>NC_087549.1:20399083-20707160 GCF_036250125.1 Pseudopipra pipra | reverse complement strand
CCTGAACACACTGGAGTTCCTCCTTCAAGTCTTTGAAACTTACGCCTCTACACATCAGACACCAGCCTTCCCCTTCAAGTATTTTCTCTAGAGATGCATTTTACATATACTTTCAAAAAACGACAGTCAAGAGCACTGTACCAAAAAATATGCACATAACACAGAAAGGATGTATTGAAATTATATTCCTCTACAAAAACTGGCATGCTCTTACCTGCAAGTTAACTGCATCTTGGTAAGTCAGCTTCACTGCAGCTGGGATCTGGGAGTATACTAAATGATTGTACTTTGGAATCAGACCCATCAGGTCAGATATCTGCCGTATCACAATACTGTATGCTCTTGCCAAACTGCTTGCAGATGTCAAATAGCTGCTTGCATTGCTGGCTTCAAGTGCTGCAGCTGCTGCTGCAGCACTTGTACTGATGGTACCACTTCGACGGAGGTTTGATGGATCAATATAAATCAAGCCCGCTGAACTTGCTAAACATAAAAGGTGATATGATATTAATAAATTCATTTATCTCTGCTATATGTTTTGTGTATTGACTGATATAATGAAGATTTCCAGAAATAAACTTGTAAATATTACTGACATCACAACTGTAACTAGCAAAAAATTACTAGCTACAGTAAGCATTACTAGCTACAGATCTTCTTAAGAACTGTAGCAGATCCTTTCCTTTTTTTAAAATTCAAAACTAGAACTGGAACAGTCAAGATAGGTCAGCACTAAGACAAAGAGATAAGATTTCATCCTTGAGAGAATAAACAAAAACAGAGGAAGGAACAAAGCCAGAGCTAACTGACAGTCATGCATGCAATTTACTCAGACTTGCCTGCTGGGGTTGATGTACTAGAAGGAGCTGTGCTAGTGGTCCTCTGGTTTTGGGTATTCCGTACAGCCCACTGCATGGAACGGGGAGCCTGGGCAGCACCATTGGCGTGTGAGCTATTTGTGGTTCGTTCCAGAGGCTCATCAAGCATGAAGGTCTCCTGCTCTATGTCGTCACTCTGACTGCTGCTGCTATCAGAGTCACTGGAATCATTTGACTGAGAGTCATCTTCAGAAAAAAATGCTGGCACACTGCTTGCTCCTGTTGAGAAAATAAGCAATAAACAATAACTGACAACTGCACATCTGTGCACATATACATGTCAGCATTGTAAACTTTTTCCATGAGAAAAAACTACATATACTAAAAGGATTCAAGTACCACTATTGAAAATGTTAAATAAGTTATCCCCCTAACATACTGCTAATTGTCTCCAGGTTTCATGAATAAGCAGACTCCTTACATTTCAAAATATAAATAAAGAAGTAATTTGATTTTAAAATTCTTTGCTGACTCTAACTCCAGGGCAGTGAACTCTAAAAACTATGCTTTCAAACTGGACAATAAAGCAGTTGCTCTCAAAAAGCTGTACAATGTTTGCTCAGGTTTTGTGTATTGTTTTAAACCATAAACCATTTCTTTAAACTTCTGTGCTAAAAAGTGAGAACATTTGATTTCATTTCATAAGAGTACAAGGTGATCTCTAACACATGCAGAAGCTCCTTAAGAGTAAGAAAGATAGATCACATCTTAACGCATATCTTGTCCAAAAAGTCTGCATAGTACCTTACTATTAGAACAAAGGAAAAAGAGGAAACATGGGGAAGGAGGACGGTACTTAATCCTAATATCTAAATTTAAACAGCTAGATTAAACACAAAAAAGATGTGGTGTACCTGCTTCTGACCCAGCAGTAGCTGCAGTGACAACACTTCTGCGCCCACTGGCATTGTCCTGGTTACTGTGGTTACTCTCACTGTCACTTTCTGTTTCAGCAGCAGCTAACAAATCCAACTCCATATCACTGCCTATAAAAACAATATACAAAACATCCCATATTTAGAAAGAGAGAAAAATAAGAATTACTATAGTGACTCAGGTAACACATATTAAACAAAACCCAGAGCCTCTCACTCTAGCAGAAGTTAACAGACATGCAGGGAGGTCATAAAAGCAGTGCAGAGAGGCAACAACACTTGGAGCATGTTTTCTTATTTTCCAGAAATTAGCGACCCCCAGCCCTCTCACTGTGCACTGCACATGTACATTCAACACACACTGAAAATAAAGACTTTAAGGATTCGGAATTAGTCACTCAAGCCAAAAGACTCCAAAACTCTTCATACACATGTGTTAGGACAATTAACCATATGCTGTTTCAAACTAGTATCTAAGGAATATCTGAAAACTTTAAAAAGATCTGACTAAATATAGAGGTTCTATTCCAGTTTAAGTTTTGAGAATGAAATGTTTAAATACTCAGCAAATAATTAAACAGATTTACTGTACCATAAATGGGTTGACTGGAAACACAAAGCACAGTCAGAAAGAGAAGATAATTTTTTTTAATCATAGCTTTGGGCCGTCTAATTCCAAACTAAGTAATACAAGTGGTATTAATGTCACACATTTTCATACAGAATTGAATAATTTTATCTACAAAATATTGAACCATAACTTAATATTCCGTGATTAGTTTGAGAACTAGCTCACATGATTCAGATCCCTTCTGAGAACACATCTACGACAACTATGATTGTATCATCAGCCATACAAGAGCTAGGTTATTTTTTTAGTTCTTCAAGTACTCTATGTCAACATTTTACAGTAGCAAATACATAGAGCAAAATACATATTGTTAACCAAGAACATGGTAACATTTGATGCCTTTGGTTTGTTTAATCCTTTGGGACCTTAATATTTTTTCCTCATGCAGAAAGAGAAACATAAAAATGTTCTTGTACTTGCCTACTGCAAGTTATCTATAATTTTACCTCCTTCTCTCAGATGTGTAGTCTGAAACCCTTGGAGTCTCTCTACTCATGCAAGTCTCTCAAATTTTATAACTGGTGAATTCAAAGATGCCTTTACTTTTTGATGAAGTTTTCTCATTTAACCAGTAGTGTGTAGGATGTACATTATACATACCATCCTCATCATGCTCATCATGCTGTCCTTCTGCTTCAGCATTTTCTTCACCACGTTCTTCCTGTTCATCATGATGGTCTTCTTCGCCAGCCACCCCCTCAACCACTTCAACCTGGAAAGGGCATTGTAATTTTATGCTAGAATATCTTCCATATCAGAGATAATCTATGTGTTTTCAGAAACACAGTGCAAAATTTAATTTAGAAACTAAGGAACAAAAATCAAATATTAGAAAGATGACCTCCAAACTGAATTGATGAAAATTCAGTTTTCATCATGAAATGAAAAAAAATGAACTTACAGCCACAGTAGTTGTACATGGCTATACAGTCTACAGTGTTGTGGAGAAAAAAAAAAATCAGATCTACAAATAAAACAGCCTTGAACATTAGATTTTAATGCTGAAAGGGGAGAACTGACTACAAAACCTAGTGTTAGTTTCTAAATACTGAAGAGGTATCATCCTGCTAATAGACCCTTTTGCTCTCCAATAGAACCTACATAAGAGCAGCCGTGTGCTGAAAGACCTTAAAACTTTTTTAACAGGGAGTTATAATAGAAATAGAATAGAAAACAACCATTACAAATGTCTATCAAAAAATGCTTACAGCATAGTAGGATTTCATGAGGTACTACTCAGTATCTTGAGGTCTTGATGCATGGATTTCTGGTTCAGATGTTAAAGGTGTTAAAGATGCGCCATATTGACAAGAAAAACCAAATACAAAAAAAGAAAACTGACCTCTTCCACATCTGCTGAAACAATATCATCTTGTTCTTCATCCCTGCCACGAACTGGTTGGGACTGGCTGATTCGTCTTTGCTGAGGATTCCTTATGATGTAAGACGACTGAGACTGACTAGAACTTAAAATAAATAAATAAATAAATAAATAAAACGACCAAAAAAGTAGATTTGGAGCTCTGGATGTCATTTAATGTAAAGCTAACCAAAAAATCACCTTTATAAGACATTGAGAAAAATGAATAGTGAGCATTAACAAATTTTACCTGCTAGACTGGTCAGATGATGGTCTGGGTGGCAGAGGCTCCACAGAAAACAGTTCTTCACTTCCCTGCATAGCATCTATACTTGTGCTAGCAAGAGTAAATGGTGCAGTAGGACGTGCAATTCCCATCCTGACTGGAATAATTAGAGATTCTGCTACATTGCACAACTCTTCAACAGCATAGGGCAACAATGCCTGGAATACACGTTTACATTTTCCAATTGGCTGTGGAATAAAATTGCTAGGGGAGAAAAGAAAAATAAAGGTCAAATATGCTTTTTTTTTCCCCAAAAAACTTCATGGCAATATTATTTGTCTTGACTTTTTGAGAAAAAAAATATCTTTAACAGATACATACATTTGTGTGGATAATAACAATATGCACAGCTATCCATGGTAGTTAAAAAGTTGCATCATTCCGTAATTCAAGACTAAGGCTTGGTATCTAAATCTACTACTGACAAACAACAATAGATTCCAATTTTAGCATGTCAAAAAACCCTACTTCCAAAAATCCTAACACTGTAAACAGAAAGGTTCAGTATGAACATGTAAGTTTAACAAGCATTGCATTAAAAAGCTATATATATGACATATCATCAGCTATTGTGTCATCCTGAGGTTTGAATCTTTCCACATCTGTCTACAGACCACAAATTAATGCAGATGTTTCTGCCTATTGTTGAATTGTATCAATTCATTTAACAAGAGAATAAATATTTAAATAAAGAAAAAAAAAGGCAAAACCCCACCACCACAATCAATACACACATCTCCACCCCTTACTTTTTCTTTTTGGAGGAAGCCATTTCCACACTAAGAATGACAAACACTCTTGCCACAGAACGCAGAAATCTCATTGTAACAGCAATAGCTTCTTCTCTGCGTCCTGGTGTATACTTGTTTTGTAATTCCTTTACCAGAGTACCCAGCAAAGTATCTAAGAGCTGAAGAAACAGGTCATTACAACCCAGTTTAGACGCATGAAACAAGACATTAAGATTCAAAGGGAGATCACAGTCATTGCAGTATGAATTCACAAAACCAAGACTAACTTGAAGTTAGTTTCAAATTAGTCCCCAAGCATATGATCCAAGACACACTATAGTATCATATTATTCAGAAAATCTATGTAAAACATAACTAAGAGTGCTTACCAAAATGTCTGCTGTACACTTGACAATAAGGCAGTGTGTAAAACAGTCCAAGCGAATAGTTCCACTTTGCTGATTAAGGTAAACTTGCTCTTCAGGCAGAAGATGACCTATCCTACTGCTTGCACTAAGACTTGGAAAAAACAAAAGGAAAGGAAATAAATTTATGTAAGTCAGCAGGTCTCAAATATCAGATTAAACTTTACAGTGACAACTATGTGTAAATACACACGGGTCTTTATTTTCCTGGGAGCCAAACATGATCATGGACTTCAGTGCATTCCAGTCCTGCAAAACACGTTCCAAAGCAAGCTGGGCAAAACGAGGAGGTTCTAAATCATGATCAGGCATATCAGAATCTAAAAAAAAACAAACCAAAACAAAAAAAAAGGCAACATAAGAAAGAGGTACTGAAATATGGAATTTGCCATTTATTTCACTGAAATGGCTCTTACCTTCAGGATTTGCAGTTTTACGATTACGATCTTCCCTAATTCTAGGTGGTCTGTACTGGCAATGTTCTACAGTTTGCCTGGCAACTGTCTGTACTAAAAACAACAGCAGATGTTCTCCCCTGCAATGAAAAAATTATTAGTAGCAGTATGATACACCACATATTTAAAAAGAATAAATTTTTTTCTGCCCTTGCCATTGCAGATATGAACTTACCTGCTATTTGGCATGGTGACAAGATTTGTGGTGGTAAGCAGGCGGTAAAGGAGATCAAGGCGAGCAGACTTCTGTCCAGCAATTAGTGTTTTACACTTGCACTTCTCCCAGCAATCGCAGTAGGCCGTCGGAGATGTTCGTTTGAGCCTACAAGAAATGGAAAAGGTGAGGTGCAACTCTGTTCAGTAATATACCAATCTTCTCTGAACAAGCTGAGGGGGGTTAAGTGTACACCTTAAGATTCCTGCTGGAGTTTGTTTCTTACAGTAGCAAGATGACAAAACCTAGCTTAAAGGAGAAACAGAGTCTATATGTGGCAGCACTTGACATTTGCTATTCATGTTTCTTACACTCATTTAAGAGGGCAGTTTCACTACAGAGCTTTTCATAGTTCTTTAGTAAAACTCATCCAAGACAATTTATTCCTCTCTCAAATAGCCTCCACTCAAGAAAGTTAAGTTGGAAATACTCATGACATGCAGTAAAATTTCAGTAACTGTTACAGTGCTGAGAATATCTTTATAATTGTATCTTATTGTAGCTTATTATAGAGGATATTAATGCTGTAAGATTCACAGCCTGTAACAGCAGCACGAAACATCTGCAGCTTCGAAGTTTTAGGCCAGGTTGATCTGACACTTCTTGATTGCTTGCTCATTTTTCCCTTTATTACAGTTATCTTAAGAAAATAATATGCTACTCTTCTTTAAGAAAATTCACAAGAATGACCAGTCATCAGGATTCACTGGCTCCAGAAAACTCCTGGGAGCACCCAAAATTAAAACAGTATTATTTAGATACAATATTCTTAGAACATTAGGCACTTTGTGGGTGTCAGAATTACTCATTTATTCTCAATTCTAAAAAGTGAAAAGCAGAAGACTGCTTCAGGTTACTCTTTTAATTCTGACTCATAAAATAAATTTTACAGAGTAGAATGAAAAGAAGGCATTTGAAGTATTAATCTTCTTTGTCTGAGACTGGAACACTTTGGACAAGGAAAAAACTTATTAACTATCAGTAAACAAAGGAAACAACAAAATATTGCTTTAATTGTAAGAAACAGAACACAAATACTTACTTGCAGTCATGCCCTTTGTGACAGACCCTTGCACATTCTGTGCAACAACAAAGTGATTCCAATAGGCCACATGTTCGGCATTCAAATATATCCTAAAAAAAAAATTACCAAAAATATTGTGCATAGTTTTCTTCCTACTTGCAATCTCACAGTATTTCAGGATACGATAACATTGCACTTATTCAAACTGATGTCTTCGCTTAGAAGGAGGTCAGTTCTAGAGAGTGAACCTTTGTTGTGAGTTAGAGTGTTCAGTGTTTTCAAAGAGCTGTGTCCACCCAACTTCTTGCCAAAGTTAAGCAGAGGGGGAAAAGCCACACCCATTAATAGCCATGTTCTGAGGAACCTAATCAGCTTTGAAAGTATAAAGGAATTCAGGGAGGCAGTAACTACACCAGACGTAAAAGTCACAGTAATTTAAACAATGCAATTAATAATTTAAGAGTCGGATTAGTAGACTAACACAATACATGATCGAAACATTCCTATTTACTTTAAAAGAAAAAAAAACACCCAAACTTACTTGGTTAATGTGTTCTGCACCAGTCCAGGTAAAACTGCATGTATCATTACAACACAACACATACAAAGGAGAATCATCTGGATTTGTACCAGAAGGACAAACCATTCCCATGAACACATCATCTTCTTTTTCACTGGAAGCTGCTTCAGCTAAAATGATCAATATAACACCGGTGTTAAAAACAACACCCCAAAAATAACCAAAACCTACCAACAGAATCCATACCCAGCAGATGTTTGCCATTACAAAATCTCATACAGAATTAGAAGTTTAAATAAAATCTGTTACAGTTTTTTGAGAAAACTTTCTGATTGTCACATTATTTCTTATAGAAGCTGCTGAAAACCCCTAACTGAAAAACGCAACCATCAACTCTTCCCTAGTTTTAAATTCACTGATACATTAATCAATTCTGTCCATTCAGTGAGCCACCATTTTGAAGGATTATGGACAATATTCTTAAAAGGAATGTCCTTGTACCACACACAGTCCTATAGAACTGTGGTGTGACAATGTCAAATCCACTTAAGTTTCTCCCTAAGTTCAATTTCACATATTTCTCTCAAACAATTAAATATCAACATTGAAAAACAGACACAAAACATTTGTTTGTATGTAAGTTTTTTCAGGAACGGGATCTAGCTTGGCACATTGCTTTATCATATAAGGTTTTTTTCAACTCAAAGAAATAAATTCCAGGTGATACCTTGGTGCTACCAAAAAATAGTACCTTAATCCACTGGTTTGAAAAGCAATGAAATGCTGAAAAGACTATAAAGAACACAAAAGCAATAATACTCATAGAAATGTATTGTAATATACACACTAAAGAGCAAGATATTCCATAACAGCAAAATGTCCAAAGCATGAAACAATATACAGTTTTAATAATAATTCTGCATACATGTTAAACTTCAGAAAACTTTAGGAAACCACATGCTAATAATTACTGAAACTGTTGTACCTTTGGCAATTTTCTGTGCAGTTTCTAGAATTGTAATTGCAGCAGGATATGCCCGGCCACTAACTGCTGACATAAACGGTGTCATGCCTCTTGCATCCCTAGGGAAAAAAAACAACAGACAAATTAAAACACTGAATTTTTTTGTTATAACAGGCAATGTAGGACATAAATATAGGAAAACTTTGCACTGCTAATCTTGTGCAAACAGAAAAGCCACAGAGTGAATAAGCACTCTTATTTGTTTTACTTCTGTGAAACAGACCTATTTTTAAAGGATGGCAGGACACAAATACAGTTGATATTCTAACTCCCGTCATTTTAACTAACAGGCTTTTAAATAAGCTTTTTAAAAAGGCTTCTACATAATATATTTCAGATGATATAACATTACAAAGGAGAGCAAGAATTCATATGAAAATCCTTACTTAGCTGACAGCAATTCTCGTAGATAAGGCTGCAGAACAACACTATCACACAGCAATTTCAGTATGAAATGAGCATTTGCCTTCCGATCCTTTGATTCTACTACAGATGGTTCGGTAGAAGGACCTGTAATGAGAAAAAAAAAATTGAAGAGAAACAGTTTTTCCTCAAAAAATTACTACCTGTTAAAAGTAAATAATTCAATGATTCACTGGGGTGATTAATTAGTAGCTTGACTATTCAGTGCTTTCAGCGATACTTCACTGAAGTATTGTAAATTTCAGTTCCAAATTACATTCTGAAATACACAGAGCAATCCCAATTTCATACTGATTACCACAGCTTTACATATTTTTCGTTCCCCAGGTAAAAATAAATTTTTACATAAAACATAACATGGTGCTTCATTTACTTTCTGCACACTTGTGAAATTCTGCTTCAATCCAATCTTCATCTGATAAGAGCCATTTTCATATGCAGAAAGTCTGTGCAAGCAAAGACAGCTTTTGAGATAATTTTCCTTCTAAAGCATAATTAAATAAGCAGTATGTCCTCACCTGGTATTGTGGAGGTGCTAGGTCCTTGGCCGGTGCCAGTCGCTGCTGTGGTAAGAGATCCCACAGCGGGGGCCAGGATAAAATCAATGTCACCATCTTTCAGTAAACAGAACAGCAGGATGTATATCAATACATAAAAACATCCCTAACAACATGCTCTTGCTGCAGTGTCTAACACACTGCAGGTTTTCTGTATTTAACTGGTACTCTTTCCTACAAACGGCCACATTCCTAGATCAGTAATGTAACTCAGTATTACAAAGAGCACTTGCCAGAAGTTTGACACCAGTGTTAGAAAGACACAAACTGGATTTGAAAACAGCTGTTAAGTCTTCAGTAAACTCTTAAAGTTACCTCAATGGCATTAGACAGACTTCAGAGTGAGACTAAAATAAGTTGTTCACCTTAATAGCCATCAGTTCCTCGATCAACTCTCTCCTTCTACAGTATAATGTGATACATGAGCAGACTTACCTGGATCCATTGCAGGAGGATCTGGAACCCAGCTGGGAGGAGCAATTGGTGGAGAAACCGGGTCCTGGTGATCACTGGATGAAGCACCAGCTTCATGTCTGCCCAATCCAGCAGCTCTCAAGGATCTTCTCATCATTTCCCTTAATCTCAAACTGAATACAAAACCAAGGCAAAAATACTCTCATTTTCATTTATAACTAGAACATTTTAAAACTGAATTTCATACTGGGAAAGGAAACCATTTTATTTCAGCATAAAGTAGAACGACCCTAGAGGTATTTTTCATTACCATATTCATCTGCTGCAACAGAATATAATGGCCTTGGAAGAACAGTCAGCCAGCAATGCATCAAGACAGATTTGAGCCCAGAATGCATCCCTAGTCACCACAGCACTGCCTCTTGTAGGTAGCAGTTGGTGGGCATTATCACCACTATCTGACATTCCTTTCACCCCAAGCTCACTGCCAGGGGTGTTAAGCTTGTGCAAGGATTTGCTCTTGTTGCTACTGCTTTTTAAAATCTAACTACAAGAGGTTAATGAAAGAATAAAAAAAATAGGTCTTGAAAAAACTTATTTTCAGAGGAGTTATTTGTTTATTTAACACAAAAGTACTACTTCACTGAGGACAGTCAGTAAACAATTTCAAGAAACTGTCTATCATCTTACTAGAGGAAAAGGTGTAGGAATAGGTGGTGGTGTTGGGTTTTTTTACTAAGCACTTCCTCTTAAGATTAATGTCTCCTAAGCATGTCAGAAGGAAGCTTCAACCCTTACCCTTATCCTCCATATCAAAAAGATCATGGTGATGAGGACTGTAGCTTGGGAAGGATTAAGGCATCACTTCATGTCAGTTGCTCTGCATAGAGAGCTAAGTAAAAGAATTGTACTATGCTCTCAGCCAGTTCTCTGAACTGACTAGAACTCAGTACAGATACTGTCAAATTCCCTCCAAGTGAGCCCCACTCAGTTCCATCACAAAAAGAGGAAGAACATAAATGTCATCAGAAATTACAATTCTGTCAGGGTCAGAAACATCCTTTAGAGCACCCTCGATACAAAGGACTCTCACTATGACAATGACTGCTTAGGATAAAAAGAATCAACTTGAGTTCTTCCCCACTGGTGTTGGTCTCAGTATTTATCTGCATAAGTGACCACTTCTCTCAGAAATTCTCTTAAAACAAGCCTGGGCACCCGTACAATACTTCCATGATACTTAATATTCCTTGGTAAAGAACACTAGAGCTTATCCTCAAATTCCCTCTCCCCACAAAAAGGAGCATTTTCACTTCACAACTGAGGAGACAAAGCACCAATCCCAGAAAACAGAATTAATTTAGAAATATCCCACCATTATTTCTCACACCAGAAAAAGCTTAAAAAAAACCCACTAGAGTTGTAGTTTGGTGCTTGAAGAAGTGAAATCCAACTTAAGGCTAGTAATAGAGCCCATTCTTAAACTAAAAGGAAAGAATTAATACCAGATTGGTAATTAATACGGAAATTAGCATACAGAAAACAAGAAGAAAGCATTACTGCATTTACCTTCTGCTGCTTGATGATCCTGCCCTATTTCCTGGACCATTACTTGACACAACAGAGATTGCATTTGCAATAGCTTCCACAGCTGAGAGCCTTTCAGCAAATGTATTCCTTTCAGAGCGCTCTGCTTCTGAAAAATCAAGAAAAGTGTCAGTGCTAAAATTTCGCTTGGGAAAATTATAAAGGAGTATAAAATATGAAATGTCACTAGTCAGAAAATGTTCCCTGTATTTTATTTTTTTTTTTTTTTTACATTTAGAGGGACAGAACTTAACAATGATTCTGACTGGGTTTGGTTTATAAAAGGCCATTAAGGAAGTAAATTCGAGGCACCCAAGCTCCAGTAGAAGCTTTCAGTTTTCAGTATCAAGAGACAAGGACCTAACATGTAGCTGGTTCTAGATACTTGTTGAGTCGAGGCTTCAAAAACAATGACAACAACAACAACAACAAAAAAAACAACCAAACCAAACAAAAAAATCAACCAACCAACCAAACAAAAACCCAGACCACTACGAGAAAACAAGCATACAAACCACACTTCACAATGAGCATCCATGAACAACAATGCAAAGTTGTAGGCTTGTACGATACACACTGTACATACAAACATGCTTCGGAAAACCCCCCTGATGGTTATGACTATAATAAGGCAGCACAAACAGTTTGCATGAGAAAGAATGAGCATTTCTTCTAACATCTACAACCCTAAGCACAGTAACACCTAAAGGTTTTATTCATAACGAGGACTCAATTGTGTCAAGTGCAATACAAAAAAAAAAAAGCAAAAGCTTCATTGTACAGTTACAATACAGCTTGAAGCAACCACCTGAATCAAAGACCTAATGTAGATTTATTTATCTGCAAGATAAATACACAGATAAAGCAGTAAAGTCAGATGTATAAGGTTTGCACAGAGTAACAGTCATTGCTTCTTTAGGAACTACTGACAATTAAAGATCGCATAACCACTACACAGCAAATTGAAATGAATCACTAGCACCACGGATCCAGAAACAACGGAAAGAGAAGTCACTTTCAGCACAACACAGGCCAGGAAAGGGATAATTTTCCTTTCAGTGGAGTGAAGGAGAATTTTTGGTACAAACTAGAAGGAAAAGCTGTATTTCTGAACACAGAAAAATATTTCCTTAAAGTGACTCTGATAATTCTCTCTATGCTAGGGCTAGTGCTCACCTTCCACTTAAAGACTTTTCGAACCGGCAGTCATCTTATACACTTATTTTCACACTGACAGCACTAAGACCTAGATAATTCCTTTCTTTTTTTAAACAGGAAAGTGCCATTAATACCTCTCATTCAAAGAATGAAAAAGACAAACCAATGGTGTTTGTCAGCTTTTACTGTATGTTTATTTTTTAGATCTTTCTACTCATCACAACCCGAAGGAGCAAAGATCTTAGATTTTGCTTGTTCACAAGCATGTGCAGGCTTCTTAGACAAAAATCACCTACTACCCACAGCAGACGACCAAGCACTTACAGAATACTATTCATGTGCCCCTGGCTCTACACAAGTTGAACTGTAGCTGACAATGAATTGCCACTGTATTTGTGCTGTACTCCTTTCTCAGATCCACTAGTTCTCCTAACTCATGACCCATCACTTAGTACTTCTGGACCCCTCACACAGCAAATCACAGCTCTTGACAGTGCTCTCTCCAGCAATACAACCATTCTCTGCAACAGGTTTCACTTGTTCTGGTGAAAGTAAACTGTAACTGAATTTTTGCTGTTCTACTTACACAGTTCATTTTTGGAGACCCATCAATTGTAAATGCTTTGGCCCTAATGGTAATTTGCTGTTCTGTTGGCTAATTAAATCTGTCCCAATTCCCTACACAAAACCCCTCAGTTTTCATGTGTTCAGTGATGTTGGCTGAAATTCACATCGTAACTCTTCAATGATTTCACATGCTTTGGACACTTCTTTTGGACACGTCTCTTCCAAGATCTTTTCTATTGGCAAGACTGAGGAGATACCAAAACATAGAAACAGAGCAGCCTTCCCCCAGCTTTGTATATCTGGGGCCACTTTTCCTGCAATTCATTTACCCAACACTGCAGGAGCTATGGCAAAACTAGGCACAGGATCTGAGAGAAAAGGCGAAAAAGAGCTTATCCCTGCCCTCAAAATTTCCTGTCACTTAGAGAAGAATCTAAATAAAGAAGAATGAAGAATCTCAGGCAGGTACTAGCTGGGAAGAGGTACTGTGTTCTGAAATTGTTAAGAAACATCGTATCTGTAGTCTGGAATTGAAGCCTTTACTCACAAATCAAACTTCTCTTACGGTTTAAGAGATGGCCATATAACTCTCAGACAGTAACATTAGTCACCACTGCCCTCCACATGATGCAACAAAAATAAGCTTGCCCTAATACCCATCACTAACAGTTACAGTAGAAGTTAAATGTGACCTGAATCTAAAGATATTAATCCCCTTCAAGAACAAGTTTCATGAGGGGAAAGAGAGAGGCAGAGGAGTGTTACAAGTCTATCAGGTTCATGTTTTTCATTTTTCATAAAGTTAAATTACATCCAAATGAAGTTACTGGAAAAAAACTGTCAAGGTTGCAAAGACAAGCACTCAAATTAGGAAAAGTCAGATTAAGTTTGCCTATGCATCCTCATTTCAAATTCGTTGTGTGCTTACAGTAAACCAATCTTCAGTTACACAGTTGGGGTTTGTTTATTTTGGGTTGTTTTTTTGTTTTGAATTTTTTTGTCACTCCACCCACCCTGCCCCAGGCAACAAGACCCCTGCCTCAATCAGTGCACAGGATGGACGACACACTAAAGATGAAGGGTTATACAATGAGCAAGCTGTTTATGCCTTATTTGCTGCAACATTTGGAAGGGGTGAGTAAGGCAGCAACAGCTTGACAAGGAGAGGGAGAAACATTGTCTTGTGTTTAATGCCACTGAACATCACTCTGGAGAACTGGAACCTATTTCTGCCACATCTCACAGCACACAGAACTTTGCGAAACAAGTTTATACAGATGATTGTGATACATTTTACTAATTTCTCAACACCTAAAAGGTGCCTGACTCACAGAAATAATTAATATTCACGAATCAACTAAAACTACTATTATACAGCTCTAGAATAAAGTGTTTTGAAATTATACCTTTTCAAAAAAATGAGATCAGGCCCTAGGCTTCTCAAACAAAACCCTCAAAATTAGTTAATACTTTGAATATAGAAAAACTTCAAGCAAGAGATGAGAAAGCTGCAGCATTACCCCCATTCTATAAATAGGGATATGAGGAACAATTAAGGTCTATAAATGACTAAAATTCAATGACAGCACCATACAAAAATCCCACAAGGAAGTTCATTCATTATTCAGTGCAGGGTTTGTATGGTGTGCAATAGTAAGGAATGGGGCCACACACTGAATGATGAGGATAAAAAGAAATATTGAATAGCTACCCATTCGGTGAGCACCGTCCATCTTGTGCACTGAATGAGGTAGTCCTGTGGAAAAAATAGTATGACGGTGTAATTAAAGACCATTTCACAATGCATACCCATGTATAGCACATGGGTAAACTTAATTCTGGCATTTCCTAATTTCTGAGTGCTTGACTTAGCAACCTTTTTCTGTTAACATGCTTTTTACATATCAGTATTTAATAGATTTTTTAAATGGTGTCAGTAACTGGCATTAATAGGTCATTCTTTCCCATTTCTTGCTACATGTCAATGGCAAGTAGCATTTCTTATTGGAGGCATTAGCATACACTATAGCAAAAAATATTAAATACTGTTTCTCATAAAAGTTTATTAGTGATATAATGGGGATACTAGTGATATAACAGTAGAAAAATACTTTCTTCATCTAAAATTAACATGTGAATGTCAAAAGTTTGTCTTTCATAATCAATCAACTTTTGAATTCTTATAAAACCTTATGAGAGCGATAAAAATGTCTCAGCACCTTTGAAAGGCTAGGACACATTTTAGGTGCTAGATTATAATATACCCAAATATGAAGAGAGCAACCTTTATTTCAGATTTCTTGAAAATGTATAAAAAGTTTATCTTCAGTATATTTTCATGATATTGTTGAGCTCACCCTCTTCCTCTTTTGTTTCTTTGTTGCTGGTTGGAAAGCATACAGATACACAAGCATGCAGAATATTACGGTTTCCGTCACATCTATGGCCAAGGAACGTCTGCAGCATTTGTGGATTCTGATCCAAAACAACTGCTTGTTCAAGATTCATCAGGTATTGTCTGCAAGCTTCATAGTCACATCGAAGAATGTGCTGCATTAATGTTTGTTTCTGTACTCAAAAGAACAAAATATTTTAGAAATGCAAGTACAAACAGCAGGCATATAACCAACCTTCATACATACTTCTAAGTTTCCATTTTTGAAGTTAATAGAAAAGTCTTTATCTAGGATAATGGCTGGAAGTCAGTGCAGGAACCGTTGGAAATATGCATGATCTCAACTATAGCACTGTTAAAAACAACTGCGTGCATTCAGGTACAGACAAGTGAAAGGAACAGAGAGGCTTAAGCAGCAGAAGCTGTGAGGCTCACAAAAGCATTCCTTTGGCTTCACAGCTGGATTCCTAAGGTAGCTTACTTCTATTTCATGGCTACATGTAACATGGGGAAAGTGGTACCATGGAAAAAACCTAAGGGGGCTACATGAACTAGCTCTTACATATTTCTTTTTAAACAAGTGATATATGCACTGAGAAGTGAATGATTAGAAGCTGTTGAAGGTCCGGGAGGTTCACCCCATATATAACGAGCTTTTCCACAATTATGGAGTAGTATACACTGTGCAATCCATCTCAGTCTAACAGGTACACAGTACCTCGGGGTGGCAGCAGAGCACACGGCAGATCTAACCACAGTGCCTCAAATCACTGAGGAGTTTTTACAAGTATGACATATAGAGGCTCTACAGGCGATTCAAGTGAAAAAACCTTCGCTTGACTCTCAGTTTCCTAGTGTATGGTCCAAATATATGATTAAAAAAAAAAAAAGGCAACTTAAAATGTATTGCATTCTCAAGAAAACACGTTGCTGGATCCCTCAGAAAAACTGTGCACCCATGAGACAAATAAGACTGTACAGTTTTGGTAGACATTTTAAAATGGTAATCATTTTAAAATCAATGCCTGAAAGAAACTTACTAATTAAAAGCCTGACACAGAAATCATGCACCCCAAAATGGATCTTTCACTTTACTTGGTAAACACGTTTGTGTTTTCATGTTTCTAAGAGAATTTTCTGCTGAAAGTAGCTTGTTCGAAATGGTGAAAATACAAATCAATATCTAAACACAAAACTGCTGTAAGCATAACTTTTTAACACCAAAGGGAAAAAAGCACGTAATTGGGTAGTAAAGAAAATATTTACCTCGACAGCCATAATGATAATAGCAGCTTTCTTTTTGATGGTCGAGTTAGCAGGAAGATTTGTTAAGGAATGAACACCCATTCCAAGACTACTAATAGGTGGAAGATCAAGCCAGTCAGGGTCTCGTATTCCACCCATACAATCTTTTGCCATTGGATAGATTGTACCATTTCCATCTCTAAGAATAATAGGCGATTCCTACATTTGGGAAAAAAAGGTTTTATCAATAAGTCTCCATAGTTTATAAATATTATCCTTCCAAAAAGGTCCAGCTCTTCTTGACTGCCAACAATGACAAGAGTTTGCCTAAGATTCTCATTTATGTCATTGTCTCCTATCATTACAAGTGGTGCAGCATAAGATACAAGATTCCCCTTTACAAATACCCAAAATGTGCTTAATATAGTAAATACTATTAAAAGTATCTTTCTCATCATATACATACATTATGAAATGTTACTAGTGAAATGTATAGTACCTTTACTTTCAGCTTACTTAAATGCTCCAAATAAATTTGAATACATTGAAATTCAAATTCACTTATTTTGACAAAAATGTTTCTTTCAATTATCCTAAACAAAGTATATTGTGTTTGTGCAAGAGTTGCACAAAACCTTAATATATATTTTTAATGTCAAATACAGAGGTTTTTTCTGTTAATACTTCCATTTGTTATCAAGAGTGGATATTTATCTGATCCAGTTCCAAAACACAGCTAGATAACAAGCTTACACTAACCCAGGAACCATTCTGCCAAGTTTTTTCCCCCTTTTTTACATTCAAGGTAGAATCTGAGTGAGATGTGCTTAGGTGAATTGATTGCTATTCCCCTTGTGCCTTCAGAATATTAATGGCAGCATCAAGTCTTTCACAACCTGTCTGAAAAACTATTTCTCTGCTAGACTTCAGAAAAGCCTTACAGAAGGCTGTACCATCTCATTCAAAGATGATGGAAGTGAATTGCAGTGAGGTTAAATGACTGAGATAGAAAACCACAAACCTGTCCAGCTGTAAAAATAGCAACACTTCTCTCATTCTGACCCAGGAATGCAATGCTGCTGGTAGGAAAATTATTTTCCTGTTCAGCCTTTCCTGTGGCGAGGTCAAATATGCAGTATCGAACCCAGTTCCCAGTTTTCAGCACAGCATGCACTCCTTCAAAAACACATGAAGAAAAAAGTTAGTGTCTTACTGATGGCATCCAGTAAAAGAACTTCTAACTAAAGCACTTTCAAGGAATTACTAATATCAATGGAAACAACTGTGCATGTTCTTTTGACAGTAGGTGTTTTCCACTAGGACAAGAGACAGATAATAAATAATAAACAGAGCTGGACTTATGGGGTAAGTCCTACTTACCTTTGGAATCTACATTTACTGCTAGGATCTCTGTTTTTTCAGGAATACACAGCTTTTTAGGTGTCCTTTGGAAACAGTCAGGAACTTTTGGAGTTCCACCAGTTTTTACAACCTGAAAACATACGTAAAATTTTACAAGGCAATTAAGCACACACAGTGCTGACATTTCAAAACACTGATTGCTTCCTCAGTGTTTTACAAACACATACCTGCAGTTCATCTATTCTGAGCAGCCTACAGTCTTGGAGAAGAGAAGAAGGATCGGGATCTGAATTAGAACTGCTCTGACAGTTTGCATTACTGGAGGTGCCCGGAAATTTCACAGCAACGTATGCACCATCCACTTTTAGCACCTACAGGCAGAACACATTGCAGTTCTATCAAAAGCTTTGAACAGAATCTGATTTGCTTCAAAATAAAGCAGACCTTTAACAGGAAAAGAAAACCATTTACCATTTAAATTACCATTGTTAAATTCTACAGCTCTTGGTCAGTAGCCTTGTCATTTTGCTAAAATTACTGAAATATTAAAAACTTGGATTTCTTATTGACTTCATAAGCACCCTGAATCAGATCAAAGGTCCTCCATTTCAACATCCTACGTCCAACAGGAACCAACATCAACTGACTAGAAAAGCTCCTACTGATACTCCCAGCTTCCGCCTTCTGAAAACAGCAGGACAACTTCATGTTTAATAGCCTGGATAGATCCTTCTCTTACTAATTTGTCCAATCACATTTGGAAATAAACACCATCCTTGTGGCAATGAAGTCCAAACATTAGTTTACCAAAAAAAATAAAAAATCTACACTATAAAAGCATCTTAGCTTTTATACTACAAGACAAAGGAAATACCTTGGTTTTGGTTGGATTCTTGTTGGCCCCCTGAGACTTTTTAAAGCCTCTGTCACAGAGTCTTAGTGCTCCTTCCTCAAGAGGAATGTGTATAGTGGAAAAAAGAACTGTTGGTTTATGGTCTATTACCTGTTCTGTACACTCAATGATAAACTTCTCTGCTCAGTCCTAAGGACTGAAGGATACAGACAAGTCTATCCAGACATTCTTCATGCATCTGTGTCTTTCTCTGGCCCCCAAGGAAAGGGAAGTTATTCAACCCCACATTCACACAGTCATTTCTAAGACTGTAAGCCTCTCCAAAGAGTTGCTACCATGTATATCTAATCAGAACTGTCAACACAGGCTTCCTTGATATAGAAACTTCTTATGCTATCAACAAACAGCAAGGCCCTTCGAGTTTCCAGGTGAGACCGTAATTTTCTAAAAAGGAAAACAAAGCTAAGAAAGAAGGGAATGAGGGAAGGATTTACAGTGTTTTAATTTTGAATAGAAATAAGAACTTTGTGTGCTCTCTGCCTTGATCAAAACTAGATATAAGCAACCATCAATCTTGATTAGGCCCTAATTTCAGTAGTATCTACAGAGAAAGTGCTTACCAAGCAATATTAAAGACCTAAATGTAATCAACTTTATTTAAAAAGGCCCCAACAAAAGAAAACATCTCTCAAATTTTCAATATACTGTAATAAAAATTCAGGCATTTCCATGTTTTCTCCCAATTTCTTTATCTAAGTGCACCCTCTCAAGTGCACTAGAGAAAATGATATATTGACAAACATTAAAGCATTAGCAGATTTTTTGTTACAAAAATTACTGTGGATAGGCACAGCTCTTGCTCCTCACATGCTGAAACTTCTCTCTAGAAGCAGAATTACTAGTTCTAGTAGTAGAGCATCACTAATGGTTGTAAGAATGTTACTCAAAAATTTCAAAATTCAGACCAGTCAACACATTCACAAGCATTAACTGTCATCTGGACTATAAGAAGACAGATTTCTATTGAGATTGGAACACTAAACAAAAGCTGTGATTTAGTCAGAAAATTTATTCAATGAAAATTTGGATGTTTTTAAGATAATCAGACTAATGTACAAGCCTGACATTGCATGCCAATGGTGCAATCACAGCTTCTAGACAACATGTAGAATCTTTTTTTTTTTTTTAATGACTAAATGTTCCTACAACAGCTTTGTACATTTGGGCTGCTTTCTGAAAGAAACACACCTTAAGAAAAGGCACAATTCCCAAATATTTAACAAATCCTATCTCCATAACTGAAAGTTTTTTCCAACATGCTTTCTGGCTGCTCTTAGTGTTATCAACTACATCACTTCTCACATCACTTTCGATGTATTCAGTGAAATGCTGGCAGCTTTTAAAGTGTTGGAACTCTATGGTGACTCTTTCAGAGTCCACATGGCAAATATTTTTTTTTCTTTCTCATTCAAGAAGAAAATCATGTATCTTTAAAAACTGATTTGGCTGAGAAGATATTCACAGCATTTGAAGATTCTTCAAAGGGTAACTCAAATCAGTTCTTTAGTTGAAGTTACTACTACTAGGCTACCACTGTTGGCTGTTACACAGAAAGAAAATAAAACCATCCATTGATGTAGCGAGCAAGGAGCTTGAGTGAAGCACTTGACAGCAACTGTACACAGAAAGCTCCAAAGCAGAAATGTGGTATAATGAGCTGGCAGCAAACAAGGTAAATATGCAACAAACATTCCTCTTTAATTGAAATTATATAAGTCTGAGATAATTGAAAAACTCATTAACAAAAATAAAATGCAAAAGCTTAAAGGATTTAGATGCTTTAGCTTCCAGAACTAAAGTACTTATACTGTTGATACTGCTGATGCAGAAGTTTCACCAATTAGAAACAAGCATTTTACAGAACTACATATACAATGTTTGCCTTATTAGGCCTTAATTAAAAGAACAGAATCAAATCAATGAAAAAAGCAAGCGACAACATGGAAGTTTAAAGATTTTTTTTCTAAAAGCAGAAACCTTTTTAGTGCATTTTCAACTACAGGATAATAAGATCCAATCTTTCTTTTTAATGGAAGAAGAAAAATGATCTGACAAACTGAAAGATGAACATAGTTGTTATCTCCCTTACCCTTACCATCAACCTACTGCCACACTCCTTGACACCACAATGCCACAGGTAGTCATAGAATCTTTCCCTCTCCAGAACCACCACATTCCCTCTCAAAACACAGCAGCAGAAGACCAGGGAAAATACACTTTTTATTTCTTATCCAATCTCCTTGTTGGAATGGAAGAAATTTTAACATCACAGAAAAGGCTTCTACCTCTACTTACAAAGTACAATGAGCACTTTCTAAGAAATATTGAGACAATCTGTAAAATATTCAACTTTGAAGGATTAAAACCAGACTCCTAATAGGGACTGGGTAACTCTTCTGGGACAATAACCAGCCTGACCTCTTTCAATTTATCATTATCATTGCAAGGCTTCAAACTCAGACAGAAATTAAAAAAAAAAAAAAAAATTCAAGTGACTGACTGAAATAATGCAATAGAAAGTATAGTTTAAAGAACAAACTACTCAATCCAAATTAATGTTTCACAAAATACCTAGGAGCTGATAAGCTTTCTGGGCATAGGAACTGCAAAACTGGTAACACACAGGAGTCTCACCTGCTTGAGGATAACTTTGATGACCAGAAGCAGTTTGGGGAGACCTTGGTCACTGCCAGTGGAAAGCCTCAGACCAAAATGAACCGCAGCTGCCAAAGAAAAAAGCAGCTCCAACTCAGGTTCCCTACCCCTCTGTTCTAACAGGGGTTCCAGACACCATCTAAGCCATTTCAGAAAAGAGATCCAGAAGCTAATGTGGTTAAGCAGAATATCCCAAAGTGCATGGGATTGACAAAAAAAGCTTCTATTCCTCTGATACCAGTGAGTTGTAAAAAGGCTTATTTTAGTCCATATCTTTTCTTAATGACACTGAAAGACTCCATCAGACCTCTCACTAACACAGACAAGAGACAAGTGCCAGGCTTTTTCATTCCATCGGTCTTCCATTAGGTGGACAATCTTGTAATGACTACCTTCTCCATCTAATGACAGACTTGGAGGAATAAAGGCTTAGTTTTGTTCCAAGCCGTAAAGGATTTAAATTGAAACAAGACTGGAAGGTAATAAATTCCAAGGAGCAAGATGACTAAACACAAGAGTACATCTAGCAGACATGCTTTCCTAATTTCTTTCAAGACTACCCCAGTGTAAGAACTTTTGTACTCTCTGGTCATTTGCTGCTTTGGCATCATATGTAATACACACTTACAAAGTGTGTGTAAAATGCTGGTTGTAAGATCTACTGGCATCAAGATAATCACAAGCACTCAGGGGAGAGCTGTTACATAATCAATAAGTGCCCAGAGAGAAACAGGCATATTAGAAGTTGACACCATCTATGTGCCCACCATTGTACAAACAGAACACAGCAGGGGGCTTGGAAGGATTTCAATCAATCAGTTTTTAGAGACATCATGAAGTTGCTGTGTGTATCTGAAAGCACAGGGATGTAAATTTTGTAAAAACAAAACTATTTCAGGAACACAGGCTGAGCATCAGTAAATTTGAAACTTTTTCCTATCTCTAAATTCCACCTCCTCAAGACTAAGTGAAAATTCTTTTATACCCTTGTCATAAACTGTATTTCTTTCTTTAACCTGGACACCACCAGGCAAAATTTGTTATGATTTTATCTGCTGGATTTGATCTAAACACTAAAGTGTTACAAAACTGTAAAAGGAAAAACATGAATGACACTATACATCACTGGAAAAGGACAGCATGCTTTATGAACTAAAAAAAGCATCTTTGCCAATAGATTCAGCAATAGTAACAGAAGACACCACTTACTCGTTTTAGCAATTTAATGAAAATATTAACATAAAAATTCACGGTCATCTATATTTATGATAGTAGTTCTTGATGCAAAGCACAGATACCTTTGCAACTGTATACAGAAATAGGAGAACAGTCTCTGCCCTGAAAATCCTGGGGTCTAAAACAGGAAGGACAGATAAGGACAAGAGGAACTTCCCCAAAGCTGGTATCAGAGGAAACAATGGTTTCAGTGACTTCAACTAGCTCTCAAAACTTCATTGTTTTTGAAGTTTCAATGGATTAAGTTGCTCCATGTTCCCTTCTGCAGAAATGATCTAAACATGATAATGAAAATTCATTGCAGGCCTCCTCCTTTCCAAGATACTGCTCAAGGCAAATCTTTCTTACACTGCTGCACAAGTAAACCTATTAGGGATGCAAGTAAAAATAACTCTTACTAAACCCAACTGCCTTCTGTTGGACAGTTATTTCTCTTCTGGTAACTTTTTTTTTTTTCATTTTCTGTTAATCTAATAGAAAGCAGCCCAATCATTTCCTCTTGTGGAAAACCTTTATTGGCTTTCTTGTTGCTCTTATTTTTGAAAAGCATACCAGAGAACTGTCTAGAGGCCCTAATCTCCCCTAACATGGCACAACAGTGCAAAAGGAGAACTTAAGTATTTTCCTCTATAGGACTCTGAGTCACAGCAAAGGTTTATTAGAGAGAAAATGAAAAAAATTACAAGAACTAAACAGATTTTCTGCAGTAATAAATCAAATAACTTTATAGTCATATTAAGGAAGCATGTAATTTCTAATCAAAATATTTCTGTTCTTTGGTCGCCAGAACATGAGATTCACCCAAACATTCCACCATGTGTGTGTAAAAGTCAGTCACAACAGGTGAAACTCTTTGCAGTCTCACTGGACACATGGGAGCTATCGCTCAATACACCAGAAATAATATTTCAGATAAAACCACATCTGCTTTTCTTAATGTTGTGGTTCAACTTAAAGTACCGGAATGTTACTGTTTAAGATTCAGCATGTTTCATTCACAACACATTCATTCTACTATTATCATTGCTTTATGGACAAATTAAAATGCAACAAAAGTCATACTCACGAGAAATACTCTTAAGCATCCCCAAAAGTATGATTCTTTTAACAGTTAGCTTATCTAAGAGAAAAAACTTTTTTTCTCCTCCCCAAATACAGTGGGACAGTGCATTTTAGACAAACCTTGCCAACGGGAACATTCTTAACATCTTCCACAAACACAACTTCCCTCAGAGACCACTGTTCCTCATTCACTTTCTCCTCCTCTTTTGGGGCAGGAGTAGATCGTCGTCGCTCTGAGACAAAAAAGTTATTACCAAAAAGAAAGACTTTAGATATTTAATCAAAGTATCAAAATGCAAAGTTCAGTAAAATACCAAACTTTTCCCCACAAAATATTATCAAATCTAGAAATCAACAAGAGATTAAGAGATTAAGAGATACCTAACAGTGTATCACGTAATTTCCATGTTTTTCTATGCACTTAGAACTAATAAAGTTATATGACAAACAAAGCAATTGTTAAGGACATTTAAGCAAAGTAATTAGAGTAAAATAATTTTTTAATTTTTAAATTTTAAGTAATGCAATAATAAGAATACAATAAAATTAAAATACAAGAAACAAGCCCTGTTTTCGAAGGGCTCAGACACTGTAAGTAAAATGTCTGACACTGTAAGACCCTTCATTCAGCCCTGCTGCAGTGCTTTATATCAACCTTACAAAAAGTCTGCTTGTCTACCACATATGGATTATTTTGTAAACTTCTAGAAGAATAGCAAATGAAGCAGAAAATAGCCATTTGGGCAAACAGCAATTGCAATACAGTTAGATTCACTGCAAAGACATTATCTGAACTGTTAACTGTAGTATACTCAGAATCAAATTTAAATACGTAACATGGCTAAATTAACACTGACAAGAACCTTTAATCTTCTGCATTGAATATAGTGTAACTAATACTACAAACACATTGGAAATAAGAAGCAGAGAACTTCCAAGCTAATTGCACAGTTAACTTCAAACACTAGTTCAAAATCCCAAGCAAAGTTGGAGTCAGTGAAAAATTACAGTTGAATGAACTGCAAAAAAGATCAGCAGTAAAAGACTAATAGTAAAATTAATTAGTACTGAAGATCTGAACATACAAGATTCTCAGTCACTGCACAAGGCCATTTAAGTCTTGAAGTGAACATATCTTAAAACTGCAGTATGTGAACAATTAGAAGGAAAAGAAGTAGAGAGAAGATTTCTTCAAATGATGGCACTGTAATTAACACTTTAAAAATTTACGTGTTTAAATGGAGAGAAAAAAATACTTAAGGAGTCCAGTTACATGAATTCTGATGTAGCCTTTCAGGTTTTTAAACACAACTTGTACTATGAAACTTCTCTGCTTTTGTATGTTAGTAAAGAATGCCTAATTTTAGACATTTTTTGTAAGAGATGACAAACAATCACTTTATGCATTGAAATTCAACTGCAAGGCAAGCTGTGCAACAACAGCTTAATCTTAAAAGGAGTTTTCCAAAACAAGTTCAAATTCTGGGCTGTAAAGAAACTCATTATCACATGGCAATTAAACATGAACAGCTTTATCTTAAGACTTCCTCTCACCTGCTGAAAAATACTTTTGATTCTGAGAACCATTATGCTTGCACAGATACACCTGACATCAAGTAGTCACTGCTTATACTAATATATTCAAATTTAACGCTGACAATTCACTGATTATCCAAAATCTATTACAAAAGCCTTACTCTATATTGTAGACTGAAAGACTGAAGGATTCTGAAATAAGCACAGAATCATTGTAGAACTGCCTTTTATGGAAACTTCTTATCTACACAAATATTTCATGTTACTCTGAGCTACACATCACTTACTATATGGCATTGATGCACTGCTTGCTATTGAAGATGCATCACTACAAGTGGAAGCCGGGGATGGTGGAGGACCCATCTCAGTTTTCACTGGTTCCTGTTTGCTTTCAGGTCTAGAATAAAAGGTAGTACTTAGAATAAAGAAAGAAAAAACTGAAAACTTTTTCTTGACAATAGACAAAGTGTCAGTGTGTCCCAGCCACACTCCTTTAATAATACCTTAATGAAACAACTCCACACTTGCAAACAATCATCCTAACTGACAAGGCTATAAATCTTGATGTTGGGAACAGTGCAATGCTGCTTAATCAGAGATTAGCTTTTTAGTATTAACTGAGCATAGATAAAATATTACATAAAATAAACATGATGAGTTTCATTTGAAGACAGGAAGAATTATTAGCTTTATACAGCAACCTGAAACTCCAGAACTGCTAAATGTTTACAAGCTTTACTTGAAATTGTTTAAATGTGTTTTAAGAAACATTTAAATAGCGATTGTCAACATTTTTTTTCCCAAACTATGGAGGGGCTGAAACAGATTTGCTAATCTCATGAAGGGCTGGAAAACAGTTGGTTCCAGTTTCAGCTACTAAAATATAAAGTCTTGAAAACTTTATGAAATACTGTAGGCAAGTCTCCATTTGATACTCCTTCTGCATTTCATATGTCCATAGTGGTTTCACACAACTGAGACACCTTCCCTGCAGTGAGCATTTCTGCACATTTAGCACAGTTTACAAGGAACACAGTCTCTTATAAAGAAGGCAAAAATTTCAAAATTATAAAAACCTGACCTTCCTTCTTTTCAATTTTTAATCACTCACCAATTCATGAGAACATCAAATAAATGTTCTCTGTGTGTGTGCATGTGTGTGTTCTCCACACTTACTTTGCCTCAGTAGTTTTGCTGGCTTTCTCCATGTTTTTCAAGCTCTCGGGGGACCGAAGCTGAAATCGACAGCTGTCATTCATGTTCCAAACAGATTCCATTAACACACCCACTTTAGGAATTCCAGCACTGATTGAAAAAGCAACTGCTCCAGCATGATAGAGAGGGTTATTTCTTAAACACACCTACAGACAGAAGCATTTATCTATGAGAACAATGGATTATACTGAGGGAAATCGTATGTGCATGCATTTTTTCTTGGTGGAATATGTAGTAGTCAAAACAGAAAATTTACAGAATTAAGTGAAGAGGAAGGTCAGCAAGATGTACGGAAAAAGAGGCTGTCATGCAATTCACAGCTGAAAGCAGTGAAACTGTTTAATATATATTGAGTTGTTCAACCACAAAAGGAAAATTAATCTGGCAACAGAGACTCATCCCAATGTCCATTAGAATGGATCTGGAATCAAAAGAAATGTGCTCCCTGGGAAGGAGCTGCTTTGTCTTATATTAGATCTAGTACTAATCAAAGAAGAGTTCTACACCTCTATATCAGCTATTACCCTTTCTGGTAAAGGCTTCAAACTAAGGTCTATCCTACTGCATAAATAAATCCAACCAAGACATTAACACTGCAGGCACTTAAATGCCAAATCATTTACAACGCTGTGTGTTCTATCAAGAATTGTATTTCTACAGTTACTTTCACTCAAAATGCAGAACCAGTAGGTAAGTTAAAACAGAAGTACTTTGGATGAGTACAGCTTGTTCTTCCATGTGTGCAGCAATAATCAGACTTGTAAAACAATAAAAACACTAACAAGACACATCCACTTACAGCCATATAATTAAAACATACTATTTTAATTCCATAGTATTGATACCACTTTTTTGCATAAGAAGAACAGAACCTAATCATTTTGTTGTGGGGGCTTTTTAAGAGCAGGCTGTAAGTTCATCATACAGCAGATTAAAAATGCCACTGCTGAGAGCTGCACTTGCCTGGGTTCCAACAGTTATGTTTGGCATAGAGGAGATACCAGCACTGGACTTGGGCTTCTTATTTTTTGCTCTGGCCTTTTCTAGCATTTTCTTCCTTTGGCTGAAAGGAACTACACCCCTGTGGAAAAATGCATATTATTTAAAGAAAGGCTATGAAAGAAAAGCTTTGTTCAGAACTTCAAATAGTTTATTCCTTCTGCTTAATCACGATAAAACATGCAAGTGTCTGTGCCACCTTCTCCAAAATCTCAAAGCACTGTAGAAATGTCATCTTTTTCTATATTGACCCCCACCTTCCAAATTCATCTCAACTGGCCTTTTTATTGGGAGGAGAAGAGGCAGAGCACACCAGTTATTTCAAATATCTTTCCTTCCCATCTAAAGTGCTGCAAGACCTCTGTCCCAAAGTGGTAAGCTTCAGTCACAGCCTCCAAGTCGTGGGTTGTCTCTCCAAACTTCAGGATATCTTTCCCACAACTAGTGATAATTCTCAGAATTTGCAGTCACTGGGGAACAAGATAAGCTTTTTTGTTTCTAAATTCTAAAAACCTCACTTTCCCTCTGGGGATGCGGCTGAAGGAGTCTAAGACTCTTACGACAGACTTCTGCTGCAAGAGGGGGAAAAAAGGACACTTCTTTTGTAATTGGATCCACTCAGTTTAACTGGAAGTAATGCCTACATACACAGTTAAGCACGCTTATTATTTTGATACTTCATGTTTTAATAAGTAGGTTATAGAGTCAGATGCTTTGATTTGAAAAGCTCCTTCAGGTTAAGTGAAACATGAAAAGCATTACTCCTGTGCAACACTGGAAACTGAAATCCTGCCTAGTGTGCTACAGACCACTGTAACTATGGGTATCAGTAGGAACAGAAGCTTCTGTCTACATCCATCCGGTACCATAAAATCACCACAGCTCATTTCTAACCCCTTCCAGAAAGGACATGTTAGTTAATAAATTGCTTCCAAAGACTACATATAAATACTAACAAGTCTTTTTATATATTGCATTGATTATTCTAAAAGCAGTAAAGATGGCAGGTTGTAATAGCCAGGTACCTCCAACGTTACGGCTTAGTAGGTTCTATATTAAGAGTAATTAAGTGTGGTATGTCAGTTGTGACATAATGAAAGGGCCAAGAACCAGAGAGCTGTAATTTTGAGATCTAGGACTAGAAGTTAAAATAAAATACATCTGTGTTTTAAGTTTACAAGTCTAGTTATAATTCTACTTAAATATTTCCTAAAGAGTTAATAGAATTTAATGAGAAAGCTGTTTCATAGAATTAATTTTCAATGCTCTGATTTGCAGCTCATCATCAAGTATGTAACTCATCCATGCCTCAAAGGTACTTGAACTTTGGGCATGATATAGAATGCAATGACTCCTGACACACTGAAAAATAATGCATGCCGACAGTGCATTAGTATTATTCAATGAATTCACTCAAATTAGAAATTCATTTCAGAGCCTTTAGGGAGTACTATTTTTGAGGGTGGTTTTTTTTTTGCTTGGTTTTGTTTGTTTGTTTTCAACATAGGTTTCTTAATTATCAACTTGCTTGTTAAAATATTTTAACCAGCATTTCATGTTTTGTTTAGAAGTGTTATATTTTAACAACAAACTCCAGAGGGAGCATCTGATGTTATCTCTCTCTTCTTTAAGATTTGGACTACAAACTAACAGATGAGATTTTCTAAGAGCCAGACAGAAGAACATCGACTTCATATGTAAGTTTGTTCCACATTTATAATCTGAAAAGGCACAAAAGGCATAGATAGAGAAGGTTATTCTCTGACCCCCATTAGTATTGATACATCTGAATGCTAAAGCATTTACACACATCTCCTAAAAGAATGACCTTATTCTGTTAAAGATGTTATAATTGGATCCAAAAGCTACAGGCATTAAAAAAGAGAATAAATATACTTTAAAAAGGGAACCTAAGCTCAAGTGCAGAGTTACAGAACTCAGAGCAATGATGGTTCAGTAGTTTCTCAATGCTTCTCAGAACCAAAGACATGAAGACATCCAGGGTATCTACACTGCTGTACACAAACATGGTATTTACTTACCACCAATACAAGTTGTTCTCTAGTTGAGCACACGTATAAAGAGCACAACAGTGTAAAGAAACAATCCGTTCTCCCTGAAGCTCCGAGTATGTCTGTGCAGTGTGTTCTAGCTTAGAAGCTACGGAGCTTAAAGTTTCATCTACCCATGTAGCAACCTAAGGGAGCAGGGAAGAAAGGAACAGAGAAGGTGGAGGGAAAAAAAGACAAGTTGCATCTCAATTGCAGCTTTAATTTTTTACTGGTTTTGAAAGGGAAAAAAAAAAATCACACAGCAAAAAACAATTATTTCCTTGGGAAATTTTTCCCCTACCATCTTTTCTTTCCCCAAAAAAGAGCTTTTCAGGATTTTTTCCCCCTCTATTTCCAGTCTTCAACATTAACAAAAAAGTTTAACAAAAAAAAAAAAAAAAAGAGAAAGCTGTCATAAAGGATATGGATGTGTTGGTGTCTTAAGCAAGTAAGTTTCAAGTTCACTCTTAATTGGGCAGAAAAGCATATTTAGATAACTTACTTTACATCACTGAAAGCTTCAATGCCCTTAGTTTTTCTAGTAAACCTATACAGAACAAACTTCTCTATTCTCAAAACAGTGTCAGTTTCTACTGTAACAGCAAAAAGTCAAATGTTTTATATAATTAGGTAAACCAAGTATCTTTTCATTGTTTCAGTTGTAAATCTGCCAGTTTGGGGTTTTTTTGTTTTGGTGGGTTTTTTTAACTTTTTGCATTTCTAGAAAACACCAGTTGGGGAGGAAAAGAAATGAATGAATACATGAATTAAACACTTTCTACTACAGATGAAGCTGAAAAATCAACTTCTCTATAATATACTGAATTAACTGAAAGAAACCAGCTTTGTCAAATTCAGCAACCGGCAGACTTCTCATACCTTGTTATTTTCCGTGGCAACAGTTGCTCTAATACTGTTTGCAGAAAGGAGCACTATCTTTTCGTTGGTTAACCCCAAGAACATGGCTCGTGGATGATGTAGCGAAGGATTCTTTGGAAACAAAGACATATTTTAGATATTCAAAGCATATAAATGATTCTGAAGGTAAGCATTTAAAGCTGTGCAGTACCTGTGCATTTCTGTACGGCTCTGATTCACTCCACTTCCATTGATAGAGTTCTCCTTTACTGCTAACAGCAACAAGCTCAGAATACAGAGCTCCAATACAAATAAACTTTGTTCCATCCTACAAACACAGAAATACAAAGCCTAAGACAGCAATAGTATAAATACATATAGAAAAACATATAAATGCCAAAAAATAAACTTGGAATTGTTGATTTTTTTTAAGAGCATCCATGAATGTTGAACCTGAAAATAAAGATATATCCAGCTTGTCTGAAGCTCAGCATATCCTCAGACACACAAAGGCACTGTTCTTTCTGGTGGAGTGAGGTAAGAAAGAAATAGATATTATTTCCCAGAAGTTTAACAATAGCATATACCTGGCAATTAACTCGGGCTGTTTACTAAAAGCTTCCACAGTATTTTAAGAATAAAACACTGCTCATAAAATTAAAGATGAGAAGATCTCTTTGACTTGTGACATAAAAAAAAAAGTTTCTGCTTAAAATTCTGGCTTTTTGAAATTAACAAAAGAGCAACATAATTCCATTATTCCATTGCTAAGTATACTCAGCAAGGTATCTTCCAGTTACCCAAGAAATTAATTATCAAACTCACTGTCTCATCAATTAAACAGCGCTTAGCTTTCACTTCTGAAGGTAAGTAACTGCAAAGAAGATCAAGTTTAAAAAAAAAAAATTAGTATGCTACATGTGACATTAATGCATCATTATAACCTGATATGCCGAAAAAGCTTCTAATTATTGATTAATCTCCCTCTCACCCTGTTCTCCTTTTTAACATTTTATCAAAACTCACATGGATTGCATCTTTCTACTACTTTGATACCAGCACTTCGTTCACTTGTTTAATCCTGTGCCTTACTTGGATCTCACAGACCTGTTTTCCTCCCTCTTAGATTGGGTTTTATATCAATGTTGCAGCAACTACAATGTTACAATCTCACTTCCGCCAAATTCCTGTTCCCCCTTCCATTGAAATGTGTCTTAAACTACAGAGAATTCCAGTCATTTCACAAAACGTCTCATTCTGCTTCCTGAGAAACATTTGTAATGTTTTGTTGCTCCTCAGCAAATGCAGCTACAGGACAAACATGGTCTTTCTGAATTCTTTACCAGTAACAACTAAAAGTTTCCTTCCACTTATGGGAGAATCCAGCTTTACCAAAAAACAAAACAAACCAAACCAAACAAAAAAACACCAACTCCAAAACAAAACAAACAAAAAAAATTAAATGCTGTGTTCTATAGCTACAAATCTGAAAGACAGGTACATGATAACCACTACAGAAAGTAATATTTATCTCCCAGATCAATAGCTTTAACTGCCTCTCTCAGATTACAATATAACTCACATTTAAGTACCTCCCCCATCTGAGAAGAAGCTGAACTCTGTCAGCCATTAAGAAAGTCCCATCATACAGCACATTTATCTGTCCACTAAATTAGCAGACTTTTCTTTCCACTACAGAAGTTTAACAGGATTGACACTTTTTCTACTGTTTTCATACCCAGAAGTGCACATTTCAAAAGGTGTGTCCTTGAATAACAGAGGATTCAGTAAGCTCTTTACCAATATTTGTGGAAAAAGAGAAAGGCAGCAGCAGTAAAAGACAAAAGCAATCACAAGCAATTCTCTTTTACACCCTGATAACAGGCTCCAGAATTAGTTAAATCATTAGAGAACTATTTTGCTCTAGAGGCCATCTACCAACACAGCACAGAAGTAACACAAATGTTAATCCATGTCATGATTAATAGATGCCATGGTGTAAACATTGCATATTCTGAGAAAGAACTGCCATCAGAACCTACTCTAATCTGATGAGATGTATCTCTACTTCATCAGCACAGAAGAACCTTCCAAAGTTATTTGGCCCAATGCCTGAGTTAAGTATGGAAAGTAATTAATTTTTGCTCCAAGACACTCTCATTATCTTTATCACTTTTAATCTTGCTAACATATTTTAAAACTTTTTATAAACAAACAGTTTTGTACCAGAAGCTGAACAGTAGAGAGACCTGCCACTCAAAATTTTTCTCTCTCTTCCACCAAAATATTAGCAGTTGTGGTCAAAATATTCCAGGACCAATGCTACACTTACCTCCATGAGACCATTCAATAGACTAACTGCCCAGAGACACCCAAACAAAATGACAGTTCTGCTTCTGTAACCTGAGACTCATGTGTTTAACTATAAATTCTGATTTCAGACCAGAAAAATTACATACCTGAAGATGATGCAGATTGCTGACAAAATCTTAATATCTCAACAGGTAAACAGAACATAGCTACTTGAACAAACCAAAGGCTTGGTTTGCACCTAACTACAGTCTAGCAGGGAAAAAACAGCTATACTTGTCATACTACAGTGGCTCTGATACACAATGCTACACAGCAGTGTAGACTAATAGTACAAGAATCCAACAGGATTTGAGGTCTCAGCAGAATGTAGTCATTGACTTGGGTTCTGGAGCAGTTGATGCCTGGTGGGAGAAAACTCAGTACACCTGTGCAACATGTCTATACACCAGTCTCAGATTGTGGGTGAAACTGATACATTTGGGAACACTATCAGCTTTCCAAAAGTTTCATCCATTCCTCTCAGGGTGGTACTTCACCTCCCGCAAACAAAAGCTAACCATCCTCATCACAAACTACTACAGTTCTGTCTCAAATACAAAAGGTCAAAAAAATGAAAAATAAAGAAAAAATATTTGCAAACAAGCCTGGTTCTTTTGTAGCAATTTCTCATGTGCTTTGACTTGCCCCCTAGCTTACTGTCTTTAACATTTCAAGACCTCCTTCCATTTTTCAAAATGGAAGAAATGTTTGAACTGGCCTCTCCGCTAGACCGTCTCCCTCAGGATTTTCACCTTGAAGAATTTCTGTTGGAAAACACCACCACCAAAACTTCATAGTGGGGCTATAGCAAGAAAGATGCAGAACCATCTTATGAATGTTCAGCTGAAAGACAGGATGAAAGGTTTAACTACTTTTGGATAAAGATGGAAGGCCTTCGCAGTAAGACATCTTCATTGATCTGGAAGCTAGGGTTTATATGAGTGCATGTGCAAAGAGGTATCTGAGAAGCAGTTCTGTGAGTGAGTGAATGTTACAAGTCTAAACTACATTTATTCTTTGATGTTAAACCCCTGAAATATCTCTCTACCCAAGCTAGATTCTCTCATTTTAAGCAAGGGGGACTAAAGTTACACCAAAATTTTCACTGACAAATAAGTTCAGTGTTACTGGATGAAACAAACAAACAAACAAAACCAAACAAAAACAAACCAACAACCACCCTAACAAACAATAAAACACTTTGGACATAAAATGTCTGGTAGAGAGAGCAACTATTAGACAAATGTTCTTTTTAGGTCTCTTCATGTCTCAGTTTAAATGCCCAAATGAAGATGATAGCAGCTAAAGGCATGCTGCTCTAAGCAGAAATAAGTCTCTATATTCACCTCCCTCTTCAATCTCTTTATCTAGATTTACTCTGAAATAAACAGACACAGAAAAAGAAGCATTACAGATCAAAACAGCAACTTCACAGATATTGTAGACAGACAGAAATATAGTCTTATTAACACAGATTATCACTTCCATTCTTAGGAAGCTTTTTAGTTTGTTTGGTTGCTTTGGGGTTTTTTTTGCTTGGGTTTTTCTAAAAGTCATTTCCCTAAGCATCTAGGTAATCCACAAAGACAATGACTACAGACACCCAATTAGCAACATAGAGCTGGTGTTCCTGTTACTTTTACCCCACGTGGGAATTACTTCTTGCCTTGAAAATCAAATTAAGGTTACGAAGAAAACCAGCTAATCAAAGCAAAGGAGACTTTGATGGAGCAACCAACTCAAGTTATTGATCAACTCAAAACACAACTGCAAATAAATGTCAACTTTCACCGTTGTCATTTAAAAGCCCAATTCACACGAACTGAAAGTATCTCTAGGAATAATAATCCTTATCAAAAAAAGGTTTCCTTGATGAAGGATAGTTTAAATTGTTCCATGAGTTTCCTATCTATTAAATGCTTTGAGTGTCTAGGTAAGTAAAAGAAGAAAAAAGAAAAAACACAAACCTTATGATCACCAACAGCATCTTGAAAACACAGAGGAGAAAGTTAAAACAGTAACAACAGAAATGTAGCTTCTAAGGGTGTAATTATGTATAATTAAACTAAGTGCACAATAAAGAATATGCTTTATTACATTATCTCACATAAATTGAGATGTGACAGTCAAAAAGGAAACACACAGTATTTATTTGGAAAAAACAAACAGATCTACTGCAGAGCATGCAAATAAAAGATTGAAAAAAATCCATACCTTATCTGGCCACCACTGCAAGTCTTCTCCTAAAGAAACAGGACTTTGAACAGGTGTATTCTTCTTGTCCAGGTTTGGCTCCCCTTCCTTACTTGTAGAGCCTCTTTCATTATCAAATGAGGCTCCATCAAGCCACCTTCGTTCACGCAAACGTAAAACGGACTCACGTTCACGCAACAGCTCAGAGTCTCTCTCTAAGGGAAGAAGGAGAACTGGTATGCAATTGGGTCACACCAGTGGGATAAAAGTAAGCCACTCTCTAGTAAAGACCCTTCAGGATGCAACTAACAGCAGTTAAATCTACTCACACAGATTAAAAATATACTCCTGACATGCAACATTCAATATATTAAATCTTTCAAGCATACATACTTTAGAATTACTAAACATGAAATAAGCAAAAGTCTTACAGTTTTGTGCACTATAAAAAATTGCTAGAGCATTTTCAATTACATCATAAGAGGCCAAATGCACTTAACATTGCCATTTAAAGTTTTCTAGTACAATATGCAGTTTCATAGTACTGTTTTATCAATGTCTTTAGTAACAACTACAAAAAAAACCCTTAAGTCTATACAGATTGGCAGATATCTTTATGCAAACCAAAACAGAGTATTTATTAGAGAGTTTCATAACTACTTTCCCAGGAAAACAGTAATTTGAAAAGGTTAAAGAAAGCAAGCATTAAAAAAAAGCTCTCATATACATGTTTGATAATCCAACCACTTTTGTTTAAAGCAATATTCCATAGGAGTGGATTTAATAAATTAAAGTGTATCTGCTTTGAGTAGATCAAATGAAAACTTTTCAAGACTCAGACAAGTTTTTAAAAAGATCCTCGAAAATGTTCCTTACCAAAATGCTTCCCCTCCAATTGGCCTACAAACTGTCTAAAGCCAGTACTCTGCAGTTCGCTCATGCAGAAAAATTTTTTAAATCAAGGAATCAAACTAACTTTCCAAGAGTCAACTATGCATGGAAAATAAGGATTATAAAATTCGTGGTAACGTCTTATATAGAATAACCTTAGGAAAGGAAAAAAAAGGAGTAATTCAGAAGGAGTTACGTCAGATGCTGAATATTTGCACATGCACATAAATGCATTTAACCTATGAAGTACCTCACTTAGGCTCACAAAAATCAACTGGAATTACGTTTATGAGATGACTGCATTATTATATCAGTTTCAATGAATTACACCAAGTCTTGGGTCTTTTGCTGTATTAGACAAATGGGAAAGTTTTTACATAAGCCAAACACAACAGCTTGTCTTACAGATGCATTCCATAAAGTACTGTACTTATTTTCTAGCAAACATCACACTGACCCCTGACTAATAATTTTGAAACAGGAGCTTACATGTTCAGCAATTAATATACTAAAACATGTTCATGAAAGGCAACAAAGCTGTACTAAACAAACAATCACAGCAGAGGTTGGATTAACAGTTTGGAAATACTCTAGGCATTGCACAACAGCTTCAAAAAAGATAGGAAATTGCTGCGTGGTCTGTTATGTTTTAAGTGTAATATGCTTAAAAAAAAAATGCCCTAACACTGTTCAAGGAGTTTTTATTATCAGCTGCCAATAGTTCTCCTCATCCAACTATAAATATCCTTTCAAACAATAAAATTTAGATTTCTTCTCCCTCTTTAGTATCTAAAGTTCCTCATTCCATAAAGGTAACTTCTGTCATGGAAAAACAAAGGAAAGGTGAAGAACAGTGTACAAAGAGCAATCCAAAAGAAAGAAAGAAGGGAAAAAAAAACATTAAGAATGCTGCATGTCATCAATTGTTACTCATTTTTGAGCCAAATTAAATATTTTTAATGCAACCTATGTATTAGTAGGTACATACACTACCGTTTAAAATAAACTTAACATGCAAAATTTTATAACACTTTGCAACACCAATGATCAACAATTAGATTTAAAATAATTGACTACCAAGGTTCTTGCAGAACTTACCTGCTAATAGTCAGAATTCATTAATAATTTTGATGACTAACAGTCTATTTGTCTACTCTATATTTGACAACATATCATAGTCTACTTTTGCATTAAATAAGAATCTAAACCACGAGTGTGTACTATCACTAGCTTTTTCCACAGCAAACTACTTATTACAAAGAAAAAAGGTGCAAAATTACCTCTGGATGAGCCTAGCCTGGAAAGTGATGAGCGCCGAAAGGATGGATAACCAAAGTAACTAATATCTTCTGAAAACATAGCATCAGCATCAATAATGACACTTGGGTGAGCAGAATGTATGTCAGCATCCAGAAGAGACATAAGATCCTCTATAAGAGGAGACAAGGGTCTTAAGTGAATAATCAGCTACTTAAAACATCAGCTAGAGAGACCATCAACTAAACAAATATCAAAACAAAAAAAAAATATCCTATCTATTAATTGAATTTCTGCTCTTCAGATTCACCAGTGCAAACTCATGTGCCTCCTATACAACCGCATTTGCAATCAGCTTGGCGAACTAGTGAAGAACAAAACCATTTTCCCTACAAGAGCTGCTCTGTCACTTATCTAACCACATTTCCCAAACAAGACTTGCCCAAAACATATTTTTCCGTATCCCAGAAATTCAGATTTTTGCCTATCACTCGAAAGAACAAAGCCCCAGGATAAGATGGATACATATACATACATGTGCACACACACTCATGCATGTAATGCAGAACTCCAAAGATGACCTAGAATGAAGGGAGGACAGAGCCGATGGAGAGAGCCGGCCTTCACACAGCCATGTCTTTGAGCGTTTCTCCATGGAACGCTTCCTTCAGAGAATGACATACTTGTTTAATTCATAAGCTAGTAACTTGCAGGTCTCAGTACAAAGCTTTAAATGGTAGCTACATTAAGAACAACAAGTTATCTGGAAAAAGCACAATGTTTTAATACCATGCAGTCAAAAAAAAAAAAAAAAAACCAACCCAAAAGTTCCACGACTGCCTTAGTTTCTATGTTAGAAAACTTGAGTTTCCCTGAAGTAATAATTGTTAAAGTGTAAAACAATCTCTTTCCACTTACTAAAGCTACTATCCAAACACAAAAGAGGCTACTGGAAATTCAGGTAACTTATTGAAGTCCAGCAATATGGACTGACAAGACAACTGAACCTGACTACCATCTTGCTGCTACAGAAAGGACAGTCCTACTTCCCTCCTTCATCCCTGTGGCAGGCACCTCCTTGGGGCAAGGTGGGATTTCTAAATCTACAACTAGCACATTCACCTGGCTTGAAACAGAAGTTAAAAGAGTATAGAAGTAAGGTGGGAAGGGATCTTCAGACTGACTTAATTGGGTAGTCAGAGTCCCAGAGGCAGTGCCTCACCATATGCAGCAAAGCTGACCATACCCTACTGCTGCCAAAGAAGATAGTTTTGTCCCTTCCCAAACATTCAGGCAACTCTGACTAGTAAAAATCAGGCTCCCCAAATTAGGTTTCACTGGCCCATACAGGCCCACAAACCTCACCACCATGTGAGGGAATGACAGGATAGCACCTTCTGGCAGCAGGACCATCTGCTTAAACCACCCGTGAAGCCAACGTGAGGCTGCTGCACACACACACTCCCTTCAGGAAATGTGGAAGGAGCACATAGAATTTCAGCACATCCAGTTCTCAGCCTCTTTCTCATCCCAAGCATAAAACAAAATAGTGGCTAGAAAACAAAGTCTGAAGTCAAATAACAGCACTCATAACAGTAGGAACTGATTGTTATGGGTGTTTTGCTCAGTGTCTGGAATAAAAGGAGGGGAGGGAGAAAAATACACAAAGTAGAAGATATCCAAAAACTGAAAAGGAGCCAAAAGTCCATACTTAGAGCTAGTATTCATGTAAGACTTTCACATCCCTGCATAGCAGATCATTTATCCTTATACATCTACACTCTCATCTCCAGGAAACGTAACACATACCAAATACAACCAGCTGTCCCCAGAAAAACAGCACTGTAAGTAGTGAGCGCTGTGGATTTCAAAGCAAGACCCACATGAATGCTTCTTGCATTAATTAAGTAATCCACTCAAGTGTAGACTGTGCTTCTAAAAGCACACCATTTGGGACTCTGTGGTTCATACAGTACATTTTAGGAAGTCATCCTTGACAGACTGCTTGGAAATCCTAGGAAAAAAATTCACATTTGGCAAACAGGCTCTGTCTTACTAAAACAATTCAGATCACTCAGAGCACCCTTACCCAGCCTGATACTTTTCACTGACTTTCCACAGCATTAAAGCTGCAGTACACTTCACCTTCAGAGTGTTAATTTGTACATAACAGACTTCAAGAGCTGGAAACACAGCTGAGATTCTGTTGTATCTCTCAAGATCGACATGCTGCTCCCTTTTCCCTCATCCCACACCACGACCATCTCTTCCTAGGTATGTTCCAACCTCTCTGTAGTCGAGTAATTCATTCTGACTTTTTTTTGGTCACTATGCAGGAAAAAACTGCAAAGAACTTTGATCTCTTTGTAGGAAAAGAATTGGTCAGTACAGAAAAGAACTCTGCACCCTTGTTCAAAATGGACAATAATGGTTTTTTTAAAGCAAGCTGAGCAGGAAATCCTCTTGACAGAAAACACACACTACCTTGTGACACACACACATACACACACTTTCCACCATGTCGGGCATCTTGAGTTTAGCTGTGTTTCCAAAAAGGAAAGTAAAAGTTCAAGCCATCAGACTTAAGAACCAAAACATGTTTTTTGCAAAGTATGCATTAAGATGAGTAAGGAAATGAAGCCTTTTTCTTACCCTCTTATTTTAGTTTCAAATCAGATTTTAATTTTCTTCCAGTATTTCTGAAAGAGATTCCCCTTCTTCCATTTTCTATACCACCAAAGAAAGGTGCTAAAACCAGTAGGGATAGGACCAAATCCATTCCCCTTCAAACATCACTGGAATTTTTTTAGCGCTGTGAAAACACAGATACTGCAAGGCTACATCCAGTTTAAGAATCATGGGGGGGGGGGGAGAAAGACATTCTCTATGACTTTATTTTCCTGCTCTTCAGCTAAATCCCATGGGATTATATCATTCATCTCTTATGTTGCGTTAGACCAAAATTAGACTGCACTCTTCACACTTAGATATGATAATTCTGACCAACCTATTTAGGTAACAAAATACCCAGGATTCACCAGTAAATACTACAGAAAATTGGAAGGAAAAGGATATCCAGTTCAGAGGAAAGAAACAAAACAAGAAAAATACCAAACCCCCACCAATTAAAAACCCTAAGTTTCAGTATACACATAAGCAGCAATTTGAGTACTAAGAAAATTTTTGTTTTCAATAGCTCCATGCGTAGCATTATCACTGAATTTATTAACTGAAGGCATTGCTTAGATCAACTCCCATCTCGAGTTGAGCTCACTTTAAACGTTTTCCCTTAAGGGGGCAATCGTAAGTCCTCTCCCCCCTTCTCAGTTGCATATTTTTATGAAATATTCAACAATTCAATGTGTTCAGTATCTCCTCCTCTTTCAAGTTTGGATTAAATTGGCAAAACTGTGACAGTGAAGGGAGAGAAACATGTGTTTTGGTTTCCTAGGAAACCAGACTAAAACAGAACTCCAGAATTCATGTAATAGTATTTATTCAAAATATTACCCAACTTGAAGTCCAGAAAAAACCAAAAACAAAAAAACCAACCCAACAACAAAGAAAACCAAACCACAACAACAAAACCACAAAAAACCCAACCCCATTATCTAATTGTTTTCCCCCAAGGCAAGCCATTGCACCGATCCTACGCTATGCTCCAGTTCCCATGACCCCTCACTGCGAGTCCTGCTGTGATACCAGCCCATGTCTCTTCTCTCCAGAGCAGCCTGGATGTTCTCAAACCCACGTTCCACAAGTCCCACTAGAGAGAACCCACTGTACCATGCAAAAGTTACTGAGCAAACATGTACAAACAACAAAACATTTTAACTTCTACAGAATCTCTATTCAGAAAATTAACAGAACATAAAGCCCAGAAGAAGGCTCTAATACAACTTGAGATGAGCTGGAAAATTAATCTAGAGGCCTTCAAGTCTTTTCTATGCTAGATGATCATGTTCTATGTAGTTTTTACCTTGATTATTTTCCTTATGTATTTGTTATGAATCAAATGAACCCACATTCCTCTCTGCTAACTATCATAAAACAAAAGAAACAGGACTAGATTAGAGAAGCCAAAAATCAAAGTACACTAGGGTCCAAAAATAAATATTTAAGAGACACTCGTTGATGGCAATATGTACAGAAAAGTTAAAGTTCTGCTCTTCACTTAAGAAATTTTGAAGAATTTAGGAAGAATTGAGACCTGTTTTTTATTACCTAAAAAAAAATCAGATGCATAACCTTCACAGTACTAACTGGAATTATCACAACTGATATATTAATGGAATTATGATGTATTAAACAAGAATTTATTAATTTAACATACTTGGAAAGTATCTTAGCTTTTTAATTATTTTATTATCCTTTTTTAAATCAAATGTAAATTACTCTTAGCACTTTAAAAAAACTTTTTCTGTCTTGGAAGGCTTAGAGAGTAACCCCTAAATTTAAGGGTCACGAAACATCAGACATGCAGAAGGGAGAAAGAAAAAATTAGCATATGCTTTTAATCAAAATGCAAGAGCCTCAAAAATCCCGAGGCAAAAGCTCTCTTGTCACTTGCTTTTTTTGTGCTTGGAATGAATGAAATCAAAAAGCTTTAAAGTATAATTTGACAATTTAAAAAAAAAAGATTCTCTCTCTTTCAGAATCCTAAAAAAAGTCTAACAATTGACCACATATAGCATTTATCAGCTATCTACAGATTTCCTTTATGAAATTAAATGTTATAGTTCCAAAAGGGCATCCAGAGGCAAGATGAGAAGTGAAAGCAGGAAGAGTGCAAAGTTTCTAGAGCAAAATACTTCCAAAAAGAGCTATATGCAAGTTCCCTGGCCATCAGGTTTTCCTGAAAAGTAGCTTGCATGATCATGTGACAAAAGCAAGGACTGGTAATTTTTACTATGTAATGTACCAACAGTAGAGTCATGACAGCACTGACTAGTGTTCAGCAAGACTCCTTCTCATCAGATTCAAGTTCATTTCTGTGCAACAGACTGGTTTTGTCCCATAAAACTTAAGACAGAGAGAGGAGGCATAGCACATTCTACAGTTCATGAATTACATCTTTGAAGACTAGAGCTAAAACACATCAAGTTTCATTTCAGTTGTCATTTCCAGATCTTTTCCCACAAAAACTGGGAAAGAACTGGCGCAATTTCTATGTGGAGTAAAAGAAAATAGGAGGAAAAAACCCTAATATTAGGAGGTTGCAATCCCTTATAGGAAATTTTAGCCTAAACTGGGAAGAAGCTTTAAAAATTAAGCCAAGGACAAAATTGTTTTCTGGACATCTAGTGAGGACAGTGAAGTTCTGCATATTACTTGAATCTCTCTCAAGTACACAGGACTCACAGACTGTAATGGAGGCATCTTCAAATAAAGGTTACCAGTCACAGGTTGTCGGACAGTCCCTATTAACTGATCCTTATGATCACAAGAGGTACTAAGAGAACAGTTAATGCTGTAGAAAGCTGGTTAGTATGGTTAAAAGTAATAATTTACAGCAGAAGTTCCTAACTCTGATTTATCTTCTGAAGGCCAGTTCCAGAGAAATGCATTTGGGCATGCTTAAAACTAAGAGCTCCTGCACTGAATACTCAGAAAGACTTTAGAGAATTTACTTCCTCCAGTGCATCTGTCTAATGCTATTAAGCTAAAAAACAAGACTCAGATTAAAGATTTTTCACCCTTCCACCAGAATATTCTCGATTCTACAGCAAAATAAAGATGTTTGACAGATGCAACTAAAACTAGAAGAGGTAAAATGAAACACAAAGCCTTTGTTGCAGAAATTAAAAAAACCTTTTGTCTAATCACATGATTGACAAGATAAAGATGAAGGAAGCCCATGAACCTTCCTGGTGAACCAGATGAGCAGAAAAAAAACCAAAAAACATTTATTAGAAAAATATCAAAACGTCATTTTGACACAAAGAAAGAAAAGTTACTGTGTAGTCAGAGTTTAGATGTGCTTTTTCCATGCCGTGCACCTAAGACGAATATTAGATTTGGCTGCTATGTTTCCAAATCTGTTTACTGAGCAAACAAAGATTGCCTAAATTAGTTAGCCAGTGCAAAAGAAGATTCAAAGTCTTTTATAAAAAGCTATTGTGTGGGACAGACAGTATTTCAAAAATAGCTGCACGTCAATTAAAGCATTTTGCCGGTATAGCCAGAATACTACAGCTTTTATAAGGGGAACTTGAGATGAAGAATAAATTCTCAGTCTAACTGTAACTGCTGTACATTGTTTTGCCCTCAATTGAGGCATTTTGATTTTAAAAAAGCTGTATAATTTTTGCTCTAAGAACTTGAAAAATATTAAGAATATATGTTAGTAGGAAAAAAACATGCAAGTCACTAGAAGGTTTTAGAATCAGCTTTTATGAGCAAGCCACACAGCAGTCTCAGGATATTGTTGAGCAGCAAAACAGACTTAAGTAATGCTGATGTTACAAAGCCTGAGATCCTAAAACAAAAAATAACTTTCATGCCACCACAAACAGTATCAACAGTTATTCTTCAATGGCTAACCTAATCCCTCAAGACATTCCAATACATCTTTTGTTTTTTGCATCTTTAGACTTTGCTTCTATAAGCAAGAATTGTCTTCGCTGCATCTCTTGCACAGCACACAGCTAGCTGTCAGTACTTAAATACAGAAAAATAAGAACACATCAGCTTTTTTTTAATCAAAAGTTGCAGGATACAAACCTCCGGGAAGATATGATTCACTTGCTGTGTCATCCCCATCATCCCCATCTTCATCATCACGACTCAATAAATTATTTACAGCAAGGTTTACATCAAGATTTGTTCGCTGGAGTTCCCGAATAATAATACTTCTGGACTTTCCTTGTAAAACGACTTGTGCCTGTAAGAGCAGAGTATCATTGGTTACTGGTCATTCTCAGTTCATCAACCACCATTCATGAGAAAAGAATGCTTAGTTCTTAAAGAAGTCCAGTAAAACCCAAAAGTCAATCACAGTACGTACAGACAAAGGATCATATAAATTTTTCACAGTATTTTGTACTAGATAGGCAGCCTTCTCTCAGTTTCAGTTAGGTTACTGAATTCCAACTTTGGTGCTGAATTTCTTAATGGAATCTTAGAATCTATTGCTTGGAATGCTTAATGCTGTAGTTAAAGGATAAGCGAAATCTACAGAAACATATAGAACACACTGAAACCCAGGAGTATTTAAACTTAGTATGACAATCAACAGAGTTTTCAATCAACTGTTGTTCCAAAACTACACCTCAATCCCTGTCTTTTACACTTTTACTTACTGCCTCTATTTTTCTCATCATTCTGCTTCTAAAGGCTTATCTTCAGCAGTTTCTGCAACATCTAAGATTTTACTAACAAAACGCAAATGTTCCAAGTGTTAAACAGAGAACCCCAGAGAATTCTGCTCTATTCCACTAAGCCTAGGACTCAGGGCACTTTGTTTTTCCAGATTACCCTCTACTGAATGTCAGAGAAGATGAGAGTTCTGCAAGATTGCAAACTGTGTGAAGAACATAAGGAACGAGTACTGAGTATTTTTGTAACACAGTAAAAATGAGGTACCAACTAAAATTGTCAGCTGACAAGCCAAAAAAAAAGAAAGGGACATTCTAACAGCACACAAAGGTAAACTTTTTGTCATAACATTCTATGCCAGAAGTTTACGGATATTTGAGACCCCCTAAAATGTATCTTATATAGACCATCTGTAAAGATCTTTCCCATTGACCTGCTTTAGAGTTAACTCAAAAATGTTTTAAACACTTCCCGTTTTAAAGGTAGACAAAGTACACTATTAAAAAAAAAAAAAAGGCAAGCAAAACACCATAGCAAGGGAAGCAAAGCTGATTATCTCAGGCCTAGCAACTAATGTCTGTATTTCAAATGTAGACCAGAAACTAGTTTTAAACTAATAGTTAAAATGCATTAACTAGTCACATATTTTGAATATCTCGTTTTCTTCAAATATGGAGAAAAATGTTTTAACAGCCTCCATTTAACCACACAATGCAAAGTCCATCAGCTTCTTCAGGCTTTAGTGCATTAAGAGGCAAAAGTGGAGAAATTTATATCCAATATTCATCAGTTACATTTATAAAAAATTAAGTAGAAGTGTCTAGGAAGAAAAATTATTAGTATTTTAAAGAGATTAAATATGTTTAATGTCTTCTATTTAAATCTAAAACAGAACACTTCTATCCAATGAGAAAAAAAGAAGTCAACCTGCCCCCCTCTGTTACACTCCTTCAAGAAACTTAACGCTTTTACTTTCTCACTAAATCTCCCATCTGCAACTGAACATGGCCTTCCTCATCTAGATTAAATATATACCTTATCTAGGGGAAGTCTGGGAAATGAAAATTCTAGAATCCAAAAGTCTATCACTCCCACTACATATTTAAGAATAAAACCAATTCATCTAGAGAAAGTCAATCTCTTCAATTATATGCCATCACTCCTTGGAGAAAGTGCACTACTACAACACATTCCTGGACATATGCTGTGAGAAGCTATCCAAGCTTTCGGCAACAAGCAGTTTCTAGTTCATGTACCTGTGAAATGAGTTCCTCTGGAATGACTGATGCTGGAATCACTGGTTGTGGTTGACTCCCCAGCAGTCCAGATCCTCTATCACGTCCTGTGCGTATAACTCGGGTCTGCCTTCGAGAATCTCGAGCTCCAGCAGATGATCTACCAGAAGATCCTCCTCCACTTCCACCAACCCCTGAACTCCAGCGACTTCTAGAAGATTTGGATTATTTATCTTATTAATACAGCAGCATACTTTGGGGACTACTTGAAGAAGTCTTTAGGTTTATTAGTAATAACTTGTAAACAGCCTCTGAAAAACACTGCAGCTTGACTTCATAGACAAAAAGTATCTCTCAAAACCAGTATGAACAAGAGCACCACGCAATTAATAAACTTCTGAAATACATAGAAGTAATAAAAAAACAGGACTGCAACAGGAAGTTGCACTCTTTCCTACTCATATAGTTGTGTGGATGTATACATACATAAATACATACATGGATCAACTCCCAGATTTTTTAAAAGCAACAGTAGCAGCAGTGTAACATCTAACACTCAGTTGTCAACTCCCTGCTATAAAAGCACACATGCAGCAGCTTCATGGTCAGTGGCTCTGACAGCAGGTCACTCTACTCAGAGGGGTCTTCTAAAGATTCTGATACTTGATTTACATTAAGAAATTCATTAAGATTTCACTGGAAAAATCAAGCAATCTTTACTCCAAAAGAAATCTTACACTAGATAGTTCTCTGATCCTCATGGATGGTTTTCAAGAGATATTCTACTTTGTATCTACTCCTATTTCAGAAATCAACATCAACTCTCTACATTGCAAAAACATGCCTGAACTGACTGAACAGCTTTTTCATTTGTATGAATTAGTATCAAAACAAGGGAGCAAAAAGGCCCTGATTCACAGAAATAGACTACTCACCATCATTACAATTATCCACTAATCTTAATTATCACCACAGAACTGTGTAAACTGAATCTAGTTTGGACTTAAGATACTCTGTTGCAATGAAAGGCAAGAGCCTCTAGTTTGTTCTTTAAGGTTAACTTTATCTTGCAATCTGCTTTAAAGGATATTGCATATGGTGTTATTGCTATTTAATAATCAGTATCAGCAGAACTTTCCTGCTACCAATCCCTTTAAATCTCAATCTCCTTTCAAGAAAAACATTTCAAATTAGATGTGAAAAAGGTATGTTCTCTGAAACAGTATCTAATAAATTTATGTTAAAAGTCTATCACATCTAGCTATTAAAAGCTAATTAGGTAAGAATACTTCTCTTATATTTTATGTCTTAAGTTAATTACTAACACCCTTCTCTTGTTTGGTTGGGTTTTCTTTTTCCTCCTGGTAAGACCATGCAATCACAGAGCAACTTGAGTGTCTGCCTAAGACAAGGCCCTGTCAGACACATCCACATTTTCAAGATTCTAGCCAGCGACCACAAGACAAAAAGCAATTCAACGATGGGTTTAGGAAAAGTCTTGTCTCATGAGTTAGAAAGAGAATTCTAAAAAAAAGATACTACTGAAAATGGAAAAACCCCTCAAAAATCAAGAGGAATGTGACATTTTAAATAAAATGAGCCAGTTAATCTGTTCTAGAGGTGGGAAGGTGGCTGATGGGAAAAGAATGGGGCTGAGGAGAAATCAGATTCTACCTACAAAGGAATTCTTAATTCAACTCTCAGCAGGGAGGTGTGGGTTTAAATAAAATGTTCCATATTAGATATTAATACTTACTACAGATGCATTTTCTACTTGAAGTTATAAACTAACAATGACATAGTTTAGACATCTAACAGTTAAAACCATCTCTATTCATATAATAATGAAAATATTCCCAGTGTGTCCTAACTTGGTCTTGTTCTAATAAAGTTGTCTGAACCTAAAATAAAAATATAGAATGGAAATCTTTCAGCTCATTTCTGTTTGCCTGCTAGTTTACCACATCTCTCTACTGTCCAGCAGATGCTAGCAATTTTCCAAATCCAGTTATCTAATCTAAGGGCTCTACAGTTTGAATGTTTTCAGACTCAACTTATTAAGTTAATTATTCCCTTTATTTAACAGACTAGTTATAGTGCCTACTGCTTTTCCACTAGTTCAGTGACTTTCAACTACCTAGTTCTGAAACATGCAAGGGAAGACATAGGAACTCTTCAGGTTTGGTCTCCTAAGCACATAGCTTCAAACAATTGTAACCAGCTGTACTCAGCTAAAATAACAAGGCAAAAAATGTCTCACACTTCCAACAATAAGTTTTTAAACATGACAATACCAATTTGCCTTTAAAGTTTAACACATGGATTTTTACGTTCAAATGCACAATGTTTGCACAAAAAGGTTGGAGAGGTAATGGGGGTTATTTTTCATACCAATAAGGCCCAAATGAAATTAGTTTATTTGGTAATATAAACAACAAATTTGCTATCACGGAAAAGCTATAGTTCCTCCCTCTTAAATCATTCACATGCAGAAACCACAGCTTGTAAACACAGTTCTCCTTGCTATAGTTAGTAACCTTAGGAAGCAGCACAGTTCAACACATCTTACAAAAACAAAGCGATCACTGTGATTATGTAACGAAGATTAATTTACATTTCTATAAAAAGGGACACCATCAATTTTAAAGCTAAGAAAACTGAATCTGTACATTTAGCATATGGTACAATTTTAAAGGTTCTGAGCAACGATCTTTTTCAAATGTTCCCTTCCTATCACTATGTATGGGACTCCAGCTATCAAAACACTGGTCATGACTTGGGGAAGGAGGGCACAATGCAGTGGAGCACACAAAGATAATGAAGGTCCTTCCTGTATAAATGCACTCATTTTCTTTATGCTTCTAGCCTAACACAGTTTAAATTGATAGTGTCCCTCTAAAAATCTGCTTTTCAAAAATCAAGGAACTAAAAAAACATTAAAAAAAAGACAACACAGCCAAAACCAGTTATTCTTCACACATATAAGAAAACTCTCTGTATCCTAGATGCTGAAGGGTCACTTAAATGTCTGTTATTTTAAACAAATTAAGAATTTTTTTATTATACCCTACCTACACAACTGCTGTAATTATACGTTCCCTTATACATACTGCATACAATTTATATATGTGTATACACATATACTCAAATATGGAACAAACAGATTGCAGCCTCAGTCCTATCAAAACTTACCCAAGGGTGTTGCCTGCCAGTCTGCCCAGAGTTTCAGAACCAGACAGAAACCATGGGGAGTCACTAGATCTGCCTGGCCTGGATGTCCTTCCTGCCCCTGAGCCACTGCTCAACTTTGAACTGAAAGTAAAAGATGGTAAATCAGTCACAAAACAATCCCAAATGGGTTAAGAACAAAACCTGGAATCCCAGGTTGAAATTCTCAGGGACTTAATCTGGTAACATACCAGCTTAAGCAACACCCTTGGGGAATATTCCAAACTAATCTAACTGTATATTAAGAGGTACACTGGAAAAAGAAAGTGGAAAGCATGCCTAACAGACCTTATGTACATGGGCAATCCATAATAGCACAGTTGCAAATACATATTAAGCTAATTAGTGATTTGAGGTAGCAACTGTGCTAAGTCTTCTGTTAGCATATATGTATAAATTGTAATCAGGTGTTCTATCCATAAACCTGACCCTGAGTACCTACTTCGGTATTAAGTGGTTTACATTCAAACATGAATCATTCAATAGTCCTACTAAGGGGGACTTACCTGGACTGAAGACCACAGGTCTAGAAAGTGAGCCTTGCCAGATGGGACCACTCTTAGAGTGGATTCTACACGAAGCTTAATAATTTAACAGAGCTTCTTTCATAAGGATTATTTTTGGAGGAATTTGTTTCTTGAAGTTAAAGAGACCCTGTCTCATTTCTTTTAGAATCACATCTACTATTTCTTCCTACGCCAGTTTGTCAAGCTAGGCTGTTTGGCTGCATCACCAATAACCATTGTGTCTCTACTCAAAGTGTCCATTCCTAAAGCAATCTACTTTGAAAACAAACAAATAAAAACAAAACCAAAAAAGCAGCCAAGCTGCTTATCAAGTTCAAAAGAATGTTTTAGAAGAAAAGCATTTCTTACCCATCACTATTCTCAGGTTTACCCAATTCCAATCTGTCTGGCTGGACTGAAAAACCAATCCTGCAGACTCTGCCATCCTGTATTTAGAATAAGAAAAGCAAACACTCAAAATTGAAATGTAAGACAAGTTACAAAAAAAATACAAACACAAGTCTTCAGTTACTGAAGAATATTGATCAATTTAATGTTAAAAGAACTAATTTTAACTGTATGGTTTCAAGTTGATTATCTGAGATTTCAGTAATTTACCTCAAGAAGAAATGCAGCGTGATTTGGTCCCACCACACACTGTTTAATAGTGGCCTGTTCCAATACATTCAAAGGAGGGTGGCTGAAAATAAAAAGTGAGAATGTATAACATTTTAAAACATTTGAAATCTGAAATAAAAACCTAGTTGTATATGAAAGGAAAGCTGTGCAGTGATGGTTACCAACACGAAAAACATTCAAGAATGACTAAACATGCATTAGTTGAAGCAACTATAACATGTTTTTGATCATCAACCACACAAAATGCAGGGGAGAAAAACCTTAAAAGGTGATGTTTTCGTTTAATGTGATCAGCAATAAAAAACAGGTTTATACTTTAAAGTAAGGAGTCATTTCATAAGGAGGATATTTAATAATATATTTTATCATAACTGAAAACCTCCCAGTTTCTTCCTGTGTTATCTGAAGCATTTCTGGACTTTACTATTAGTAGGACTTCAATATTAGTAGTATTGAGGATTTCTAAGGCTACATCTACAATACAATCACCTGCTTCGTGTTGCTGTTAGAGAAACTGTACTTTCCCAAATGATTTACAGCAGCATCTGACGTGCCTTACCTGTTTAAATTATATTTGTTCAGCTTCTCTGAAACTTCCCTCAATCTGAAATAAAAAGAAATGAAGTTGTTATTTGACAACATATTCCACAGGACATGACAACCACTTATACAGCATATTTATGACATTAGGGGGACAATTTACCACATTCAATGAAGCTTGATATAAATACTACTTGGTGCTGGGAGCCTGTATAAGAACTGGATAGTGTTCGGCTTCAAATCAGGTTTTTGTTCTGGAGGGTTTTTGCTTTGGAGTTTTACCCTTGCCAAAGAACCAACATTTGATCACATTTCTGTGTGTTTTGCAAGCCACTATCAAAAAACTCTACTCCTGCCTTGTTACAACCATTTACAACTTCACACACAAAATAAGCACATGATGCAATGAGCATTAACTGTAGATATACTTGAATTTTCTTGTATAAGCTTGAATACAGTATCCCAGAGCAGACAGGATTATCATTTTCTAGGAAATCCAAGTATGTGGGATATTAGAGACAAAAATATGACAGTAAGTTCCCCAAAACAGAAAAGACAGGAAAACAGATACACAAAAGCCAACATCAACAAATGATGAACAACAAATTCAGGCTAGTAGAAGAAACAATCCAGAGAAACATCACTATTTATAGAGTTATGTAAAACATTACCTTTACTAGAAGGTAAAGAATGTTTCCAAAAGTACTTCCATCTCACTTTCATGGTACCTCACCAAATGGAAGAGAACACAAAAAAAAGCGCCAATCCACAGACCACTCCTGCTTAGAGGATAGTGTCCAAAAGTGGAAAGCAACAGAGGTAATTTCTAAGGTAATTTCTAATTAACTTAAAAAAGATCCTAAAGATCCTCTACAGGCAGCAAAGATTCTCTTGTAATATCAGGTAGGCACTTCAGTTAAAGCTTGGGCTCCTTTGTTCCCAAAGGACACAAACAATCTGAAAAAGACCCTAGAGAGCTTCTAGTTGTATTCAGAGTATTCACATTATATCAAGATACAAAATCTAGATGAACCCTGTAAAAATTATGCAAGGTCTTCTGAATTAAGAAAAACCATCTCAGCTTTGGTATCATATTCATCCTAGCATAAATCAGCAACACCTTTCTAAACCTAACAAAAAGACATGCACAACAGCACTGCTTTCCTCTACTTGAATCCATGTCTTTAAATCCTTTATTTTCTCTTGCTTCATTTCACTTTCTACACACAGACTATTATGGACAACAGACTTCAGCTACTTGCAAACCCTGAGCATGAGAAAGAATACCAATTAGAGGTGCAAACAGTCAAATCTTAACATTATCAAGTGTTTAAAGCATTTGTTCTGAGGGAAAACATAGGAAAAAAAAATGTATGTCTGCTTGAGAAACAAGGTGATTTATACTGATAGAAATAACTTCCATGCCCAAGAAGAAAGGACCACAGTGAAAAGACAGCAGGAAGGAAGTGAACGTGCTTGGAATTGCCTTTTGCTATCCAAGCCAAGCTGCTGGTTTGTAAGTAGGCGATTTCACACTCCCAATTTCCAGCCACAACTACTTCACACAGGCCAACATTACATAGCCAGATAAGGTTTAGGAAGAAAGCCCGCAAAAGGAAAAGAGAAAAAGCACACCTCATATGCAATCTGCGTGAAAAGTACCCCACAAGAGTGAACTACTGTGGGAGACTATGGAATGAACCCTGAAGATGAATGGCACACACTCCACAGCTTACCATACGGTTTTACAAAGCCAACGGGGATCTGCTGCATCATATATGACAAGTTAAACATTCCTGAAGTTTCATGTCTTAAGTGTATCACCTAACAGCTTCCCACAGGAATCCTGAGCAGTTTCCCACTAACATTTCTCCCATGAGTTATAATCCTAGAATAGGAAAACCTGCCTTTAAATTCACTGCACTGACTGTAAGAAAAGCTGACATCAAAAAAAGTAGTGCTTTATTGGAGATGGTTACTAAAATAATCTATGAGCAACATTTAAAGCTTCCTTATCTGAGCCTTGTGTCACAAGATCTGAGCACTACCAAAGAAAGAGACATCTTTCAATTTGAAAAACACCATCATAAACCTTTTATACGGGAAAAAAAAAAGGCATAATAGGAAAGAAATATGCACAGAAAGTTAAGACTTGAATACTCAGTGAATCCATGAGTAACATCAGCCTCAAGAGAGTAGGTCTATCTGCAACAAGCACAGGTCAAAAGAGATCTAACATGGTCGAAAAAAGGCTGCTGTCAACCTTTAAGGGGAAGGAGCAGAGCAGGATATAAATGACAATGCTGAAAGTACTAAACTCATCTAGGGAAAGAAAAAAAAAAGTAAAAACGATCTCACACCCCAAACATCTCATATGCAGCTGCTGTAACAGCAAAACTACTGAGTACTGCCAATAAACTTAAAAGATCCATGAGGACTTGAACGTGATGCAGAACATCACCGAGTGAAAAAGGAGTTGTTCTTTAGCTCCATGTCCCTGTTGGGCTGCTGGTTTCACCCCCTCTTCTCCCATTCCTTGTGCTAGCACCAGCATTCACATGAACACCAGTCACAAAACTAAACCAGCAGGAAAACAAGAACAAGGCAGAAAGATGTGTTTGTATACTCTGTATGGAGAATGTCTGTGCAAATAAAAACTCTAAATAATTTCACAAAAACATTTCCTGCAGCAATCTAAGCCTTTCTACCTGCACAACTGCAGGGTACTGTAGCATTGACCCTCTGAAGGAAAAAGCTTTATTTTAACAATACAATGCAATCCTTTCAACTGATGGTGTACTGGAGGAAGAGGTACAGGCAGAGATGATTTAATCAATTCTCACATTAAGGAAGGTCAACATTTCCACTAAGACCTTTTGGTGGTAAAACAATCTCCAATACAAATGCCTCAACAGGCTATGCTTTGAAAAATTCTCATTAAAGGCAGTTAAACTATTTCAAAGGACCAAGTTAGAAGCAACATGTATTTTGATCACAAAGAGATCTTTGGGGAAATCCACTATCTTTGCAATGCTTTTAGACAAAAAGGTTAGTGATGATAGCTCCTGTATCAAGACACACATTCTTTAAATATTCTTAATTAATTCTTAATCCAAAAACTCTTGCAAGGAAAACAAAGTCAGTTTGTCCAAGCCAAGTATGGATTTTTTTCATTCTACAAACTAATCAGAATAGAAGGGAACTATGCTCACACTAAGCAACTGAAGAAGCTCTAGGTCAGGACTACAGCATCTCAGATTTCCCACATGACACTTTTATTCATCACAAGATATTACTTCTTTCAAAGTACATTTCTATTTCCAGACAAGTTTAGCTCAGGACCCATCCTTTCACCAGATCTTGCTTTATAAAACCAAGTTAGGCTCAAAAATGCAAGAGTTGCAGAGAAACTCCATTTTAAAGTACTAAGTGTGTGACAGAAAAACTGGACTTCAGTATATTTATAACTGTACCCTATTTAAACAATTGCTTAAATCCACGTAAGCAAAATACTGTTTTACAATTTGTGCTTCTACTCAATTTCTAAGAATAAAAATCTTCTGTTTTAAAGCAGGCAGGCTGTCCCAAGAATTACTTTTCTTGAGACACCACAGACTTCTACAGTACATGTTCACTATACTCAATTCCCTGCACCAGCAACAGCCCTACATTGCCAGTCATCCTGCAGGAATACTCAACCTTCTTGAGTAATTCCATCATGTCAGCAACAGCTGACCAACAGACAAGACATAAGACATAAGCAGAACCTTCTTACTGCTTTAAGATTTTAGAATAGTTCAATTAATGTATGCTCATCTTTCTCCCTGCATGTTAGGAAACTAACAGTTACATCATCTGCATCTGCAAGACCGTCTCAGGCAATTTAACATGAAAAGTGCACTGTAAATAGAAATCATATATAGCAAGATGTAAATAATTTTCCCCTCAAAAACTTACTTGTTGTTGAACAGAAACAGTATTTACAGGTGCTAATATCTAATCTGACATTTTGCAGCTTTGATCAAATAACAGTACATCTAGCACATGTTTTTAAGTATTAAAGCAATTTCTGCCACCTCAGAGATTGATTTCCATCATAAGGAAAGCTATTTTTCATTTTTCGCTGCAACTTTAAACTACATTTTTAAATGTCAGCTACGTCCTTAAAGAACACACAGTAAAAATCACTGCAGCTAAGCAATCCAAACAAAGGATTTAACCACAGAGATGTAAAATACAATGTTCACATACTGCCTGTCTCCAGAAGAATGCAAGTCTTTCTGTACTCAGCAAGTAACACTCAGAATCCCACACGCAATATTCCGAACATTCTCTTGGATTTTTCCTGAAGCTGCACCTTCATAGCCTTAAAAAGTTATTTGTACACTTTAAAGTTAAAATATCAGGCAGGGCCCCACCACAAGAGCTTTCATCACTTCAGCACCACATGGTGACGGTAAGAGTTGCAGAGGAAGAAAATAAAAGGTACTTTAAAACAAACAAACCAACCAACAAACAAAAAATACTGTTTGGTATGATGAACAACTTTGAGTAGGGAAATTTTTTCTAAGTATCAGGCCTCTTTAAGACAACTTAATATATTGTCAGTGAAGTCTGTAAGGCAACAAACGAGACACACCAGAGCAGACAGAAGGACACAAGTACTGCTCCACTGCTTTTCCAAGGGAAGGCTAATAATAATAATAATAAGCAGATATCCAAGGGGACATACATATGAAAAATCAATTCAAGCACTGGAAAACAGTACTGAGTAACATACCTATCACCACTTAGCGCCATCTCCATCCCTCAGTTGAGCCCCTGAAGTGCTCTGAGCACAGTGAGCCAGACCCAAGGAGGCACCTTCGTGGCCAGTTTGCAGGTTTTGGCCCAGCAGAGTTGCACAGCCTCCAGATCAAAGCCCTCTCACACCTGCCTGTCTTGAATCACACGGAAATGAGCTCCTGTGCCTGTCTATCAGTGTCACAAAAACAGAGTCTCAGAAATGCAGAAAATGAACACCAATGAAAAGCTTAGGCAAATATGTTGCCTTTGTTTCCTAATGCCAGCATGTCCTGGACACCAGACACTGACATTGATGTAAAGTCACATCCAGCTACCTTCCATGACACAATACAGCATGCAAAAGGATCCTGTCCTCGTTTGCCACGTCAAACATCAGAGAGCAGCCTCCAAAGAGGCAGCCTTCCACAGTTACACCTTTCTCCTACTGGAATTAATGAAATTTAGAGTGTGCTTTAAGTCATTCTGGGTACTAAGGGGGGAGTCCACAAACACCCATATGCTGAACTATCTTCACAAGTAAGCAATAAGATTATCTGTACAAAACAAAGTAATGCACATAAGAAAAAAAAAAAAGACATTCCCAGGGCAAGTACAAAATGACAGGCTCCAAGGTAACCAGTACTACTCAGCAGGAGAGTGGGACAACATGTTTAGACTATAATACACAGATCACTGAAACAAACTAGATGACAAAGAAACTCAGTGTTCCACTCAGTAATCAGGGGTACCAGGGCTTACCCTGTGTCCTTCTCTACCTCTCAAGAAATATAAATTAGGACTATTTGGTTATTACATACTAAACCAACACGTACAGCTCAGGAAATCCCTGAGCTGCAAATCCATAGAAGCTAGAAAAGCATCACTGTATGTTTGCCCTGTTCTAACACTTTTCCTGTCACCAAGCACTGTGGTCTCTGCCACAAAGAGGAGGAAAACAAGGTGGACTTGATTTGAACAGCTTCAACATCTCTTGTATTTCATGGTATCAACCCACACAGGTTGACAGAATATGGCTCCCAAACTTTACTTCCTATTTTGCAGGACTATTAGTTTGGCTGATAAATGCAGTTCTGACCATTTAATAATCCTCTCTGGAACAATGGTAACATGCTGTGCTGAATCAGTAAGCTGCAGCAGAAAGCTAATATGGCAAAGATCAAACAAATTAATCTCTTAAAAACAGCTTTCTGCAATATCACTGAAAAGTCTTCAGATAATACAGTAACTGCAGAACGAAAATTCCCTTAGAGCAGACCATCAGTATTTAATGATATAACAACACTGATGTAGACAACGACATAAGTTAGGTATAAACTAGCCCATAAGAAGGTTAAAGCAGGACAAGAAAAATTAGCAAAGACAGGATAGAAGCAAAGACATCAGAAGGTTAACAACAGATACCCACCAATATCTAATATTCAGAGTTAAATACACACTACAGAGGCAGGTAAAATTACTTAAACATCTTCTTCACCTTTATAGAGTGTAAGCATGTATTTTAGTTCTAGTTTTAAGAAAACAAGGCAGATTTCACATCACTGTATAGAAGAAAAAGGGGAGAGCAGTGGATATGGTCTACCTAGAGCCTTTAGCAAGGCTTTTGACAGTCCCCCATAAGGTCCCCACAGAGGAGCTGCTGATGTTCAGGCTGAATGAGCAAACAGTGGGATGAACCGAAAACTGTCTGAACAGCTGGGCCCAGAGGGTGGTGCTCAGTGGCACAAGGTCTGGTTGGAGGCCAGTGACTAGCAGTGTATCCCAGGGGTCAGTGCTGGGTCCACTCCTGCTCAACATCCTCATTAATGATGTGGATGACGGGGCAGTGTGTATCCTTGGCAAGTTTGCTGACGATGCCAGACTGGAAGGAGTCACACTGCCATCCAGAGCACAGCAACCTCATGACCTTCAGCAAGGGAAGGTGCAAAGCTTTGCACCTGGGGAGGAATAACCCCATGCACAAGAACATGCTGGGGACTGCCCGGCTGGAAAGCAGCTTGGCAGAAAAGGACCTGGGAGTCCTGGTGGACACCAGGTTGAACATGAGCCAACATGCCTTGCATTCTGGCTGCAATAGACAAAGTACTGCCAGTATGGTGAAGGAGGAGAGCCTTCCCTTTAGTCAGCACTCGTGAGGCCACATCTGGAGTTCCGGACTCTCCAGTACAAGAGACATGAACATACTGCACAGAGACCAGCTAAGAGACACTAGAGCACCTCTCAGATGAAGAAAGGCTAAAAGAGCAGAGACTTCACCCTAGGGAAGAGGAGGTTCTGGGGGGATCTTATCAACACATATGAACACCTAATACAAGGGTAGTAAAGGGGACAGATGAGGCTCTTTGCAGTGGCACTCAGTGAAAGGACCAGAGGCAGTGAACACACATTGAAACACCGGAAGTCCTGTCTGAATATCAGGAAACACTTCTTTTGCTGAGAAGGTGACCCAGCACTGGCACAGGTTGCCCAGGGAGGTTGTGGATTCTCCATCCTTGAGAGTTATTCAAAAGCCATCTAAATACAGTTCTGAGCTACAGACGGCCCTGCCTGAGAACAGGAGTTGGACCAGACCATACCCAGAGGTCCCTTCCAACCTCAGCCATCCTGTGATTGATACTGAGGACTTACTGATTTCAGAAGGTGATCTCTACGCATTTGACTTGAAGGCATGGCAACAAAAGGAAGGGGTTATGCCATTGAAATGCTAGGAGCTCATGCTTTGCTATAGAATCCCTGTTAAGATCAGTGGCACAGAAAAAAAGTTATGCCACAGAGTGAGGAAAGTGTCTGAGACATTAGACATTCACTAAAAGCATTCATGGGTATTCAAATACCCAGATGGAAGAACTCTGTTTCTCTAGCAGGAACAGCAAGACGAGGGACAGCCACTAGTAGGACTTGTGAAATGCAGCACTAGATGCCTCTGATTAGCAATGAATTTTTAAGCTGGATGACTGGTTTCTTTAGCTAAAAACCTACTTACACCCTTTCTTCAAATTTATCATTTAAGTGACACTGAAAACATCCCCTTCTGAATAGAGAAAAACCCCAAACTGTAACCCCACACCACAGTGCAAAGCACAGCCACAGCCCAGCTCAAGAGGAATACAAAGTCAATTACGTCTTTTAAATAAGCAAACACCACAAGCTATGAAACAGCACAGCCCCTTTTTTGAAAGAAAGCTGTAATGAAAAGACTGAATATGAACAGAAAGAAACCACAAATGGCATGATCCTGACAGGACTACCACAGAGCAGTTACAGCACACCTACATGTTCTTTAGCACATTATCTAGAGGATTCGGTAGTAATGTACAGCTACAAGTTGCCTAAATGCCTAGTGGTGTTTCTGTGGAAAAAAGAAAAACACACTACAGGAGAATGAGTCACTCTCAATCTGATGCCCTTCTATGGCAGCAGACTTCCAAAAGTATGGGTCGCAAATTCAGGCAATACAAGACAGAAATCTGTTCTCTGGTGCAAAATGCATCAAATCATCATCTTCTGTTCACAGATTCCATTCAACTGTACAGATTCCTTGCAGCTGCAAAAAAATGTTTTGTTTAACATTTAGCAGAAGGCTATTTCTTCAGCCAGAACACCACAACAGCTAAACAACTGCATCAACCAATTCAGTTGGGCGAGAGTTCTGAATCTGAAAACAACTGAGGTTGTAAACTATTTAACTATCCATCATTTCAGTAAGTACATCCTCTTGTGACAATGAAATGTGTATAATGGGAATTTAGAACCCCATGGTTCTAAATTCAAGAATACTTGAAGAACACACACATGATAATAACATGAGCCAGCATTACTACATGAACAACATACGTATGTTAGCTACCAAATGTAGCTACAAATCTGTACACTTGTTTAACTAGAATGAGTAAAACTTAAAGACCACATTTAGGTGAAGAAGGAAAAACATTTTTTACTGTCAGAGCATTGCTGTAGTGATTCCACTAAAAAAAATTGCTATCAAAATAAAAATCCAGTCATTGAAAATCTTAAAACCTTTTTGTGTCCCATCATGATAAGATTGTTAATGCTCCTTCAGGAGTTAATTATGAGCCACCAGGGAGGCTGTGAATCTACCAACTTAAAACCTGGAGACAGGCTCTGGTCCCAGCTGAGGCTACTGCAAGAACCTACATCATAATCTCTCCACCATTTTCCTTTGCTCTGAGCTTTTGGAAGCCACAACCACTTTGTGCAAAGTTGGAAAATGGCCTTTGATTTGAGCATTCAAATGCTATAAAAATATTTTTAAAAGTAAGAACTGTCACATTATTAAATACTTTGTGTCTTGGCTAGAGAAAAGCAACTGTATATTTTGTACAAGTGATTTTATTAAAAACAAAGCACAAACAAGAACTGAATTCTAATTGCTTTGCAATGAAGTCCAATGAGCTTATTCTCATGCTGAATTAGTTTTAGCAACAGCGAAAGATCATTTAGCATGTCCAGTCCTTTACTTGCCAACTCCTCCAATTCCAAGCCTTGAAGTATTCAACAAAATCTCTGACATCACAGTGTCATCTGCATGTCACTTTTTCAAACTTGTTAAAAACTGCCTTTTAAATACCACAGATTCCCCTCCTCACACTGTCTTCCACTAAACACACATCTTCAAAACGCTCCTCTCAAGACACTATATCTTTGATTTAGATAGGAATGGAATGAGGCCTGGCATAAGGAGTAGAGAGCAAGCACCACGCCAGAAAAACAAGCGGCCAAATCGCTTTGTCAGATGCACAGTACAGGCAAAATAACTCGAAAGAAAGCCCAGCTTCTGAGGTGCACAGCTCATCACAACACTTTTTTGCACTGCTGAAAAGAGATTCTCTTTCCCATCTGTCCGTACCCCAGCCACGAAACTCCAGGTGCTTCCCCTCAGAGTAACCAGTGTTTGGTTCCTCTACAAGACCTCGTGAAGCAGCAGCTTTAGTACCTCCTGCTTCACATTTTGCCTACAGCCATCATATTTCAGGTAACAATCTTGCCAGATACAGATTCTGCACCGTAAGAGAAAGAAACAAAGCTTCGGCCATTCCAGCAAACAGCCTGTTATTCCCCAGCCTCCCCATGAGGAGCAGGGCAATAATTGCCAGATTACCTTCTGCCTACCCAATCTGCCCCACAATGACAAGAATATGGGATGATCCCTATCACTGGAACACTTTATTAAGTACCTTTAAATTACTGCTCTAAAGACAGATACATTTTGTCAAAGTCAGCGAATTGTGCATACAATGCCTTACTAAAAAAAAAAATAAAAATATAGAAAATGAGAAAAGAAAAACTGCTGTTACTAATGTATTAAGAGTGATCAAAGACAAAGGAAAGAGAGTTCCAACAACCTAAGAGGTCTTCATTAAAGGTCAGACAACAATAACTCATTTATATTAAAAAATATACAATAGATTAAAAGCCATAAATCCTCTTTAGAATAACATCTCTTGATATTTACTAGAAAGAGAAAAAAATGCAGCCCTAATCATTTTCAGGCTGCATAGAGTACAGCAAAATTTCATACCATAAATGAAAGAATAAACACTGAGAGACACATTCAAGAAAATTAATTTTGCAAAATGAACAAGAGATTTAAATTATACCACACTTATTGAAGGAAGTGACAGATCCCAACAGCTTCAAATGACAACAGAGTAAGGCCTACATTCAACTTCATTCACATGTGCAAGTATTCATTTTCCAGTCAAGCTTTTGGTAAAAACCCTGGAGCACAAACATTTGTCTATGTTAAGTCAACGCCACATTCCACATTGAAAACTACATAGTGAAATTACAATTTTTAGTATAATCCAGAGATCCCAATCAAAAAACATCTCACTGTATCAGAACTATCTACATATATAGAGATAACCTACTCCAAAGGTGAAAAACATGAGTTTAGGGAAACCTAATGCACAATAGATTATGAAGTATAATGTAAGATTGTAAGCAAATTTTTAAAATGCTGGCTTGTCTTAAACTAATCAACTATGACATCTACAGTGCATAGAAAATACGACAAAATTAGCATCCATCTTAACTAGAGATGAGGGCAAACATAGCTGCACAAAGTAACACCACCAAGACCTGGTACAGAGCACAGAGTTTCTTTCTGGGCTATCTTCCAGTGAACAGGCAAACTACAGCTGCATGGGTATAATCACCCTCAATTACTAGAGATATTTCCAACTGATCCCTTTGACAAACAAAAAAAACACACCCTCCTGAATGTGGGTTGTTTTTTGGAGTTTTTGTTTTGCTGAAGACAAATTTCCTAAGATTACTGAAGTCTCCAGCAGCCTTGGTACCTTCATCTGTTGAGCTACACTACTGTTGTCACAAACTAAACCAGCAGATCTCATGGCTGGCAATAAAACAACAGTGACAGTGAGAAGTTCCAACACAGTTAATGCTGGCTGTAGCAGTGAGACTTGTGAGATGAAGACAAAATTTTAAAAGACTGCAAATTCTACAGTCACGTTGCTCCTCAAGCGGAACCAAATCAGCAGATGAGCAGTGCTCCCATCTTACACCTTCTACTCAGTTTTACAATGTCTTTCAACTGTTTAGAATTGTCAACCTTCATACCTTTGTATCACTGAGTACATGTTCTCTCCCAAATAAAACAAAAACCTCTTTAAATTGAAACAAAATGCTAATTTTCCCTGGAGGGGAAGGGTAAGAGAAAAGGAAGCAAGGTTGGTTGACTGCTTTTTTTAAGGACAGAAAGACTTTAAGAAACAGAGTACAGAGTTTATTGTCAAAATAGCTCTATGCCAGAAAGAGAAAATAAGATCTGAAGTCTGGATAATTATTCCTGTAGTGGAATAACTAATGCTGTGTTCATCCTCATTTAAACTGTCAGGCTTACGGTTTCCGAAAAAATACACGTGCACCCTGAAAATTACATTTGCACATTTATTTCAGTATTTTTTTCTCCAAATGATTCCTCTTGATTTACAATCCTCTTGCCACTACAACCAGGCCTTGCCTTCATGTTCTCTCTGGGGCGTATACAGACACCAACCACTGCAATCTTCTATGTGAAGTTGTTTTTAAGAGACAAATCCTTAGTGGACTTCAGTGAATCCAAGCTAAAAAAAAATGTAAAAGCACAAGTAGTTTTTGTTTATGTTTTTTTCCTGCGTAAGTGGCTGTTGAGTTGATGCAGAGAAAAAACAGCAGCTTTTACAAGAAGCATCTTGCAAATTTAACTACCTAGATTACTGCTAGTGTAATCACTACAATAAAATACCTCGAACCCCCTTCTCTTCTTTATGTAACTTTCAGATACCTACTACCATCAATTTAAGTCACCAGTGATTAACTGCACCATAACTGTGAAAAAGCAGGTACAACACACTGCAGAGTTTGCCAAGCTTAGGTACATCCTTGGTTGTTTTTCTTCAACTGTCAAGTCATTTTTCATGTAGATATAATTGTATACTGAATAGTTATGTACTTTAGACAGTTCAAGAAGGATGTTTTTTACAAACATTCTACATGACAATTAGAAAATTTAATAAATAATACTATACAAAAAACTACCTCAAATGTATGTTATTGTTCATAGTTTTTAGCTTAACTGTTTTTGACTGATACCTTACTGTTGTTAGAATTTAAAAAGTTGTTTTCTGACAGCTCTAACTTTCAGTGCCAACCTTAAAACATGGCTATTGATATCTTAGTCCATTAATCTTACTTTATCATTGGTCTAACAACAGATATGCTCAAACCTCACATTTGATTTGAGAACACAAAAAGAAGCAACATTTGTGCCCCAATTACTATTTTACTAAATTCCTTGTGACAGATCACAACTACTCAGCCCAGATCACATTCACAGTACAGTTTCACATTACAGTAGCCAAAATAAACTTGCTGCTTTCAAAATGGAAGGAACTCAACCGTGCTTCCTCTTCCCTGTTCTTCATTCCCAACTCTCCCTCTTGCAGCACCTTTTAAAATCTCCCCTTTCTTATGCATCTATTCTGATGCTCACCCAAGCAGAGATAAACCAGGGCTATCTTTATATCATTTCAGCAAATTAAGTCAGTTTCCTGCGGGATCAGACACTTACAATTAGTGCAAGGTAAGAGATGGGGAAAATAAACCTCCGCCTTCAGAAGGGAGCAATTGCTTTGAATTACAACATCTCAGGAAAGTTTCAGCAAGAACATTCACAGACTATTACATATATACTCTCTAAAAAGCAGCATGTGGGGCATGACAAACAATTGTAACCAGAAGAGGACCCTGGCAGAGCAAAGTCCAAAAAGGCCTAGAATATTGGCCTGCGTATAAGTAACCTTTCATATTCAACCAGACAGGAAATGATGCTTATGTGTAAATTCCGATGCTTAATTTCCCAAATTATTGTTCATAAATAACAATAGTGAAGTAAAATCAAATCTTAATGCGCTGCTGCTGCATGTATGAATCCTATCACACTCTGTATAACCACGGTGGTGGTGCAAACCTTTTGATGCAGCCAGAACAGTTTATTTTGTAAAAATGTTTTTCCAGCTTAGAGTCTGATGACGATAATAATAATGCCATGACAGTCATACCCTATCCCTCACTCTCTTCTGAAAGAAGTCAATTTAAATTTGGTTATGCTTTCAAGAAATTAATCTTAAAACCAAAGTCAATGCTTCTCTTCTCCCATTAGTAAATTTTCATCAAGCAGCTGTAACTTAGGGAATTCAAGTCCTACATCAGTTATGTTTTCCCATTAATTAAACCATCTATTCCTGTTTGTGGCAGGCTACCTGCACTTATGCTAAAGTAGATTAGGAAACAGTTTAAAGCATACCAAAATAAATCACTTGAGCTAAAAGGAGTACTGTATTATTTGCACAAAACTTGCAGATTTTCCATTTAGGAACACATCAGTCAATCCCTTTTTTTCCCCCGCTTTGGGCAGCAATGCAGACCACACATGAGAAACAGCAGAGAAGTTCATGCTGGGGTTGCCTTCCTCTCCCCAAGAGCACAGGTACTCTCCCAGCACACCTGTAGATGTACAAGAGGGAGTTCAAGGCTAAACAAACACTTTCATTATCAGGAGCTCTCTCTCCCTCTCTGTGCACAGCCGAGACATCAGCTCCACATCCCTGCTGGCTCCCTGCACAGCCACACCACACCCTCCACCAGCTCCTGCCAGCAACATCTGCTTGAGATTTTTAACAGATTTGCTCATCAGTAAATGCAAGAGGGGGTGTCTGCCAGAGTAGCAGCCACATATCCACTGATCACTCACAGTACCTTGAAATTATGTACAGACTAAAAAGGTATGTTCTTCCAAAGGACTTTTTTCCACAGAAACAGATTATCAGAGAATGTAAACAACACAGGCAATGCAAAGTACACTACTTCATTTTTCAGTTCAGGCACAGGCCTAAAGTAAGTAATATTCAAATAACAGAGAAAGGCATTGAATATATTAGTAAGGGAAAACAAAGTCACGTAAGAGTCAGATCCCCCTTTCTTCCCCCAAAGATGACTGTGCATACAGACTCACTGAAGCTTCAAATGAACTTTTCTTGGCTGCACTAATGGTTTCAAAGACCTTACTGCCAGAAAACCTACTACATGGCACTTCTTCACACTTATCTTAAACTCAGAATACCCTCTATTTAACCAAATTCATTACATCTCATCTTTAAGAGGAGAGAAAAAAGCACATTAACATTGTGTCAATGACCACTTCAAAAATTACATCTTACTCTACATTAGGACTTAAATGGCTTAGCTGACAAGAATTTTCTTAGTACAAGGTAAAGACAAAGTCAAAGCTTTGAGATGAACCTTGTCCCTGAAGGTTAGTTGATGTATGGAGAGCTGTTTATGCAAGGTGAAAGACTCCCTTCTCCTACAGAGTAGCAAGTTAAACTGCTACTCCGAGGTTTCCTAATAGCCAAGAAAAGGTTATTTGTCATGGTTACACCCACTTCCTAATCCAATGTAAAATTAAGAAATATACTAAGAAGAATTTACTGAGATTAACTTATCTATGAAATTGCACCAAACTTCCTTAACAAAGCACAAAGTCTCCTGCCCTAAAAGAGGTGGATTATCAACAAAATATACTTGACACCCAATGCAACAGAAGCTGGACATCTCTTTCTCAAATATTAAAGCCATTAATTATTTACATAGCAAATACTCTATGGAGTTGTTTTTCAAACTGCAGGCCATACCCAATTTTTCTCCCATTAAACTTTTCATATTCAGTTTACAGAGAACAAATTGCTCGGGGGAAAAATTCCGAGTTACCTATCTTCCTAAACAAACTTACCAGAAAAAGCTTAATTACTTCAGTTCATCATAAACAAAAGCTTAGCCTACTATTCATTTCAAAAAATGAATCCTAACACAACTGCAAAATTAAGTATAACCTTGTCCTCTATGAACTCTCTTCAGTGTCACCAGCTCCCTGACATCTGAGTGAAGAAGCCTACACAGCTTCAGCTTATTTGAGAGAGGACTAATAACTACCATCGAGGTACAATATTAACCAGCATTTGTAAAAACACTAGTTAAGAAGTACTTTCAGATGATGAGTAGGCATGCTTAGGAGTCCTCCAATTATTTGTGGTTCTACAGTTCCTTTTTCCTTTTTTCTTTGAAGTGTTTTACCATTCTCTGAGTTGCTGCATGAATAGGAGGGATAGCAAATTAAACAGAAAACCGAATAAAAGCTGTAGAATAGAATGAGAGAAACTGCACCAAACCACACTGGAAAAAACTACTTAGAGACTGCTTAAGAGCAGAGCAATACTTCAGGAGAGGACGCTTTCCGAACACACTTCACTCTCTTCACACATCTACACTGATAATGTTAAACATAATGTATCAAATACTTGATTATAAAAATTCCAAAGTGTCCTGTATCCTGAACACACAGGGATTGCACCAATAAATGCCTTGTGCTTTAAGATGTAATTGTTCTTTAGATACAGAACACAGATCCATTACTGAAAGCAATCTAATTGATGTTTTACGTACACTAGAGATGAAAGCATATAATGCAGAATTATGATCCCAAAATCAGATTTTGAGAAACAATTATCATTCAGAATACAGACAGGAAAAAAAAAACCTAACTGACCACTGTCAGGGGCTACTGACCACTGTCTGCAGCAGAGACTCAAAAGAGAGGAAAGAAAGATCCTAGAGACATGAGACGTTTCAAGACCCTAACATCTGTGAGTACATATACAAGAATTTATTAAGCTATCTGGAGCCTAATCTACATTGACAGAATAGTAATAAGCAGCAACGCTACTGATAAAATTGAACTGGCATTTCCAGCACATATGTGTGTGCCTCAACCCTACTTATGAATCATTCTGATTTCACTGCATTACAAGTTCTGATACACAGCTACTGCATTTTTAGTAAAATTATATTTATGAAGTGGAAATTTCTAACTTGCAGATCAGACCAAGGAGCTGCTTGATTTTTCAGAATAAGTCACTACTTAACAGCACTTCTGCAGCTTTCTCCACATATTAATTACCACACATTAGGAAGCTTCCTCTATCAAATAGTAGTCTTAAGAAGTGCTGCTGTGGTAAGAAGGGAAAAAAGAAATTAAAAAAAAAAAACGAGGAAGCATTAGGAAGACTGAAGGGGCATCATATTTTACATCAATAAGTCAAAAGAACAGGTGACATTAAAGAAAAAACAGATGAGCTCTCTCACTCTGAGCAAAGTGTGATAATTACATGTTAAATATTTTCTAAGGGTCTATCAACATTAAAAAAAAAAAAAGAAAATCCACTGGAGTCTTTTCAAGTTCAAAGTCCTACATCTTACTCCAAATCAAAACAGTGCAACCAGTAAAAGATCTCCTAGTACAGCATCACCTCTCAGTTTGTCACTAAAGGAAGATGGTGTATGTCAAATTTGAATGTAGTACTGTAGACAAAGCCAATCAATCCCTTAGGAATGCGGAGGCCTCCAAGGAAACAGAACTCTGTAAAATATATTATCAGGTTAAGAAGAAAAACAATACACTCCACACTAAAACACTTCAGATTTTGGACCTATTTTATCTTTATAAGTTTCTTTTCCTCCTCTAAGGGCATGGATGAGGTAGCTAGGCCGAAATTTTGGTTTTAAAACGACCTATTTTCCTCACTATACACTCTCAAACCTCATTCAAGAGGCAGCTCAGCAAAGACTGGTCTAGGAGAAGTGACCTAACTACAAACAACTGTGAAGCGAGTTGGACTCCGGCCTACTCTGAAACCTGGTAGGGTCAAAACCAGAACAGTATAACCAAAAGCCCATACTTTTTAAGGCTTATAAATATTTAAATAATGTCTACGTCCATTAAATAACATTTATCTGTAGTGTAAAAAATTTAGGTTTCTATCCAGCGATGATTAAAGATATCGATTTACTCACACATAAATTTGAAAGAATTAAAAATTAAGCTTCAGATTTTTTAAGAATCCCTGTATAAAAGAACACAAGTAAAATTTACAAGCTACTACACATACCATTTAGCAGGTGCTACGGAAGAAATATTTGACAGCCACACAGAGCTGTCAAATACACGTCAAGCAGAGAAGAAAATTTGGTTCATAGATTCATTTTCTCCCAAGCACTCCGGTTTCTCCCCAGCCTGCAATTTCTCTCCCCCAGTGCTACATAAAGTTGGCTGCGATGTTTTCAGGCAGGCAGCGGTCATTCCCACCTCAGCTAAAGCCGCACAGCACTGCTGATGTGGAGACCGGGCCTGCTTTTGTGCCCAGTCCCGGCCCGTGAGCGGGGCAGGCAGCGCACACCGCGGTGTGTGTGACAGCGCTGCCGCCTTTATCCCCGCTCCCGTCACTCCCTCACACACCGCGATCCCCCGCCTGCATTGTCTGCCTCGCTCCATCCACGATTAACATGGACACGTTCTCGCTCCTCCGCCAGGGATCCTCGGGAACCTACTTCCTCGGCCACGGATCCCCAGGAACCCCCCTGCCGGGCCAGGGATCCCCGGGATTCCCCAGGCCGGCCGGAGCCCTCGTCGGGCCCACGGCGAAGGTCGCGGCCCCTCAGCCCCGCGGGGGGCGAAGCCGCCGCCGGGAGAGGCCGCTCGGGGCGGGCGGGACGCGCGGGGACCCGGCGGGGGGGCCGGGCCGGCCGCGCTGCCCCCGCCGCCCCGGGGCCCCTCCCCACACCCCCGGGGGGCCCCTCCCCTCCCCTCCGCCCCCCGCCGCCCCTCACCGGTCGTTGAGCTGGTCCTCGGTGCCCGGCAGCGGGTGCACCACGAAGTGGATCGAGGTCATGTTCCGCGCCGGTGCCCTCCCCGGCGACGGCGGCGGGAGGCGGGCGGGCGGGGGCCGGGCACACAATGGGGGCGGCGGGGGAGGGGGCGCTTGGCCTCCGTCCCTCCGCCGGGGTGGTTCGCGGCCGCCCCGGCGGGGTCGCGGGCTCTCGGCGGCCGCGGCGCTGCAGGCGCGGGTCGGGGCGGAACGGCCGCAACGGCGGCGCTCGGAGCTGGGCCCGGCCGCGCTCACGCACGCGCCGCCATCTTGGCTCCAGCGGGCCCTTCCCCCCCCGCCCCTCCCCCGCCCTCCGTGCGCCGCGCCGGGCAGAAGGCGGGGCCTGGCCGGCGCGCGGCGGCGGCGCGCGTGCGAGCCCCGCGCTCACTGGCGCGCGCTGCTTTCCCCCCCCGCCACTAAGCGCGTCGCCGATTGGCTCGGCGCGGGGGCCTCGCGGCGGGGCGCGGTGACGTCATTGCGCGCGAGGGACGTAAAGCACCACGTGCCTCCCCCTCCCCCCCGCCCGGAGCGGGTCCCGCGGACGTCGCGCGCCGCTCCCCTGAGGCGCCGAGCGGGAGGGGCGCCGGGAAGGAAGGAAGGAAGCGGGGCACGGGTTGTGCTGTGAGGCGGTGCTGGCCCCCGGGGGTACCCTGGGGGGCGGAAACAGGGTTTTACCCCGCTACCCGTAGCTGCTGCAAACCTGCCGCCCGTCGGTACCTGCGCGCGGGGACTGGCCCTGTCCTTTCCTTTGTACTTGGCGTTTATAGTCAGTCCTCCTTGCACAGCCGGCATTATTCACCTTCTTTTAGGGAGGTTCACAGAATAGCCGGAGTTGGAAGGGACTTCTGGAGATCATCCAGTCCAACCCCCCTGCCAGGGCAGGGTCACCCAGAGCAGGTGACACAGGAATGCGTCCCGGGGGCTTTGGAATGTCCCCAGAGAGGGAGACTTCACAACCTCCCTAGGCAGCCTGTTCCAGTGTGCTGCCACCCTCAACGTAAGGGAGTTCTTCCTCATGTTGGGGTGGGACGTGGGTTTTGGTTTATGGCCATTGCCCCTCGTCTTATCGTTGGGCTCTGCTGAAAAGAGTCTGGCACCATCCTCTTGGCACCTGCCTGTGAGATCTTTATATGTGTTGATGGGATCCCCTCTCGGTCATTTCTTCTCTAGGTTAACCACTAGGTTGGTAGTATATCAAAATAAAAAGGTATCTGCCCCCGTGGAGCTCTCAATGCCGCAGTCCTGCGCACCTCCCTCGGGACAGGGTTTAACTGAACTGTTCCAAAAGATCACACCTTGCCGATGGAGCTGCTTTTAACAAATTAACATCTCAATGTGCCGAAGGTTGAGTGGCAAAGTCAATAAAACAGCCATTTGTTTCTATAGAAACTGAACACCTTAGCAGAGATTGTACCAAGCTCTGATTTTGATGGTTCCTTCCACCCCCCCACCCCGAATTTGCTGCTCTTGCAGCCTGCTCTTGCCTGTTTTCAGGAAATCAGAAATTTGGAAAACGGGCTTGGAATTTTTTAGCATGTGAGGAATGCTGGCAATCACATGATAACGGTACCAAAAACCCTCTAGAACCTAGTTCCGTGAGTTAGAATTAATTTCTGATGCTGCATAATCATGCACCCTGAAAATCTCAGTTTGTTCCTCCACTTTCAGATCGTAAGGACCTTTGCAACTCCCCATCTTCCATTCCCCCTTCTCCTAAGATCTTTCTCCAGTACAGCCGAAAGGAGCTAATCCAAGAATCAGCTGATGCAGCTGCTTGCTGCCCAGAGATTTGGGGAGTTTCTGCGGGTTTTTTTTCCAACACGACTATCATTAACATGAGGAAATGTAGTAAGAAAAGAAATATTCAATTGGTGCGTTCCAGATTTCTTGTTCTCAGATGAAGTTTCCCTGTTTGTTCTGTTCTCAAGTGACAGGGATACTGAAATGGCTTCAGGAATACAAATAAGTAATTTAGCTTATCCTGGGACGAAAATCCTAACAGGTTTCTGGAAATACACAAGGCATGAAATGGGACTCATTCTGTTTGGTAGTGCAACAGTGCAGTAGCTGTGCTTTTAAAAACTAGTAGGTCCATGAATACCTTTTTTTTTCCCCCTGTTGGGACAGAGAGTTTCTGGATTACTTAGTTCTGAGTCTGGTTGTACCAAAGTTTGTTAGCTTTGCTCTGCTTTTTCCTTCTCCTTTTTTTGTTCTCAGCGTCAGTCTTTATGCTTCCCCTGAAAACATGGTGTTTATTGTAGTGAGAGAGTCTTCTAAGTTGTCTTGACCTCAGTCATTTTATCAGAATCACTTGAATGTTTTGATAACCACCTGAAAAGTCTTGCTTCTCAGTTAATTTTTTTTTCCCAGACAAAAAATAGAGGATTTTCCTTTGACAGTCATTCTTCTTTTCCATTGAATAGTAGGAAGACGGGTCACATGAATTCCTGCAGACCCCTTGAAAATGCTGTCAAGAATTTTTTGTAAGGTTTGGGAAGTTCCAGGTATTTATGTTTGGTTTTGTGTCCAAGATCTAGTTCTCCAAAGCATTTACATTTCCAAATGCTGTAATTTGTGCATTGGAATTCTCTTAGGAGTTGGGCATAAAGAAGAGATTTTCATTACTCACTTCCTTCCAACATTAATACACAAGCTGTAAAACTAATGGGTTATGGAAACCTCTTAGATACAGGAAGAGAGCTGGGAAGGCCCAAAGAGGGCACACATCTGTTAGACCTCAGCAGTCTGCTGCTGGCATTGCCAGGTAGTCCTTTTCTGTAGCTTTATTTACATTATGTCTGAATCCCAGTTTTAGCCATTGCTTGTGGCTTTGCCAATGCAAACACTCAGCATGAGCAAAAATGAAAAAAAAAATTAAAATGGATTCCACTGGAACTTGGGTTCAGAGCCAGAATAAACTTGAGTAGTGCAAATGTCAGCTTTTATTCACACTCAGAGTTTGTATTGCTGTCTAAAATGGCAACTAACCCTAAGCATAGGTGAGAGGACACAAACCCAAGTGCTCAGCTGACGATGTTGTTAGTCTAACAGGACTTTGGAACATGGAAGAAGTTCTAGCACACCATCAGAAGTGCCCATACTTCCCTAACAGGGATGTGAGACTGCATCTTGCTGCTTGACTTTTGGAATACCAGGAGGTGGCAGCTCATTGAACGCCTGCCTTGTCTACTGCTGCAGTTCTTGGAAGATAATTTGGCAGGTAACAGCTTGATGGTCCTTTAATTATCTGAAACAGCTCCAAATACAATTGCTTTCTGATAGCAGAACTGCTCCTTCTTACAACCTGTGTTTTTAGGAACTTAAAAATAAAAGACTTTCTAAATCCTCTGGATTGTCCCAATCTCTTGGATGACAGCATTTGATACTGTAATGGTATTTAAAAATTCATATTTGCCAAGTCATGAAAATCCCCTCAAGAACCAAACTAGATTTTCTTTCTTTACAAAATGTATCTTTAAGACAACGTTGTTTGTCTTGGCCGAAGTAATTTCACTCCCTGCATTGCACAGTTCTTCGGTGTATAGATGGTGCTATTCTCAGGTCTACTGGTAAAGCAGCACCTTCCTTGTGAAGGTGCAGCTATAAATACACCAACACCCAACCAGCAGAGCAAGTTCCCTGCTGGTATACTTGTCTGTGCGGGAGTTTTTGCCAGCTTGGAAATACCACACAAAATAACTTCTGTGGGATCACTGCTGTCATGTCTGAAATTGAGTTTTGATGAGAGTCAGCATTTCCTGAAGTTTTCAGACTGGTAGAAGTGCATGGATTAGCAGAGACCTCCGGGGGTCATCTCATCCAGCCTCCTGCTCCACAAATGTCCATTTCCAGTAGATCAAGAACTTTCCCATCAGAAACAGCTTGTGAATAATATGCACTGGGACACCGGGACAGATTTGCTCCTGACTGCTCCCTAAATCCACTTGGCAGCTGCAGGCCTGGTGAATTGCATGGGAATTTGTTAGTCCTGGAGGGAGGAGACGTACTGGAGATGGAAGGATTGGGGTAAGAGGACTGCAAGGGACTTTGCTCTGTAAACAGTGTGAGCAGATGCCGGCAGTTGTACCACAGGCAGCCTTGCCTGCGGCTGGTGGGGCGTGGAGAAGTCAGGGAGGAGGCCCTGAGCAGAAGTAAAGGCTTCAGGCAGTGAAGGAGAGCTCCAGTATGCACTTTCCAGGCTGTTAATTCCAGATGTCAACAGACATGACATCAGGCTGGCAGCATAAGATTGTATTTTGCTGTGGAAGAAATGAGGCCAACATTTCTGGAAATGTCAGCAAGAATGCTGTGCAGAAAACTATAGCTTCTAGATCGTTCCCAAGGCTGAGGAGAAGTTACTATAATGAGCAGCGAAGTACATTGCAAGGTTTCCAGCACCTTGTGCCACAAACTGAAGCAATGCAGGTCCCTCATTCTGCTGCAGTCTTTCCCTTAGCTGCAGTACCAGAAAGAGACTCAGATATTCAGAAGTGATTGTGGTGAGCTTTGACACATTTTGACAGACAGTCTGCAGATACACTTGCATGACTGAAATGCATACACATGGAGTGAAGTACATCTTTTGAAATCAGGCAATACTTCACCTGCCTGATCTCCCTTCCTCTCTCTTTGTCTGAGCTACTCTGCATTTTCTCACCTCAGCTCTGCAGTGAAGGAATCCTGGGCCAGAAATGAGGATTCTGCAAGAAATTTGGCCTACAAGAAAGCCGAAGAGAGTCTTTTTACAAAGGCATGTAGTGATAGGATGTACACTGAGAGAGGTTAGATTTAGATAAGATGTAAGGAAGAAATTATTCACTGTGAAGGTAGTGAGGCACTGGAGCAGGTTGCCCAGAGAAGCTGTGGATGTTTTATCCCTGGAAGTATTCAAGACCAGGTTGGGTGGGGCTTTGAGCAAACTGGTATAGTGGAAGGTGTCCCTGCCCATGGCAGGGGGATTGGAGCCTGCTGTGATCTTTAAGGTCCCTTATAACACAAAACATTCAGTGAATCTGTGATTTGTTTCTCCGTTCTTTACTATACAGTTAGGTTTACTTTTTCTGTTTAGGGAAGTTGGCACAGTATGTCTGGGATTGAGGTGAAGTGTCTGCTGAGTACTTAGTGGAATTTGTAGATCCACTGGTATCTGGCAGACTGAGATTTTGTTTTGTCACATCCCTCGCTTGACTTTGCTCCTCACCTTTGTTGCAGCCCCTTACTTGAGTCCTTCTCTTCCAGCTCCCACAGAGGCACTTATGAACACCTCTTCCTTCTGACTGGGCATCCAGGACATCTCTTCTTGTCCAGTCCCCACCACAAAGTTTACATGATCACTTTTATGTGTGTATACCAGACCTGTCCACTGACAAATGCAGCTGAGCATGGCAAGAGGAGCTCACCAGCCATCCCGGGCACTGTGCAGGAGCCAAGTGTCCTGGGAAGAGAGGCTGTGGGCAGCCACCTTGTGCAACTGTCCCTGTAAGAAGGTGTGAGCAGAGCTGGTGTGCACAGTGTACACGGTGGGTGCATGGCTGAGACTTTGTGTCACCTGGGCTGGTGTTCTTGTGCACGCAGCAGAGTTGTAGTGTTTTGCATCAGAGTGCCTTCCTGTCGGTTCCTGGTAAGAAAAGACACAATTTGTTTGAACTATAGCAACCTAAAAGGTGGGCATGTGTCCCTATCAGGTTGTCTGGGTTCCCTGTGGAATTGCTGTCTCCTTCTTATCTGTCTGCAGGCTGTCAAGGGAGTCCAGATGATTAAGTGGGACGAAAAAAGATTTTTTACTGTCCTGTTGGTTCCATTTGATTGGGTTAGTTACTCTTGTCTTAACCATATTTACCTTCAAAAGTGGCAGTTTGAAAAAAAAATGCCTTTATAAATTGTGAGGGTGAAATGCATTCACAGCAATAGTTTTGTATGGCCTTGATTCATGTACTGCCATCTGGAATTATTGCTGAGTAAATTTGTTTCTGGCAGGGAAAGGAGTGGAGACCTTCCAGGTCAAAAGCAAGTGAATTATTCCATGGTCTCCAGTGGGGCCAGGATTTACCTTTCAGTGTATGTACTTCCAGCGTACTTTTTAACTGCTGTTCCTCTGTCATCAAATAGCCATGTGTCATGGATGGCTATTTATAATACAGAAAGAAATAGTAGATGGCTCTTGCATTTGGCTTTAATTCCCTTTGAAAAAAATACTGAAATTAAAAAATTTCCTGAGGAGTCCAGTGTAGTGCAGAGCAGTTGGTGGTGAGTGTCCAGCCAACCCCCTTTTGAGGGGGGTTGTGTGGGCCAGCTCTAGGTGTGCTCATGGACTGAACACCCACAGCTTCCCCAAAGATCATGCTGCACTTTGGGAGCACAGGTTTCCTTTTGGTTTCACCCCAAAGGAGCCCAGGGTGTGTGCTCTCAGGCTGCTCCACAAAGTGAACTGGAGGGTGGTGAGGGGGTGATGAGTTTCAAGCCCAAACTGCTGATTTGAACGATAGCACAGGCACACAGAGAGAAAACTGAGCTGCTCATGAAAGAGCTCCAAAGCAGCCTCCGTTTGCAGCTGGCATTTTAAGCAAACCAGAGGCTGTGTCACTTGAGAAGCGATAAACAGTGGCTGTTCAGGAGAAATCTGGCCTGTGCAAAATGAGTGTACGCAGAGGTTGCAAATTCACCACCCCTTCTGAAATAGTTCCTCCATGTTTCAGCAGTCAGGACTCCCATCATTAGTGTGCAGGCAGGTTTCAGACACCACCCATTCCTTTTAAATGGTGGTCTTTGCTTTCAGGGAAGATTGCACCATTCTGCTAAAAATCTTGTGAGCTTTTTTCTTCTTTGTTTCCCCCCCCCCTTAAATCACTAAGGACATTCACACTGAACAGGATGGCTGTTTTTCAGCTGTGTTTCCAAGTCCCTGTAGGATATTCCCAAACTAGGAACATAAATGCAGTGGGTCATCAAAACCAGTACTGGAAGTGATTAAATGTAAGAAAAGTAGATGTTGACTTCGTGTGAAGAGAGGCAGCTCTAACAGCTGGGAGTCCCATGAAATAAGGATTTTTATGGTGATGGAGCCTCAGTGCTGAAAGGGAAAAAAAAAATTGCAATGGGAATAGTGGTCAATAGGAGATGGAGCACAGGGAGACTGTGCTGGGAACTGCTTTGGTAGTTAACATTTAGCTTCATGGAAACTAGTGGAGGAAAAAAAATACGAATAGATAGTCTGGGAGGTTTTTTTCCATTGCAGTGTAAGAGAAAAGGGACACAGTTAACTGATGGACGAACATTTTATTGTGAATAACAGCAATTGCAACACTCAGTTGTATATGCCTGCATATGTGTTGGTGAGCATATTTCTATAGATAGGTAGTTAACACAAAACTGCAGGCAGATTGCAAATTCAGAATTACTTGCTACTAACTGAACATACAAGTAGTTTCACTTGCAGTGAATGTTGCCTTCTGCTGTGAACTGACACTAATTATTTAGGCTTAAATGTTTAATACTGTGTATCTGCTTTGTCTGGTTTCTAACAGAAGTGTCAAGTTTAGCTGTTTGCAAAATGTGAAGTTAGAAAAAAGATAGCCTTAAGTCATCTTTGAAACATTTTCTTGAAAACTGTAATGCCACTAGAGTCTGAAGGAGGGTAATCAGTATATTATCACTTGCAGGGAACTTCAAAGTTCACCTGAATTTGGGTTATGAGCACTGGGCAAAAGAAAAACTGAGCTAAACAAGCCAGGTAGAAACTTGTTAGCATTTGACAGATCTATTCACTCTGTAAGTAGGATTACCTACTTACACTTGTCCTGTTCCCCATACAGCTTGTACAAGCTACATTTGCCTAAAGCTTTCCCTGTTGGTGCCTTCCCACTGGCAGGGGAGGAGGTGACAAGCCGTCCTACCCCTTGGCTGCTCCTGTGGGTAGAATGCCTGCCAGGCACGTTGCTGGAGGGGAGCTGGCATCGAGTGGGAAATGTCTTCTGATGTCACCTGACTTTTGGGACTACAAAGTGAGGAGCACAAGTGCTTTGGTTTGTGAAGTCCCATTTAGAAATGCTGGACATTTTTATGCACAATTTATGTGTCTTTGCCTGAGGAGTGTACAGAAGTTTATAGTATATGAGTTCAGATAGGCTTCAGTCATAACAACAGGCGACTTATCTGTTTGGCTTATTTCCTAGGATTTATTCTGCTGCTCTGATAAGCTGTGATTTAAAACATGCTGAAGTGCCAGTGCAGGCTAAGAGCCCCTTCTCCTACACTGAAACACATCACTGAGAGTAGAAGACACTGTGCTTTGTGTCTGTCTCCCAAGGTGAGGGAGAGAACAGCTGAGAGGCATGAGGCTCAGCCCACAAAGAGCACCTCATGGGCGGGAGCGGGAATCAGATCCAGAAAACAGATCCCTTAATTTAGGCATCTAATCTCCCACACTAGTCAGTGGAGACTTAGTTACAGGAGTCAATGGGCTGGGAGCGTGATTCAGCTGATGAAACGTAGGTATCTATCCTCTGGTGAACCGAATCCCTCCTGGCAGTAGGAGGTGGGACACTGAGCTGATACCAGTGTGTCCACACCTCTAGGCACACACCTACAGCCTGGAAGCCCATCACTGGTAAAGATGTGCTGATGAAAGAGATCCAGTCTCCAGCTGCTGCATTGTTTCTCCAAATGAGAGGGGTGGGCTGGAACCTGTGGCAAAGGCTGGAGCTGCTGAGCCCTCCAGAGGGTCTGAGCATGCGTAGGGCAGCTTCAGGCTCTCGGTGAGGGGTGTGTGAGCACATTAGACCTTAGGTAGGTAGTTAAAATGGCACCAGGAAAGAACACTCAAGGCTCTGCAATAAAGAAACAACATTACTCTGTTAAAATTATTCTTACAAACTCAATTGACCAGTTCAGACAAATGGACTTAAATGAGCCTTCTTGGGATACGAAACATTAGTATCTACCACTTGTATTTGAAGCTATGTTTTAGATTTTATTTTCCAGACAAAAGAGTAATTTAAAATTATGCAAATGAGCTGCCAAAGCAAGGCATTATGCAGATTTGTGGAGGCAGGCAGCAGTGTTAACCCTTGGTGCTGCAGCTCGCTGTGGAGGGAGTGCTGCTGCATTGGCTCTGCGTGAATTCCTCCTGAGTTCAGTGCTCCTCAGTCGGGGTCTGAAGTGTGAGACTCACCCTCCTGCACATACCCATTGCCAAGTGTATTGTATTTGCTGCGGTGTTCACCTCACAGCCCTGCCTGGCACAAACTGTACCCAAATCCAGCCTGGACATCTCAGAAAAGACAAGCTTCGTGACTGTTGTCCACAGTGTCATACAGTTTGTTTCCAGAGTATTTGAAGTGACTGTCATGGGGGAAATATTAAATTACTTTTCAAATGTCAGCTGTGCAGTAACACTTTATAAACAATTGATGCTGTCAGCTAGAAGTCCTCTAGCTTGCTGGGCTGGCTGGTGTACACAAGATGCAGTAGCATCTCGTGGAGAGGAAGGCTATCAAAAGAACTACATGTTGTGCTAATTTGAGGGTTCAATAGCTTGTTATCCCACCCAGCGATAAAGGTGGAGGGAATAACTCTTCAGCCAGGAACAGATGGGTTTTGGTAGAAATCCAGGGTCTGATCTGCTCTGGAAGTTTGCCCTGATCTCTGCAACCAATGCCAACAGCTGACATAGCCACACTGTCAGCACTAGTGCTGAGCAAGAAATCCAATGTTTTATAGCAGTGGAAATGCAAATGGTAGGAGCAGGCAAATCCCCAACATGCTATGAGGGTGTAAGAGCAGATAATCTCTAAGGGAGGTGCGTGATGCTGGGTTAAAATAGTGGCAGCCAAGCCTGGGAACAGAGGGAGAGAGTTCACGTTGGGTGGTTTGTGCCTCAGTCATGCCCGTGTGGGAAGTCAAGCCGTGTGAATATGGGGTTTGTTCAGTGTCAGGCAGAAATGGATCCTGCTGAGGGCAGGAAGGACTCTGGCTGCAGCATGGAGGGACTTGAATCCACATTTCCTCCTGCACTTCAGTTCATAGAATAGAACAATACAATCACAGTTGTTCGTGGCTCTCTATGAGAGACCTCACAGAGCAGTGCAGGTTCCAAGGAAAACACCAAGGCACCTGGCATTTGCTTTCCAGTTGCTAAATGTGTGTGTGTGTGATTTTTTTTCCCCATCTTCGAAGAAATATGTATTTGTGTAGTGAACTACTTTAGTAACAAACAATGTCTCAGTGCTGCTCTAGGAGATGGAGGTAATCCAGGTTTGTCTCTTGCACCCTCTTACACCCAAACCCTTTACAGTTTTCTTCACTCACCAGATTACTCCCTCACTTTCTAGTTAAGGGTGTTATTTCAGGCTTCTTGTCAGAAGCTGCCTGTCTGAGCCAGTACACAATACTGAATAAACGCTTCAGTGTGTTCAAACATGGACACTACCAGTGAATTTACAGACTTAAAACCTATGGCCATTTTTAAAATGGATACATATGCGTGCGCACAAAGGTTAGCTCTGTTTAGCTGCTTTGGTTTTGCATGTTCTTAAGAGCATTTTTGGCTCAAAAATGTGATGTCTCTCATGTATTTGGAAAGACTTGTCCAAAGCACATGATCAACATCTGTTGGTTTCGATGTGGCAGAGGAGCACAAAACATTGCTCTTGTTTATATTTGATTTTAAATATGGGTTTGGAGTTTTACTATTGCTCAGCAATTTGAGAAATGGACTGGTGGTCTCGTTAGTAAAAAAAAAGCAAGAAACCCACCTACATTGGCTCAGGTTTTTGTTAATTTTGAAGGAAATAGCTGAAAAGGATATAAATCAGACGCTGCTGCTGTACTGCGCATGCCTGGCCAGCTTAAAAGAACTAAACTAGTTTAAATAGGCAGAAATACTGTTCTATGATGGCCCGCATCTCAAAACAAATTTGAGCACAAAGACCACGGAAGGAAGTTGCTAGGAAACCTCTACAGTGCGCCGGAGAAGTTTTGCAGCGCAGGCACCTGTAAGAGAGTCATCACCACCTGCCAGCCTGGGCATTTCCTAAAAACTGGGGTGTAAAATTGTAGACCACGTTGATTTCTATAAATGCAGCATCAGGAAATGCCTTACAGCTCATTTTAAATCAGTGTAGCTCCAGGGGACTGTAAACTATTCCCAGAACCATCCCTGAAGGCTTGAGACTAAGGTCCTGTCTACAGTAACACTGAAGCTCTGACTTCCGTGATCAGGCAAGGTCTGCCCAGGCTGCTTTGCTAGCACATGCCTGCACTCATCCTAATTATGTTCTTAGCAAAGATCTTTGCTTTTGTGGGCTCCAACTTTGCCCATACTGAGATTTCAATAAGGTGACTGTAAACCAGACTAACCCCCTGGAGGCTGCTGTGTCTCTTCTCTTTTGCACGGAGTCTCAGGGTGGTTTTGCCAGCAGAGATTTCCTGCAGGCATGCAGGAAACCCACCTTAGGTGGGTTCTCTGTGGGGGGATGCTCCAGAAAGTTGAAGTGCATCAGTCAAAAATGTTACAGCTGCAGGTCCACAGTGTCAATGTGCACATATTAAAGCCCCAATTTCTGTACCAAGTAGTTGTAATTATGATGATGTCTTAATCCTCTTAACACACGATTTCTTTACTATGGCTACTTCATAGCTGAACCTTTTAAGCCCATTTCTATGAGGAAACTGGTAGCTGAAAGATTGGGGAATCACCAAGGACATGTTTTTCTTTCATCATGAAGTCATCTGTCAGTGCTGCTCATGACTGGGATAAGACAGGTAATGACTATCAGGTGTTGCTAGGATTGCTTGTCTGCACACTTCCTTAGTAGCTTTTTCCAAAAATGGGCAATGTGAGGCACGGGGATGGAGGAGTGGCTGCCATGAGCACAGTGAACAGAACATGGTTTAAGAGTGTCCATGAAATTCCCTTTGTGTAGGAACCCCCTGAAGGTGTGTCACCAGCAAATTTCTGCCTGCCACCACTCGTCCCTGTTACACAGCACATTGCCCACTCCTCTCTGCCCACCTGACCCATCACTGCTAAAAGCCATTAGCACTCAGAGGGTGGACAATGAGATCTTCCCTCCTTCAAAGATAAGCAATAAATGAAGAGAAACCAGGAATTCCTGTTAAGCCTGAGGATGCTTCTTTAAAGAAAGATTCCTTTTAAAACAAAGGGATTCATTCCACAACAAAGAAGGCACTCCAGAGAAGGTGTGATGTTGATATGCAGTGCTGATAACATGAAATGTGGCTCCAACAGGATTTTCCATTCTAGTTTATCTAGTCCCTTGACACATAAAAAAGGCAGGATCCAGATCTTCAGTTTAACTTAAAAAATCCCAAACCTCTTAGGAAATTCTTTTTTACACAACATATAATTAATGTATGGAATCAGCACTGGTTATTCCTGACAGGTTTAGACTAGTTCTGCACTTGATGGTCTAGCAGTGTTTGTGATCTCTGTCCTTGTGAGATGCTGTGGGAGGAAGGGCTCCAAAACAGTCAGTAATGGCAGGAACTCAGTTGTTAATTTAAAGAAAAGCCCTCTCCTCCAGTATAGTTTCTGGAGCAAGAAAACTGTGCAAGAGCTATAGCAACATCTGGAGCTTTCCTGATTTGGAACAGGTTTTCTGTGTTTCAGAAAGGATTACACACAAGGACAGAAAGCATTTTCAGTGGTGTTGCTGGAGTAAGGTCACATTCAAAGACTCTCATATCCCATGCTTTGTGACTCAGAAAACAGCACCCACCTCACATGCTTTTATAGTGGTGATGCCCACACCTGAGCGAGTTCCCTGCACCTTCCTTATGGCAACTGGGGAGAAACGGGGATCCAGCTCTACAGCTGCTGATGGGAATAGCCATGCCCTGGGAGCACCTCTCTCCTTCGGTGGCTGCAGAGAAAAGTTAGAGGGGAGTGGATGTGTTTGCTGTAGAGGTTTGAAGAGAGTGAAGCCCATCAAGGCACCTGCTGGCTGCAGCTGGGGAACATCTGCCCGACCCTGCTCTGAAGGCAGTGCCACCCCAGGTGGGGATGCTGGGAGGCTTGCAGGTCCCACTTGGTGTTGGGTGATGGAAGGAGTTGCCTCTTGCAGTTGTCCATCCTGCCCCTTTGGTAGACATAGTTGCTCCAAAGCAAGGATGTGCTCCTCCTGTAAATCACCTCCTCACCCACAGACATTAACATGTCACTACATGTCTGTTGGTCCCCGCAGTCACCACAGCCATGGGCATGACACTGATGCAGAGCAGAGCAGGGCCCAGGCAGAGCAGCTGAGTAGTGAGGACAAACAGGAAAGGCAAGTTCAAAGGCAGGTGTGACACAAAGGAAAAAGTGATGTTAGTAACACCAAGCCAGCAGCAATAGCAGCTGCTGCACATGGCAGGCACAGCCCCGTGCGGCCCGCTCATGTCCACTGGACATCACATCAGGATATGCCATGGCAGCACCATATCTCCAGCTGGAAATGAGAAAGGGTCCTCCCCAAAGCAACCAGCACAAGCAGGACTGTTAGAGGCAGGATGCCAGAGTAAACCTAAGCCTTGCTCATGACCACAACATCCATGTGCCTCTCCCAAAGCAGCAGCCCTCACAGACCTGAGCCTGGGAGGTACAAAGCACCTGCCTGATGCATGTGGGCCATCTCAGTGATCAGTGCTTCTGAAACAGGGTGGGATCATTACAGTTCATCAAAACACAGGCTTAATTTTAAACTCCTCAGTAATACCAGAAGTTACTGTCTGACCCTGTCTCACACCCTCACAGTGCTGCCAAAGGAGGAGGGAAAGAATTGCAAATTTACACGGTGGCATATGGAGCGATTCAGAATTCATCCAAAATGAAGATGATGAGAACAACATTTTTGTCAGGTCTTTGATCCCTTTCAAAAATACAACCCTCTGGATGTGTTTAGAGAGGGCTCATGCTGTGTGCTGGGGTTTTTGTAATCACTGCTGACTAGAAGTGCCTGTCATCTGATTTGTGCATTTTTCCAATCTGTTTTATAGTACAATCAAATTACTGTTCCCACATCATAAGAGATGCTTCACAAGTTTCTTGGGAGAGGATGACAAGTTCCAAGGCTAAGGTTTTTGTCCTCTAGAAAAAGAACTTTTCCATTTTTCCTTCCTAAACCATTTAAGTTGATAATTACCCACAGAGGCTGAAAATCAATTCAAACAAATCTTGGCTCATCTCCAGGTATTCCCCAAAACTGGAAGCCAGCAATTCAAAAGAGATAAAAATAGAATGAAAGAAAAATCCATAAATTGAGGAACTTCATATTTCACAATACTTAAGTGGTGAAAACATTTCTTGTACAGTGGCATGTCAGGATGTACCTGATGCTTAGAGGTATTTCCAGGTAGAGGTTCAAATCCCTGTGACTGGCCCTAAACCACTGCAGGAACAAGATAACAGAAGCCCTTTGATTTTAGCCACCAAGTTATTTGCATCTGCTCTGAGGATACTGTAGATAATACCTTTGAGGCCCTAGGATAAACTCACTGAAGAATATAAGGCTGCCACAGCTCCTGTTTCACCATGCTTAGTGCCGTGAGGTGGGACCTGTAAGCTGCACAGCTCATCCTTCTAAGCCATTGCTATGGCTGCACCTTGCCAGGGAGACCCTCATTGCAATCAAGAAGTGCTCATCCTTCTTTAAACAGGAAAGAACGCAAAGGAAGGCAAAATTAGGGTTGGTGTTTTCTTGTCATTCCCAGAGCCTGTGCCTTGTTCCATCTGTGTGGAGAGAAGCTGTCACAGAAATGATGGGAGGCTGGCAAAGAGACCTGACTGCCAAAGGAAGACACTGTTAGTAGCCTGGAGTGTGCAGCCAGTGTTGAAGAGGGGTATAAATTTAATTGGTAACTCATTTCTTATTAAAACTGACAGATTTTTTTCTTCCTAGCAGAACAGACAAGAGTGGAAAGGTTTCACATAATCACTGATTTCACTGAAACTTGACAGCATTATCAAGCCCTTTAAATCTTTTTCAATTTTATATGAATCCCGTAAAATATCAAAACACCAGCATGTAAACAAAGGACTTCAATAAGCTTTGTTTGGTATTTCTATTATATTCCAATTTGGAATGAAAGGAGATGTGAAATAATCAACTTTCCCAAGAAAATGTGATATCTGAAACTGTCAAGGAGTCCAGTGACCCCTGCTGATGGACAAGTCACCTCCTGAAAAGTATCCTCCTGCTGCAACAAATCCAGCACACCTACCACAAAGGGAATTCTTGTTCACATCCTATTAGATGCTCGGGGTCACCCTCCAGGGTGGCAGCTCCAATTGCTAATACTGTGTTTTGGAGAGGTACTTTCTGAAGCACACTTATGGAAATGTAGAGGTCTTCACTGATGCTTGAGTAACACAGGCACATCTCTGACAAGTGGGTAGGCCTTAGCTTCATCCTGCAGAAGAGAAAACAAAAGACACATGCAAACTCTTTTCTGCTGAAGAGAACATGGATACTGGAGAAATGAGAGTTCTCATTTAAAAAGTTCTCTCACACTGCACTAGCACGTTGATTTCTACTCCTGCAGTAAAGCTGGGTTTCATTTGTAGGAGACTGACCTGGACAGAAGCAGATGTCAGACTGAAAACTAACAGCATCAAATGCACTTCTTCATACCAAACAACATTTTGTTTATTTACACTTGAGTGGACAAGATACCTGCAACAGAAGAACAAGACCCAGCAAATACACTACATACTGAACTGCACAGGCACCAGTGGCTTTTGGTACTTGTTCTCAGATGGGGGTTTGTACCCCGCGGGTCTTGTACACAGCTGGATAATACCCACCTCTCCCATTCATCCACCTGAGAGCTGGAAAGCACAGTCTTCAGCTGCTCCACAGTTTACATCTCTTCTGAGTGCTCAGTTTGCTGAGCTATTTGAACTAAATGGGAGCAGTAGGAATACAGTAATGTTGGCTGAAAACAAAAGCTGAAGCAAGGGGATTTTCAGAGCAGCTTTAGGGCCTGAAAACTGCTGCAATCTTGTTTGTGCTAGGTGATGTGGAGTCCTGTAAATGACTCTGGTTGTGACAGAAAGAAAAAAAATTCAATTCATCAGCAGGCCGTTCTCTTTAAGCATTGCAACAGCTTTCATATACTACCTTTGGGAAGAGTGGATTGGCTTGATGGAGGTAGTGAGGAGCTCTGCCATAGCATCACCCCCTCCAAATGTGCATGATAGCAAGCAGCCGCTGTGAGTGCATCTTCCAAGTGGTCTGCACAGCCCCACCAGTGTGAGAGCAATGGCAGGGGGCACAGCCAGGCCAGGCCCCCCACATCAGAGGGGCAATGAGCAGGCAAAAAGCCAGATCTAGCGGGAAGAATTTGGAACATTTTGGGGTTAGAAGAGGCTCAAGAAAGGGCAAGCTTGATGAATGAACACAACTGACATGACATGGAAGGCACACCATGGGCTTTTGCTCTCCAAGGCGTGATGCTGCAGGATGTTTTGGTCAAGATCCTGTGTACTTATGGAATAAAGCATCTTTGGCAACAATGCTGAGTACCATGGTGCCCTGAAATGTGCTGGCAAAAGACCTGTCACTGCTTTAATTGTATTCAAACATGCAGAGTTAGAGTGAATATTACCATGAGCAGGTAAGGAATTGATTAACTAGTTTGCTATGAAAAGGAAGGGTGACACTCATTTTCTTCCACCTGGACTGTTTAGACAAACCTTGTTGTGAAGAAGGACATTTATTCATTCAGGTGTAAGAAAGCATAGTCCTGCCTCTCAGATCCTCGCCGCTATGTGCCAGTGGGAGAGCAGGAGTGGAAGAGAGCCCAGGATGATGAAGGAAAACAAGGAAAAGACAACTTTTTAAAAGTTGACTAGGCATCAGTGTGTCTGAACAGCAGCATGAGGAGTCAGTGCAAAACATTCAATGAATCATTTAAATTTGCACTGGAGGAATTCAATCGCTCCATTATGAATTTCAAGTGGAGAAAGGATTCCTTGAAGAAATACATAAAAAGCAGTTATTGATATAACACGAATATTTTTTCCCATGAAGGTTAAAGAGTGTTAAATATGTCAGTAAAACCAAGAGAACATCAAAGGATATCTCATTTACATAAACAGTGTGTTGGCAATCCAGAAATACCATTTCCAGGAGTTATTCCTCAGGTTTGTATGGGAAGTCAATGCTGCTCCAAGGAGCAGGAGGCTGAGCTGGAGCCTGTCGCCCTGGGTCTGCTCTAAGGCTTTCAGCAATACTTGGCTGGACACCTAGGTGCACAGTTACATGGATAATTACTTCTGTTCCATATGGAAATTAGGAGAGGGGAAAATGATCATTATTATCCATATTGGTTACCTGATTGCAGTGTGTGGCTGAAGTGCTCTGTGTGCAATTGCACTCTCATCATTTAAACAGCATCTGGCTGATCCAAACTGGGCTTAAAGTGATATCCTTACACCCCACTTAAGAAGGCATTTGGAGTGTTAGGAGATTCTGGATGATACCTGTAAATCAGTACATCAGACACTGTCAAAACTTGACAGGTCTGAAAATATATTGACCAAACTCTGAATTGATCAGTTCTTGCTGAACTTGATCTGTTCTTGCTCAAAAGAAATCAAGAGAAACTTTGAAAGAATGGTCAATTCAGTCATTATGTCTGAAAGGACAATGAAGACAGCAGTGCTCCAGCCCTGGGAGTTAGATTTCGGGGTTTTGGGGTTGGGTTTTTTGGTTGTGGGGGGCTCTGGAGGGGGTGTTTTTTGTTTTGGGTTGTTTTTTCAAGTTTCAGATCATTTGGAGTATCCTAAAGCCCATCTCTATGGACTCCCCTGACAAGGCAGATTCTGAGCAGACAGCTCCCTGGCTCTGCACAGTGGGCAAGAAGAGGCAGTCACACCTGACATAAGCAGTGAAGGACATCTTCCAGTTTCCATCTCTTCATTCTGCTTTTACATTTTAGGAGCTTCTCAGCTTCATAGGTTTTGAGAAGACCTTGACAACCACGGATGCTAAAGGGATCAGAAACAATGAGCCAAAGAATCTATACTGTGTTTAACTTGTCTGTGTTGGGATGTTGCCTTTAAGGTCACTGTGGGAGTAGTTTCAAGACAACCTGAGACTGACAAGGACTGGATCAGAGATGGATGCTGTAGTATATGCAGTCCTTCATCCTCCTCCTCATGCCAGGTCAGAGCTGACTGTGCAGGATCCTTAGGAGTGCAGCAGACTTGAAGCAGTAGGATTTCCTATTCCATTGATAAGTAAAGAACATTTCAAAACAGTCCTTGCAAGTTAGGCTTATTAGTGGACTCACTTCCTTGACAGCCCCAAATTTGTTTCATTGCCTGATCTTACTAGAAGTCAAAATTCACCTTGACTTCTCAGGGCAAGGACCTGATTAAGCTGAAGCCTTCATCATACCACAGTGGTTTTACCCTGCTGATTCTCCATGTCCCAGTAATATGGAGCATCCACGCATCAGCATGTCACCAGCAATTCCACATTGCATTTACGGCACCGGCTGACTTGCAGTGAAGGAGAACCACTAAGAGATCCTCTTTGCCTGAGGGAGTACTGGAACTATCCCACCAGCAGCTGGAGTAACACTAGGGCAGAAGTCCCTCCTTCCCCTAGGGAAATGGAGCTGAGTTGGTTCTTGAAATGACGGACAGCATACCTTCAAGGTGGAGTTGATCTGTACTCAAAACAATTCCCATTCATCCACATACCTCCTCAGAAGTGTTTGGTGCCTCTTTCAAGTGGGGCCAGCTAGTCAGACCCACAGAAACATGAGTGCCACTTCCCCATGCCTGAGAAGTCCCCAGCTCCACAGCAGTGACGTTGGCCAAGTCACCTGCACGAGGTTGGTTACTCCTCCAGTGTGTGTCCATAATTACCTCTCCATGCCCAGAAGGGCAGGCAAGCTCTCCCACAGCTCACAGGAAATAATTACAGAGCTGCTCATCTTCCTGCAGCATGAAGCTCTTCCTGTTACATCCCAGAGGCACCAGCAACATTACTCATAGTGGGTGATGTTTCCCAGCGTGATTCTCTCACCCCGGGTCAGCCATCCAGCCCAGTCCCACCTGGGGCTAGTCAAGCCCAGGACAGCACATTGATGCAGGGGAGCTTGGGAAGAAGGGGAGTAGAGAACATGGCTCTGGCTGTGGGAAGCAGCCTGTCAAGAAATGCTTGTTTAATGCACAGCAGATTAGCCTGCCTCAGGAATGAACTGTTTCTGTAAATCAAATGGCTTCTCATGAGTCAGGAGCCCAACCCTTTATTACAGCGTTGCGTATTTTCAGAAACGGATGAAAAAGTAGCAAGCATTTTGGAGAAGCTGTTTCACACTGCTGTGGGTCTACTTCCAATTTATTTGGCTGGTTGCTGTGCCACATCCACAGCTCCCCAGCTTCACGTGTGGAGTAGCTGGAGGTCGTGCAGCATGGTGCTGCCGTGGAAGAGGTACCCTCCCATCCTGATCCTTCCTTGATAAAGGAGTTAAAGGCAAAGGCAGGTGACTTCTTGGGCCAGCTTTCCTGAAGAGATGCCTTCTTAGCAGCTCCACCTGCAGTACTCCTCATTCTCCTGATCTGGAGATGCCTTGAGTCTCCCTTGTTTTCTGCAGGAGTGAATGTTGGTCTCTGGTGGAGACCCAGCAGCCTCAGAAAGTCTTTTTACCTGCTTATGGTGGTGCCTTAAGACACAATACCTGCCTTCAGGAAGTGGGCCTCACAGCCATGGCAGAGAGCGAGCTTGTGTGTCACTGTGTGTTGTCCTTGTCTGGTGATATATGGTGGTAGCTGAGAGACTACCCTCACCCCAGACCATAGGTGGGCTGGAAGAAGCTGGGAAGTGGGACCCTCATTCTTCACTTCCCTATAGCTCTGCTTTGCGGAGAGAGGTGACTCCCCCCCCCCACCAATGGAGTCTGTGGCCACCATGTCTCTCACAAGGCACCATACAGGCTATTTTTGTTTGGGTAGTTTAGCACAACAAGCACTATGGAGAGTGGAGTGGAGTAGCCCATAGCCTGGAGGCTCGGGAAGACCCTGTGTCCCTGCAAGGTGATGCACTCTCAACGATGAGCCCAGAGTGTGGGCCTAGCAGGCTTTTCAGGGCTGGGAAAGTCTGAATGAGTACTGAGTTGTTTAAAATAGCTTTAGCTGCCTCATCAGTCATCTACTCTCAGTGACATTGCAGATGATACCAAGTATACCATGATCTTTTCAGAAAGAAGCAAGACTATGAGAGAAGGCTGGGAGAAAAGGCAGAGAGAAAATAGAGTGTGGCAAGACAGACATTCTGGATTGTTTGACGTGTGTAGCCAAAACCTGAAGTCAGTTTATGGATCATCTGTGTACCTCTCTCCCACCAACTGAGCTATGTCAAGCCTGGGCTCGAAAGGATTCACCAGCACAGAGGGGCCCAGGCGGTTGCTTTGGCATCTCTAAGGAAAAAACTTGCTCCATCCAACCTGTCACTGCTGTGGTATCAATATCAGGCCACACATTTTTCCCCCAAAGGGTAGTGGGTGATAAACCTTGTCTTTATCCACCTGAGTAGGTCTGTCACTTCCCCACCTGTCCCCCATTTCTCTCACTGTAAAAGGAGCGGTTAACATCAGTAATTCAGGGATTTTTATTGTTAACATTTGTTGGTTTTTGTGTACCAGGCTGAGGAGGGATCTGAGTTCTCAAAACCTTTAAGACCATGGGTTTCTGTGTAATGCCAGCACCCAAAGGGAGTGAAAGCCTGGAAAGGGATACCAGGCAATCTGTCCACTGCCATTGTTTGCCAAGAGAACCAAATCAGTCTTTCTCCTCTGAATGCTTTTGAGGTCTATTTCCTAAGAATGACATCCACAGATGTCCTCTGTGGGGGCACTACTGGAAATGATCATGTAGGGCTGAGAATGCTGAAACTAAATTTGTAATACTCAGCTGCTGTAATCTGCAAACAGTGCTAAGTGCTAGAAAGAGGCAGCAGCCGCCCTCCAAAGCTGTTTTCAAGTACATATGATCAAGAGAGTCACTTGTCAGCCACAGCAGGTGCCCACTTCTGCTCAAACTCAAGGAAGTCATGAGGGTGATCACCATGCAGATCTTTACAGAAATACCATAAAACATGAGATGAAAAATAACTATTGAGTTGTCTAGTCTAGCCACTTATCCATCCCTTATAAGTACAAAGTGAATGATTGGCACCAGAAGACCAAAGGTTTAAAGTAGGGGTGTTTAACTAAAAACAGCAATAAAGGTATGAAGAAAGCAACTCTGCTAGCTGCCAGCATACAATTCTGGCTTAGCTGCTGCAGTAACAGGAAACAAGGCTACAAATTACTTTCATAGCTCTGTATTTCCATTTGGTTTAAAAACTACAGCCCAGTTTTCAGAAAAAATACATTACAAAACTCATTACAAAAATGAGTTTTTATTATTTTTAAGCACTGATTGCAAATATAAATGCAGGTATGCAGCTGTGTGTAAGGGCCCCTGGGGATGAACAGCTCCACACAGAAGTGTTTTGGGAAGGCTCTGTAAACAGGTGTTGCTACCCCTGGGTTCACTGATTCCACAGAGGGCACTCACTGACACAGTGTTTCATCCTCCTGCAGGATTTTCTGGGAGGTTTTGGGACATAGTAAGATAAGGCAAAGCCTGTGCTGTTCCCAACACATGGCAATGCACACCAGGAGCACTACTGGATGCCGTGCTTCTGCCTGTGATGATGGGATGGGAAACAGGGCAGAGGAGAAGAGCAGCAGCTTGGCAGATATCTGTTTGACTGATACGTGTCCACAGACACCTAGTTATCCTATGTAAGATGTGTGGTGATGCCCTCCAAGGTTATTTTGCCTGCAGGTCCCTCTGCTCAGTGCTCTGCTTGTGGGTCATGCTGATGATCTCCAGGTCTGGGAACAGTCACCCTGGGTGCGAATGCCTGCAGGGAAAAGCTCTCATCCCCTAGTATAAAGATGCAACCCAAAGGAGTCAGCACCCTATGGGCACCCCTGCCTGCAGACCTTTCTCAGTCTCTTGAGGTGCTGATGGTGAATCCTCAACCTCCCCAGTTTCGTGTGTCAGGAAGGTTTAACTTCAAATTATTTTCAAGCTGTTGTTTTCCCTGCAGAAATTTTGCATTGCTACACATCCTTGTGTTCAGCATCTTTGCTTTGTAGTGGCTCTCGTGGTCCGTACTCTGTCAGGATGCTCAGTTCAAGTGGTTTTCTCCATACCTAATCTCTTCAGATGAGGCTTGGCAAACAAAACTCCCTCTGGGAAATAAAGGGTTCAGATTCACCAGGCAAGAGAGACCTCCTAAAGGACTCTTTCATGTATAGCCAAAGAAACTAGAGAGTGTCAGATTTCAAAGGCAAAACACTGCCATCAGAAAGGTGTACAAGCTCCATACAGAAGGGACCCTTCACAACTTGGCAGCCTTTGAATTCAGCTTTTAAATAAAATCACTGAAAAAGTGATGCAAAAGTAATAACACATAAGGAAAGGGGATTTGTTTATGGATGAAACTACCTTTCAATATAAAATAAGGTGTCTCTTTTGATTTAATGATAAGCCAAACTCATATTTTGTCTTGGGAAAATGACACATCATCCAGCTCACCACTGGGCAGATGCCTGAGAGACGAGGGTGTTGGTTCTGCTGAGGCTGGAATTAGCTTCTGTATCACTGGCAGATACGGAGGGAATACGGTTCATGTCTTGGGCTCCAGCACTTCATCAGAGATGATGGGGTGGAAAGCTGATGGTGAATGTAATTCCTGGGAATTGTGGACAGCCACACCGAAGCAACATTGTGCATGAAACCACATCCAAGTTATGCTCCCGTGGCCTGTGGCTCTGCTTCCTGGCCACTGTGCACATACCCCCACTGTGCCCCAACCCCCTGGGGTGTGTCCCTGGGCTCCCCTGGTCCATGGGGGGAGTGGCAGCAGCAGGTGTGCACAGACTGGGCTGCAGTTCCCATGGCGACTGTGGAACTGTGACCCTTGATGTCATAAGGTGCCTGCTGGAAGGCTGCAGGAGCACCTGTGGCTCTGCTCACGCGCTCACCACCAAATGAAAGTCTCAAGGCACCTGAGTTCATTCATGCCCTGACACACTTTGCAGCGTGGCAATGTCGGCGCGCGGTTGCTTTCCGGAAGACACCAGCCAGCACCTGAGGCGGATACAGCGGCAGGTGAGGCTGCTGGACCTGCGCCTGCAGCTGCTCCGTGAGAAGCTGCTTGCAGCCCGCCTGCAGAGGATGATGACCTGTCACCGCTGCTGCCTGCAACTGCCCGAACCCCGGCCCCCGGCACGAAGAGCCCTCCCCGCAAGGGTGGATGTGGAGCGACGAATCAACAGGTAACAGTTGCCTGCTTTCTACAAGCATCAGCACCCTTTAAGGTAGGATAAGGGAAGTTTGGCATTGCTATCAGGAGCAAAGGTTGAAACAGATAAGTGGGATGGGAGAGAAATAGCCCTTTTGGAGAAGTAAGTTGGAAGGGGAATGGGAAGGTAAAGGCTATCCTCTTCTTTTAATTCCAGAATACAAAGATTTAGCAGGACATTGAGTTCATCGCATAGTCATTGTCATTTGGCTTTGATCGACATGAAGGATTTTGAGCCCAGGGATGTCAGTGTGGAGGTGAAGGATGGGAAGGTGACGGTGTTAGCAGAGCACAGGGAGGAGCGCAACACCCCAGTGTTAAAGACATGTAACTACAGAAAATTCATGAAGGAGTTCAACCTGCCACCAGGGGTGAGCGACGACGAGGTGACCTACTCTCTGGAATCCAACAGCATGATGAAGATTGAAACGGCACCCAAGGGCTGCCCTCAGCTCCAGGACTACTGAGCTGAACCCAGGCACAGTCATTCCTCTGCCACATCCCTTCTACCCACCAGCTTTAAGTCTGTCCTGCTAACTGTGCGCTAACAACTTCTCTCACCTCTTCCAAAAAAGAAGACAGCACTCTGAGCAGATGTGTGCGAGCCTCATTTGAAGGGGTTTGGTGGGCAAACATAGGGGTGCCAGAAGGAAAACATGAAGATGTTTTTGGACATACGTGGCTGTGGTCACTTGCTGGGCACTGAAGGCAGGGCTGGAGGTGGTAGGTTTAGGGCTTACGATCACATGGATTTTAAAGGCCGAGAGGCACCACCTGTGGTCAGTCACATTTCTGTAAGGACACTTCTCTCAGTCCAACCTCTTCCATTTGAGCTGCAGGATGTTTCTAGAAAGAAAACCTTGATGATAAACACATTGAGGAGAGAAGCCTTCTCCCAAAAAAACCCGAATTGTGCTCTTTGTCCCCTTGGTTTCGTTCTTGCAGGGACTGCCTGGCTGGAAAATAACAGCTGATAATAAATTTTAAGCTTTATGGGCTTAGTGTGTAGCTGGGTCAGTAGAGAACCATACAACCATGGAATGATTTTGGTTGGAAGGGACTTTTTGAAGGTCATTTACTCTAGCCTCCCCCCCTCTCCATGAGCAGGAACATCTTTCACTAGAGCAGTTTGCTCAAAGCCCCATCCAACCTGGCCTCTGGGCAACCTGTTACAATGTCTCATCACCCTCAATATAAAAAAATCCTTCCTTACGTCCAATTTAAATCTACCCTTTTTCAGTTTAAACCCCCTTGTCCTGTCACTACGGGTCTTGGTATAAAGTCTCTCTCTCTCTTATATGCTTCCTTTATATACTGAGAGGCTGCCCATGCACGGGTAACCTGATTCTGATGTTGACCAAGGATGTTTAGACCTAACACACCTCACCAGGGAGGCTGCAAGGGAGACTCCTGTGAGAGCAGGTGGCAGGGATGGGGACTGGGTGCTGCAGAAGACTGTCTTCCTACAAAGCAACCCACTGAGTAATGAAACTGAACCCCTTTTGGGATACGGTCTTCGCACTTTGTAATGATTTCTACAGAAGCTGTCTAAGTGTGCAGAGGGGAAACGTATTTCAACACCTCTCCTTTACCCATGATTTGCAGAACGTATCGAGTGCCACAGCAATCACAGGGCTAGCTGTGACTGCTCCTATCTTTATAGCTTATCCTTTAACACATGCTTATCATACTTGTCCCTAAATTAGGCTTCTTAGGCTCCTAACACCAAATTACACTCCTGAGCACTTTACTGACAGATGTGACTTTCTGAAAAAAAATTTGAATTAATTTTATATCCTGTGAAATGCTAGTCTAGGCTGGTAGGACAACCTTTAGGACCAACAGAAGCAAATCACTGAATAGTCACTTGGTTTTGTGAATACCTACATGCTGTTAACAACTTGGGCCATACCCCAAAATCCGTACCCTCCAAACACTGCTAACCTGAGAGTTTGCAAAGAGAAAATACCTTTGGAAAACCATCGTTAACAAGCAAGCCATGCTCACAGCAGCATCTCTCATAAAACAAATTCATTTGCCACTAGGTGGCAGATACTATTTTTTTTTAAATTTATCACAGCGCAACTATTTTATTCTAAGCAAACCTGCTGAAGGTGGGGTCACAAAAGGATAAGTCTGGGACGCACTGCAGCTGGTATTTTTCTTTGTTATGCAAATAGCAAATGAAGAGGAGGGCAAGAGACATAGCTGTGTTTTGTGATCCTGAATGTGCAGGAGCCCTCGGGACAGACCACCACCACATTAGGTTCCTACACTGGATTATATCAACCTCAGATCCTGCAGCTCTCCCCCTTGGAGTACAGCTCCTAGATAAGGCAACTTTCATTTGCTTCAGCAGCCCAGCTCTACTCCAGTTATCAGCCCAGCAAGGGATTCCAGGAGTTTATGTATTCTTCAGTGTGTTGCTGCAACAAATTATTTTGGGGGCTAATCTTAACAATTCTCACATAGCAGATACCCTCTCTGAATTCCCTGGCATGAGGAAGATGCCAGAGATAGTGAATTGGCTCTGTAGTTCTAAATGTTAGTGCATTCTTGAACTCTAGTCTTATGGAGGCATTTATAAATAGCCAAGGAATTTATAACGAGAGGTCATCTGAGGATGCTAAATCCAGACTTCTCCTCAGTCATCGATTTCTAGGGGATTTCCTGCAGCCAAGCAGTGCTCTGCAAGCTTAGGCTGTGTAGAACTGCTGTTTCTCTCCTAGCTATTGAAAACCTGGAGAGAGCAGTCCCTTCCTGGGAAGGTGCGAAGTGATGCCAATTTTCCTCTCCCAACACTCCTGTGTGCTGCTGCTCCCGAGGGCACAGCACTGCTTGGGCAGGTGGCCACTGCTCTCCCAGTGGGCAGTGCCAGCCTGGCAGGGTAAGTTGATGCCTGTTGCAGGGGCCAGCTCTGCTTCTCACATCTCCTTTCCCTGTCCTTGGAGCATTGGCATGGCCAGTCTGTTGGGATCATGCCAGCCAAGTGGGGCCGACACAGCCACCCTCCACTGCACCTCCACATGAGGTGAGAAGCTTCATCCATCCATCCATCGTGTTTGTGCTTAAAGTTAAATTTAACCATTGTCTCTGTTAAGCTGTTTGGCACCTCAGTCTCTTAGATAAACTTTCCAAGTCTGTTTTCCTTCATCTCCCCTAGAGAAAGCCCTAAGAGTTTAGAAGACAGACCAGGATCCATGGCTTGAAGTCTGCCTCTGTACTGAAAACTCAGTAGATTTGTTGTCATTCTGGACCCTGCACTTGTCACCTCATTAATAATCCTGCACTGAATTTAGGTTATGAGTAAGCTGATCCTTCCAGCACGCTCAGTGTGACTGTCGGGAAGCTGCCACCTCCACGAGCATGGGGTGCTGCCCCGTGTTTCTCCCCTTTTGCCTTGCAAGTCCCTTCGTTGGTCTCTGGAATAAAAAGCTATTTCTTCATCTCCATCTGTCTTCTAATTCCTCCTGCCATCCCATTTGTCCCACTCCACCTCAATTGCTGTAGGTTGGACCTTTCTTTTAACAGGTGATGTGTGGGGTTTTCTTATTCTCTTGAAACCTCAGCCAAGGTGAAAAAAGCTTTGCTGTCCCAAAGGCTATCCTCTCAATTGCCCTGTTATGTGTAGATGGTGTGAATCATCCTCATCCTATTGTCCTTCTATATTTCAGCATTAATTACAAATAATAGGTGGTGTCTCAGCTCTTTGGTCCCTTGTGCTAGTCCCTACCTTGGGTGTTGCATGTAGTTTTTAAAGGTCTGCAGGTGACAATAATGTTATAATTAGAAAACTGAAAACCAAAAATCATCATCCCCTGTGCCTCACTAAAACAGTTTTTAACTTGCCAGAAAAATAAAATGCAGCTTCGTTTTGTTTGTTTCTTTTGTTGGTTTTATCTTTGCCATAGCTTTTTGCAGCTACACCTGGATGTGCAGAGAAGCCTGCAAAAGGGAGAGCTGCCAGGGCTCTGCCTCACAGTCACACAAGTGCACATGGCACTTTAAAACTTATCAAAAGAGAAAACAAAATCTCCTCCCTGTTGAGATCTGGGCCCCAAAGCTTTGGAGGTTCCCAAGTCTGAACTGAGCCAGGGCCCACAGCAGCCAGAGTACAGGACTGGGTGGTGACAGCACTCACCCCATCCCTCACAGTCCCCCTTGCCCTAGGGTTGTCGGCTGGGGGTCACCGGCCACCACGTGCCCGTGTTTGTGGGGTGTGGGGTTGAGTGCCTGCAAGCACAGAACTGGGAACACCACCCAGAGCATCTGGCTATGGACCAACAAACATTTCAAGAAGGCTTAGAGCCAAAAGTCACGTCAGTGGGAAGACAGAGGGGCAGGAAGTACTCATCAGTGTGCTCACAGCTCAGTGATGAGCAGCCCCACACCAGGCAAAGCACTGGATCCAGCAGGACCCAGCACTTTGGGCTGCCACCGGGACAGACTCTACCAGAGCCCTACGTTTGTGAGCAGGGAGGGAAAGCAGGACATTGAAAAGAGAGAAATAAATTCTAATTCCAGCACTTGGGCCCCATTCATGGCAGGTCCTAAGCACTTTCTATTCCCTCTAAATTCCCTGGACAACAACTTTACACAGCAGAACTGCACTGTTACTGTGAACAGCTACACAGCTAATCTCCTTGGAGAAACACAGAGATATTTACGTGCCCAGGAGTGTGAGTCACTGTGCAGAGACAAGAGGAAAACTCCATCATCTTGGGGAAAGTGTCAAAAATCCACCTTCCTTGATCAGGTCCCCGTCCCTCCTTGGCTGCTCAGTGTGTCTGGAGAGACAGGCAGTTAGTTTGAAATCCAGGGCTGGCACCCCAAGAGATTTATGGATGTTAGTGCACCAGTGTAATGTAATCCTTGCCCCAATATTTAAAAATAGCCCGAGGGACTGGCCTACATAAACTCCAAGCCATGCAGTCTGGCCTGGGTGCCCAGTTAGCATGATGACATTTCAAACATGGTGCAGCTGACTTCATAGCAGTATCGTAGGTTTCATCTGGGAGAGGTATGCAAAGTGTGCACAGGGAATGATACTTCACATTGGATGAAAGCACCTAAACAACCTGGAGGAAGCACTCACTGTTTACTCTCCAGAGCAGCTACTAAATGAGCAGGAGCAATGCCTGTACTGTAATATTATTCAGCCATTTATGTGTGCTTGTTTTTCCTGGAAAACAGAGGAAAAGCAAGCCCTGGCAAGGCAGAGGATTACTGCACACATGAAGGGAGAAGCAGTAAATAGGTCAGTAAACACTGGCCAGACTGGGGCCCTTGGGGCTGGGCATCCTGCTGGCTCCCAACAAAGCTTTGCACAGGCTGCCTACAATCCCCAGAGGCAGAGGTCAGTCCTGCGGCCTTCAGCCTGAGCCCCGTCTTCATGGGAGCTCCTGGAAACTGGCCTTTGTCCTCCTGGCTCCCAGCCAGGGACAGTGCAGGGATGCAGGTTTTGCACTCTCAGTGTTGTCAATCTCCTTCAGCGCTGGCCCTCCAAGGGACATTAGTGATAAGAAGAGCAAGTTTCCTTCTCCTGGGTACCCACTTTGTGTGGCTGTAGGATTGGATATCACACCAGACCCCACTTAGCCTCTGCTACCAGAATGCCTGCAGCCTACTGTGAAGTGGGATAAACTACCTCAATCCCACCAGGCACACCCAGAGCCCTTGCAGAGAGGAACCATCAAGGGCAAATGTGCCCCCATATGTTTGGGAGGAATGTTCCAAAGCGCAGGCAAACCCTTAGAGAGGTTCTCCATCACCCTGACAGCAAATGGAGAGGACTGAGCCAGAAGCCAATGCGGTTCTTGGTGCCAGCACGTGCTTCTGGGAACCACAGCACACTGGGCACAGTGCATGGGATGCAGCCAGATGTTTTGCCACACTTGCTTTGCTTTGCACAAGCCTTTGGGCTGTATAGGAGAAAACACATATGCACAGCTCACTAGGGCTGCACACCCACTGCTCAGCCCTGGCTCTGTGCCCTTGGGTGCCACGTGCTGCCAGGGAGCAGGAAAGCCAGTGCAGCAGAGCTTGGCTTCTGCCAGAGGCTCAGTTTGGTAAGATTTACATGCAAGATAAAATCTGGTCTAAAAGAGATTTAAATATGAACTTGTGGAGGACTATGGGGCTGGGAAGTGGAGCGATGCCTTGTCTGTGGGTCTGTCAGTCAGCAACCAAAACTTGCCCTCTATCAGCCTCTGTGACAGGAATTTATCGGTCTGGCCTCTGGATGCTGGTGACCCCTCAGGAAAAGCTGCACCTTGTTTGCAGCCAGATTATCGTGGCCCCTGCTCCATGCCAGGTAGCACCCTGTGCCTGTGCCATTCCACATGCCTGGCTGCTGGAGGCAGGAGTCACCTGAGATGAGGAACCATGACACCCGGGCTGTGCACAATCATGGGACAATGCTGGGACTTTCCTGCTTTTCTGACTGTCTGTTTGGGAATGTTTTAATGACAGAACAAGGGTAAGGTTGCCTAATGATGTAAGAAAAAGAATTCAGATTAGAATTCCCATAGAAAAGCCAAGCACAGGTTTGAGGATGTTGGAGTCCATGTGTTGGGAGGTGCTGCACCCTCAGACTGCCCAAGGACTACATTCAGTACCTAATTGTTTTGGCAAAAGGCTTGTATGTCTGAGACCCAGCATGGCATGGTACAGAGAGGACTCAAGTCTGTATTTCACCTGAGTAAAAAAAAACATGGACAAAATATAAAGGAGGAAAGAGTAGAGGTTCCAAACAATGTCAGAAGAAATCACAGTGAGGGACAAATTTAAAGCAAGAACATTAAACTGCATGTTAGGAGGAGAGCTGACTTAGGAGCGATGCAAACAGGAAAAGATTGAGCAGGGCTGCACAAATAGCCAAAACAGGGAGAGGCACAGGCATTGGGATACATCTGATGGGCCAACAGATTTGGTGGGATTTTCCCCTGCTGATTGGTATGTCATGGCAGTAGTGGATTCCCCTCAACAAATGCTGGAGTAAAGTACAAAATTTAGGTCAGCTCAAGAATAGCCTTTGAGATGTAATGATCTGAAATACAGTGTATTGAACTGGATGGCCTGACAGTGCCTGCTAGTCTGAAAGGCTCATTAGCTTCTCCAGAGCACCCATCCACTCTGGGGAAGTCTCACTGCAGGGTATAAGAAGGAGTTCCTATCCCTCTCCCACCAATGAGAGCAGTAGCTCGAATCCCAGCACACTTCATGTTCTGTAAGGGAAATTTTATCTTTCAAACCAGAAATAAACACTCACATTCTTGCACAACAGGAATCTCCACACAAGAAAGCTTAATTGGTTCTTAATTTGTAAATCACCTCAATACATCTTATCATGCCCTGAGAAAGCCTCTGGTTTCTCCAGGACTTGAATTTCAGTCCCTGAGCTCTTTTCTTCCAGCATTATTGGGTCAGTCCTGGGGCATCCATGTTTTGGAGCAGTGTAAATCTGAGGCTTGGGTTCTGTGCAGAAGTGTCTCCTGATGACACCCCAGAGACCTGACTTCATCCCTTCCGTCGTGGGGGCTGGCTTGGAAGAGAAACACTCTGCAGCACCTTTCCATTTCATCCACTTTATTTCACCTCAGGGGGACCCAGACTTTCCATTTAAATTCAGGTGGCTTTCTAGACCTCAGCTTATTCTTTCTGGCCTACTAACAGCTTTCTAGCCATCAACATCTTTGACTTCCAATTTAGAAATGAAGTTTGCTTCCAATACTTTGTGTGGGAAGACCCATGAGATCTGGCAGAAACAGCAGCTCATAATTCAGGTTCATTACAACCAGAGCAGAATATCACAAATAGCAAGTAGGGAGATGATCTTACCTCTAATAATCTAACATTTTTAGAATATTCCTTTGATTATTACAGAAGGAAAGGTAACTAAATGTGTTTGAAAAGCCAGAGGCTCTCTCCTTTGCTTAGCATTAGCATCAGTTTCTTTGACATTATTTGTGCTAGTTTTCTCCCGGGTGTAGAGGTTTAACTGGACTTCAAACTTTATCAAGAACACTCAAAAGGTAAAGGCTAGATATTTTTATGTTTACTGGCTGAAATGGTTTTTATTCCATCTCCTTGACTGTGATTATAGAGACGCCTCTTGCTCCTTGAAAACAGTGTTAAATTCACAAAGCCATATAAAAGCAATTTATTGCACATCACTGAACACCCTCAAGAGGCCTGAGGCAGCATTAGCATTTTTATTTGGAAGTGCTGGTATATCCTTTTGCACATACCCTACCTTTTTTTTTTCCTACATGATGTCTATGAAAGGCATATAAATGCTTCTAAAGATGTGCCCAGCTCCGTGTAAAAGATAGAAAAGTTTCCACTGGGATGCGGCAGCTGCAGCGAGACATTTTAACTCCGTGAAGTGCTGAGGAGTGAAAGCACACGATGACAAATCCATCCATGCTGTCCACATAAGGCTTGTTACTCCTGACCAGACAAGCCTTGACTCATGTGACGTCCGGCTGGGGTGGGGACACCAGGCTGTGGCAGGTGGCACACAGAGGGCCCAAGAGGAGAAGTGACTCAGGCTGCCAAACAGTAGTTTTAAGACACATTTCAGCTGAAATAAAGGTGACCATCACCAGTGTCACTGACTGCACAAAGAAATAATCTTAAAATATCCAAATAAAGAAAAATAAAGAATAGAAGCAAGCTCATGTGTTCTGCCAGCTACACTGGTAAATGCCACAGTAATTCAAATGTAAAACATCAAGATAGTTGGGCTTTAAAATCAACAAAGCGGTAGTAAAGGAGTTTCACATGAGTTAATACAGATAGTGCAGATTGAAAGTCACTTGGCACCGGAGAGAAGTACGGGAATTGCTCAATTTTTGGCTGCAGTTCTAAGGGGTTGTAAAAGTTACGTGAGCAAATAGCTTTGTTGCTTTATTAGCTGACATTCCTTCTGATCAAGCTTCTTCTTTTTCTCTTTCCCCCTTTTTTACTTGTTTTTTTAAGGCATTCATTCTAGGTACAGAAGGGCAGCAGATGCTGTTTGTGGACTATTTTTGGCACAGAGAAGCTGCAGTTTGGATCTTGGAAGCAGGTATATTTACAGAGAAGAAGCATTCAAAAACATCTGCAGCACAGGATGATTTTCTGCTTAGTCCATAGGCCTAAAAGAAAAAGAAAAAAAAATAATTGTCCTTTGCCTGGGCCACTGCTGCACCTGGCTCCAATTCCAGCTCTGCAGAGAGCCAGACTTCGCAGCAGGAGGCTGCCCACGCAGCAGGGACGTGCTTGCTCAGCACACTGAGGGCACCCACATGTCAGGGAGCACCAATTTTACCAGGAACTCCTTCATGAATTCCAGCATTTGCTTACAAAGCGCCATGGTTTGTGATGCTCCGCTCCCAGCTCAGTTCTGCCAGGACTTCAAGATGTCTGGGACAGGGCTGAAATTTGCAGAAAGGCTGTTTTAGCCATACTCTGCAGAGCACTGGCCACAGCCAGATAAAGAAAGTTTCTCTCTGAAGCTCTGCTGCAGGTGCTGTCAGGGCTCTTTCTGCAGCAATGCCTCAATATCAGACAGAGAGGAGGCTGCAGATTTGGTCCTAGGTCACCTCCTGCCCCAAAAGGACCAGCCTTGCAGCCCACATTTCACAGGGAATCTCATCAGACAATAGCTGACAGTAGGCAAACCTAGAGCAATTCTTCTCCATGGCAGGAAGGGCAGAGCTGGGCAAGAAAAGCCCACAGCAGGGAATGGGCAATGTGCTCCTGACTGTAGCCTTGGGCAAGGATCTCTCACTGTGTTTGCCATTTAGGAGCATCTGCACCAGATGCAGAGTTGCCATCATTAGGGTGTTCTGGCTAAGTCAGGTTCACTCCCACCCTCCAGAGCTGGCCTTTCCAGGTATAGAGTGACCAATGTGAACAGGAGAGAGCAAGAGTGTATTCCTCATGGCCACTCCTACAGCTTCAATGTTTACCTGGACAATGAAATCCATGGGCTGGGGTTCAGGCATGCGTGGAGCAATGTCCCAGACCCTAGGCAGGATGTGTCTGTCCCCCATGCTGCTCGCTGCTGACCTAGCCCAGCCATCTCAGATCCCAAGTGCCTGACACCAGGGACAAGATTATCCCACACCAGTTCCTGCTGAAGAATCATAGAATGGTTTGGGTTTTAAGGGATCTTAAAGATCATCTAGCTGCAGCCCCCCAACCACAGGCAGGGATGCCACCCACCAGAACAGGCTGATCAGAGCCCCATCCAACACAGCCTTGAACACTTGGAGGAATGGGGCATCCACAACTTCTTGGGGTAATCTGTTCCAGTGCCTCACCATCCCCAGGCTCAGCATCAGGAGCTGCAAATAGCAAGTGTGGTGACCTGTGTTGTATACTGGGAGAGGGCAGCCCTCCTTGTGGGGGTCTGGGTTTTCTTGGAGATACCTACTGTCCCCACAGGTGGCACCACTTAAAGACCCTTCCTGCTGCTTATGTGCTGCCTTAAATTTGTTCCAGCAGCGCAATGGCAGGGAAACCAGTGTCATTGGGGTGTGTGAAGTTCTGCCTGTTCATCTTTTACTAGCACAGACTTTACTAGAGAACTAACTCCCTAAAATCGGGCTTCCATACAGTTATCAGTGCTCTTCATGCCTGTGGAGGGTCAACCATAGCTTAAAAACTTCCTTTGTAACAAACTTTCCTCAAGGATCTTATTGTGTTTATGATCCTCTAAATGCCCTTGGAAACTCCAGGAGAACGATAAAAATCAGGCCAGAGGCTTTTTGTCAGCTTGACTAATGAAAAACCCACTAAATGAAACAGTGACCTTCTTTCCAAAATACCATGTCAATGTCCCAGACACTAAGGTCTAGGGATGGGTTCATAGTTTATGGCTTTGTTTGCAGATCAGCATATTCATACTCAAAAAGGGGTTTGAGTTGTTTTTGGTTGGTTGGTTGGTTTATTTTTTAAAAAGAATGTATTCTTAGAGCAGCTGCATGGACTGAAAAGTAAAGCTCCCAGATTTCTCAGTAAAGCAGTATTTTTTTAGTTTGCCACCAAGTTACCTCAAGTGCTGCCATCAGCACAGGAACCACTCAGAATTAAATCAGATCAGTCCAATCTGCTGAGGATTGCAATTTGCCTTTCTAATGCCAAAACAAAAATTATTAGAAGCAGATTTTATCTGGTTTTCTTCTAAATTGCAAAAAGGGCCATTACATGGCAAGCAGAAGGCAGAAGGGGAAAAGGGTGGCTGGCTGGTATCCAAGCCCCACACTCAGAGCAGGAGGAGGTCTGAGCTCTGGGGAGGCCCCTTCTCCACAAGACATGACAAACACTGTTCTGTCTCACCACAACAGCTCCCGGGGACTAACACGCAGGCAGAGGCAGCTCCAGCAAGGATGGGGAGCAAAGCCTTGGCAGCACAACCTGTCACCTGCTTTGCATGGATACTGTGTGTTACAAAAGCCCCTCTCAGCCCCTCTTTGTTTAATTTTGGGACTACCTGCAGGAGGGGGAATAAATTGGCATTACCTGGGGGGGGGGGAAGAAAAAAAGAGGGATATAGAAGACATTGCCAAGATGAAATTCCCAGCTGCAGGTTCTGCAGGTTCTGCCTCAAAGCTGGGAGGCAGGAGGTTGCAGGTGATTGTTGCAGGAGCCACAGGCAGCAGCTTTCCACGCTCAGCGAAAGCAGAAAAGAAGCTGCTTGTCTTGCCTTTGTTGTTCTCTGCTTCCTTCTGGACAGGCATATTCAGCCCTTCTTCCCCATCATTCCCTATGCCAAGGACATGCAGATGTTCCTCTTAAAGGGTCTTAGATCCCTGCTGGAAGAGTTCATGCCCTTGATTTCATAACTTGGAGAGGGGGAAAAGGAAGAACAGCTACAAGAAAAACAATCTCTGAACAACGATTCTTTTCTACGCTTCACTCCAGAGTGTGTGATGGGCAGGAGCAGGGACGGGATGGCCCCAAACTGCATCCCTGTAACGCAGTGCCAGCCTTTGCCTCTGCTGAGTGTGGACACGGCAGCGGGACCTCTGCGCTGCCAAACTGGAGATGGTGCAGCCCTTGCCCCGGGTCCAGCCCTTGCATGCTCTCTGTCCCAGGGGTCTGAGTCAACAAGAGGAATGTGTGGGGAATGCCAACATGCTGCAGTAGAGGAGGAGAAGAAAACAGCAAAAGAAAAACACCGTTAGGGCTTATGTTTCACAGGAAGCTAATTAAAAATGCTCAAATTAAAAAGGGGAGCAGAGTTACAGCTAAATTTGTAATTTCTGAGTTTTTTGTGCTTTGCATACTCCTCAGGAACCACATTTTTGAACCCCGTGAGGCGCCACTACAAACTATCAGCATGCCTGGAGACAACTCGCCATAACCATACCGTGCACTCCTCAGGGACCCATTGCAGTTCCTGCCCCCCCTCCACCCCCCGCCTCACAGTCTTGCCTTCCTCTTTGGGGCAGCAATCCTCCTGCACCACGATTAGACCTCTGGCATTCCCAGAAGCTCCCTGTGGAGCCTCTCCTCCAGAGCAGCTGTTGAGCTGGGGCTGGGGGCTGCTGTGCCCGGCCACCACCACCCAGTGCCCACTACCCACGGCACAGGTGTTGCCCAATGGAACACAGTGCCAAAGTGGTCCTTCTGCAACAGCCTTCCCCTGACTGCTGCCTCCTTCCAGAAGGCCTCCCCTGTTGCTCAACCCTCAGCAGGCCCTGTGGCCCTAAGTGAACCAAAGCATGGGGACTATGCTGGGGACAAAGCCCAGAAGGAAATGAGAGGACCTAGGATCTGCCACCCCACATTACCTTGCCACTCTGCTGGTAAGGAGCCACAGCTGCAGCCACAGTCTCATCAGCATCTCCCAGGGCAGAGTTCAGGCTCCAATCCCCACATTCCCAGCAGTGGTTAACACAAGCTTTATCTCTTTTAACCCTGCATTAAAAATTGCAAATTGCCTGAAGCTACACCAACAAAGGCAGGTCTGCAAGGTCTTAGAAGACACATGGTGTGACCTACACTGTCATGTAGGAAATCTGCCCCTTTCAGGAACCTCTCAACCAGCAGCTGTGTAAGTGCTTGTTCATAATAAAATATGAGGAACAAACATTTTTGCACATTCTTTAAAAAAAAGAGTGGGGGTACACACACACAGAGCTATATGTTTCTCTCTGAAACACTGAAATACGAGGTGTCTCAGTCAGTCCTAGCTCTAGTGCGCTGGGAGTACAAGAGATTGAGGGATTTAATTTTCTTCCTGTGGCCTTAGGATCAGGAGGGTTTTCCAAGATGTCTTTAGAAATTTGATGCAATGAAAATGGCATGGTGTGGTTGCATTTCCAGCCCTGGCAAGCCAGGGGGCAAACCAAGGCCAGAGAGGCAGGCTGCAGCTGCAGGAGCCCAGGTGGCTCCATGGTGGCACATCCCGGGCTGCCTCAAAAATCCCTTGTCAGACAGGTGTTCAGTTTACTACATCAACATCTCAGGGAGCAAGTGCTGGGATCTGGAACACACTGGCATACACCTTGGGGGCAGCAGTTCCCGCTGCCTGGTGGGACCCAGAAGGGTGCCCAGAGCAAGGTGGACTTTCTGGAGGAGGTTTTTGCACCAACTACTGTCCTAGCAAAAGCTACAAATTCTTCTTTTTGCAGAGTTTCAGGTCACATCCAGTAAATTTTGGTGATTAATTTTGTTGTATCCAACATACCTCTGGGGCTGCCCCCACCCTGCCCAAGCCCCAGGACCTCATTTCATGTCCCATCTGCAATTAAACAAAAAGCAGTCAACACTGCAGAGCTGCATTGGTTTCTGCAAGAGCAAGGTTCGTGATGGGTTTTGTATAGGGGTTGTTGCCATGGGAAATATAAGTGTTTGTCAAAACTTCAAAATCCAACCCAGCATATCAAAGCATCCTGCTTCCTCTTGTGCACCCACAAGGCCGGGGACAAATTTCAGTGGTGGCAAAGCAACTGCAGAGAGGATGTGGAATTAAATTTGCTCAATACATATCAAAGAGAGAAAAAAATAGACAGCAGCAAGAAAAACAGAAAGGAGAGCATCAGTGAGTAAAGACAAAGTACCAGGAAAAAACAGGCCAAAAGGAAAAAGAGTTAATTAACAGCAACATTTTGTTTTAATAAAATTCGGTGACACTTAGAGAGAGTCCTGTGATGTCAAGCCCAACCCTGAAATTACATTGCAAACAGCACTCAGGGTTGCAAAGTGTTCCTGTTACATGGGCATTGCATTAATGACACTCACTAGTGACAAGGCCATGCCTTGACTGGGTAGGTGGGTGTGGGGTTGGGTGTACCTCCTCTCTTCTGCCTGGTTTTCTCCTCCCCAAGCCCTGCTTCCGAGGTACCAGTACCTTCTGTACCAGTACACAGGCTCAGAATGGGGAGGGGAAAGAGCAGCTCCCTCTCCCCAGCTGGTCAACACCTAGCAGAGCAAAAATGAGAGGAAGTGAAAACTACCCTGAGCCCTTGAGCCCGAGTAATGCTTGGCCCTCCTGACTCCCCTCCAACACAGCGCAGGCAATCAGCTCTGCCAAGCACATCCAGCAGAGTTGCCAATAAGACAAGGACCAAAGCTTTCATTCTATACCAAAAGTTCTGAGCTCCAGACAGGCAGGTGAGAGTCCAGGAGGAAGACACCCAAAATCACTGCCAGCCAGTAGCACTTTCAGGAGGCAGGGTCTGTATTTCTTAGGTACAATGTGATGAACCCAAGACAGCACCGTGCCATGCTGCTGAGGAATTCTCTTCCCTAGCAGCAGGGCTGCAAAACTTCAATGCCTCAATATCACACAGAGAGGAGGTTAAAACGTTGTTGCAAAGTTTCCATTGATGGTGGTGGTAAGAGCCACTGAAATACACTCGTAGGAACACGTTTCTTTTTCTTTTCTTGTTACCTACTAACACCAAAAATACTTTAAGCACATCCAAATTGTTTATCTTTTTTTCTTAAAGGTTGTGTGTAATGAAGGCAGACAATTTTCTTGACTTTAGCAAACAAAACTAGTTTTCCTTCAGTGAGGTGTTGCTTCGATTTCCCCCTAGAAACATTCTGATTTGAGTGATTTCTTTAAAGATGCACTAGGTGAGGAGCTGTCACCTAGCTCACACTATTCACTCACTGAACTGCTGCCCATTCAAAGCCTGAAGCAGTGTTCAAACAGCACAGACCATTTTTTCCCTTTGTGTACACTCAGTCAAGAGAAATCGTCACTTAAATAGCAAAAATCTGTCCTCCTTCTTCCCCAGATCCAGCTTTATGAAACTAGAGCCTAAATAAACTCCTAAAGATGTTAATCTCATTAGGTGTGCAGGTGTCCAACAAACTGGGATGTGGGCTGCACATCAGCACCAAGCTGTGTCTTGGTGAACTGTGAGCACTGGATCAAGCCACCAGCACATAATCCGTGCCTAAAGCGATAAAGGAAGCTCATCACCTTCCAGCTCCTCTGTCCTGTTTAAACACCTGTTTGACTGTGCCATGACACAGTTTTGTGACAGGCTTTTGGATTCTGATCCAGTGCTGGAAGTAGGGACAATGTGAGCATACATCAGGAACGTGAGGGCAAAGCAGTGCTGGCCACCCTAGTGACTTGTGCTGAGGACCCCTCTGCATCCCAAGTATCAGATACTGGTGCAGTCTAACCCCTTCTGGCAGATATTGATTATGTTTTGCAGGTGGGACTTTTAAGCCCTCAGGTACTCTTTGCCTTCTTGGCAATGGGTCCTTCCCTCCTCCCATGCCCAGCTGCATCCCACAGCAATTATACATAATTAACTGTCAAAACCTGGGTACATGTGTGAATATCTGCAGTGTGAGGAGGCCATGACACATTGCTTGTGGGTGCCCTTGGTGACAGCTCAGGCAGTGCTTGGTGGAGGCGAAGATTTTGTTGTTTTACGCTGCCCAAACCCTATGTCAGGCAGTGGTATCTCCAGTCTGTGGGACCACCTAGGACAGTTTGCACACTCAGTCCTGCCCTTGCAGCCATGACAACACTGCACAATTATTGCCAAAGACCTCTTTAGTTTGTTTGTTCTTCCCATGGCACCTCTGTATCCCACCTTGTGGTACGGTGGCGTGAGCCGGATGAGCCAAGGGGCTGAACCATGGAAAGGGTTCCTGTTCAGGGCTCAGTGTATCTGGGCAGAGGAGTTGGCAGAGAGCGAAGTGGAGGAATTCCCTCCATCCACCTCCAGCCACTGCTCCAGCAGAGCCCCACAGCTGTGTTGCCCCCAGCAGTCCATCATACGGCAGTACCTGACCTTGCTGGGATGAGCTGCCTTGGCACACACAGCCAACACTTGTGCCGTGATGGCAGAGAGCTCGGGCTGTCCGACCTCCCCTCCCGGCATGAGGAGCCAGTGCAAAGGTGATGGATGAGGGGGATCCTGGCTGCACGGCCGTGCCCCTCCGAGGAGACTGCAGAGCTCTCTGCACAGGGCACTGGCCAGCAGGCTCTGTGGTGTCTGCTGCTCCACGCGATGCCAATGAATCCTTCCCGAAAACCATGTATGCCCCACCAGCATCCCCACCACCTCCTGGGAGGTTTGTTGTCTGGCGCCTGGGAATATGCTATCCCACAAGAGAAGCTGGAGTCACTTTCCAAATCTAACTGCTTCTAGAATGTATTTCCTTTCTTTCTCTTACATTTTATAAATAGTCCAGCCTTCCTGCAGCTTTTTTCCTGAGCCTGGTGACTCATCATCGACTCATCATACTTATTGCTTCACTTAAATAGGGCATTGAAAAGCCTTTTGCATAATTAAAAAAAAATTAATAAACAGATTCCCCCCAGCTGCAGATTAGCAACTGACCGCTTTGGATGGGAAGACCTGAAACAATTCCTGCTGTCCCATGGTTGGGAGGGTCATGTTGGGATTAATCAGTGTGAGACAGCAGCAACGCTGTCTAGGCCAGCCAGTCCGTAAGTGCTCGCCCTTTCCACCCACCCTGCTTCCCTTTGGGTACTTCCAGACCATAACAATTTCTTTCTCTTTCTTAGTTCAATGATGGGTATTTTTGCCTCATGTACTGCATTGAGAATTTCACAGGGATGCCACAGTTTCCCTTTTATTTCAAAAAATGGCAAGACTCTTTTGCCAGCATGGTTTCCCAGCAAAAGGAGATGGAGGTGACCACACCAAGCAGCCGCCAGCTTTGCTGGCAGCATGGGATGCTTGTGGGTCACCTCAGCTGGAGCTGAGTGAGGAGGTGAGGTCCCAAAGATACTAACAATCTCCCAGGCTCTGTGAGAAGAAGAACCCCCGTTTTTGGACTGCTGCCAATCAGGGCTGGGGGTTCTGTGAGTGCCAGTGCTGGAAGGGAAGGTGAGCCCATGAGTCAGGGCCAGGGAGGGATGCAGCCAGCAGCATCACAGTTCAAATGCAGGGTTCAAGCTGCTCCAGTGCCCCCAGCGAAGGCTCCCATGCAGCAAGGTTGCTTCTGGTTTTCCATTTCCCAAGCTCTGCTCTGGGCTGCAGAAGGCAGTGAAAAACCAGGAGCAGTGTGGTGCCAGGAGATGGAGTGACAAGGTGACTGTCACCTGCAGATGGAAGGGCTGTGATGCCAGTGGGAAGCATGTGGCCTAATTCACTGTGGTGGGAGATCCCACTAAGGCACTGCACAGGCTGAGGGTGTGGGGGAGCCCCTCTCCTGAGGACAGCATGCAGCCACTTGCAGGTAGGAACAGGTGTTCTCATCTCCAAGAGGGCAGGGACCTTGACATCTCTTTGGACCTCAAAAGCCCCAGAGCAACTACATGGTGCTGCGAGGGCAGGTAATGGTGGGGAGAAGAAAAGGAAATAAAACCACTTATGCTCAACCAAGAGCGTTAAAGGCAACTGCTCCCTAAACCTGCATAGCAACCAGATGCCAGCAGGAGCACAGCACACATGTGCTCCATGGCAGGAGGAGCTCTCTGGCCATCCCTGCCACCCTCCCAGACCAGCGCTCTGTGCTGCAGCTGAAAAGGGGGAAATCCCTTTGGTTTTCCCAGCCTTTGCTTCTGCCTTTGCAGTCCCTACCCCCTTAGTCAGGATTACCTGGGTAATACTGATTACAGCTGGTAAAGAATTTGGTCTTCATTAAGCTGATTGCATATCTTGTTTGAAGATGGCTTCTCTGTCCTCTTGTGCTGTGGTTCCTAAATGCCTTTTTACTTAGTGGCTGCTCCTCTGGTGTGCAGCAACTGCTGATACCTTGTGGCTGAGGGGTGGTCAGGGGACTCGCTTTTTTGTCTGCTGGATGGGGGTTTCACTAACATTTTGACCACTCTGCATTTTAGGCCATTAAGGTACTTTCTGTATCCTGCCAGGCAACTGAACATTAAAAGCTCCCTTTCCCAAGCAGAAGTGTTTAAAGTACCTGAGGCTGCTGTTCACAATAAGTACCCCACGCCAGTCTCCTGGCTATCCCTGAGAAAATCTCAGCCTTCACCATTAAATGATGACTGTATGGCATTCAGCCCAGATGGCACTAATGAGAAGTTTGTGAAGGTTTTAAAAAAAAGGTAGATTTGACAAATGTCAGATCCTCTTTCATGTGTTGGAAGCAGTCAGGAGATGAGCTGGGCAGGGAGGAGACTCTATATGCCTCAGCTATTCAAAGCCATCTAAGTTCTGTTGAGGCTCTGGGGAATATTTAGCCAAGGCAGGGGGTGCTTTTGCCTCTCCACAGCTGTTAGCACATGGGCAGTCCCTGCCACAGCTGCATCCATTTTTTTGGGAAGTTGTTTCCATTCAAGTACCTTGACATCTACTGAAACCTTTCCAGTATTTGAAGCCATGGTAATAGCAGATTTTTTTCCCCCAGACAACTACTTTGACTTTCAGAGAAGAATACACAATCAAGTATAAAGTTTCATCAGAACTGTGTTATCCTAAAAAAGCTTCTGAATTATTTAATGCATTTTATATGATGATTACCTGATTTATATTACTGCACACCAAGTGAGTTAGCAAGTTTAGCTCCTGTCTTCTCACGAGTGTAATAAGACAGCTAAATATGTGTTTTGCTCTTGTTTTATTACTGTTAAAGTATCACATTTTCTTTTGGTGACAACAGAAAACATTCCAGATCCTCATATCCTCAGACGTGGAAGCTCTGTGTGACATGTTAAATTACATTGTAAGACATATTCCGAAAACATTTGTGCTAGCTGATTATTACCCCCCCACACTCTCCCCTGCCCTGTCCACATGCTCCAGGAGAAACAAAGTTTGTGATACAGAACTGGAAGCTTGAGCCCTTAATGCACATATTCATTCATCATTTCTCTTGACCTGATTTTGTGCTCTAACTTTTCTGACAGACTGTGTCTCCTTGGTGATCGAAGTTTGTTGCCAAAGCAGACAAATGAATCATCTATTTACAGTAAAAGTGTGGAGCTGCCAGGGGAATACCTGATGCCACCGCATGTGGCGTGCAAGTCTCAGGCCAGCGGATGATCACGTCCTTCCTCTCATCTCTTTGGGTACAGGCCACATCTGCACTGTGGCACCCACGCCAGCACAGAGGCTGAACAGACCCTCTGCCAGGATCACAGGACTAGCTGGTTAAGGGTATCTTGAAATAGCACTGCTGGATGGTACAGGTCAGGAGGAAAAACCTCAGAAAGCCAAGCTCACCAGGCAGGATGGGTGGAGAGGCTGCCCTGGTTCTTGTCTCAGCTGTGTCTGTGATTCCAGACAAGCTGACCCAGCTCAGGACCCCTCTTCTTTTAAAATACATTCGTTCACTCATAGAGCATCTAAGCCTCCCGCAAATACTCCTGCTGTAATGGAAATCAGTCTTTTCCAAACCATAAGGGAAAATGCTTGCTTTTTCCAACCTTCTCTTCATCCTCTCTGAAGATTAAAATCCCTGAGAACTGGTAGAGTGCTCAGGGCATATGCAGGGTGCACTACAGTTCCCTATCACTGATCTGTCTGGGTTTAGGCTGGGGGTGGGATAACCAGACCCCAGATGCCCTAACCCACCCAGCTTGGTCCTGCTGCTCCTCCTGTGGCCGGAACGAGCTGCCTGCACTACACCCAGGGCAGGCAGGCACCCTCAGCCTCCCTTTCCTCCTCTCCTCCAGTGCCAAGGTAGGCATACCAAGCATGGGGCTGTATCACTTTACTTTGGACACAGAGGCTTGCTCCCTCCTTTCCCAAGACAATTTGTTGTGACAACCCAGCTGCTCTTCCCTGCTGCCTGCTGGGATAGGGAATGTCTTTCACTCCAGCTCGTGTAATCTATGTCACCACTGCAGCACTGGCTTTCATGTGCATGCATCACTTCAGAGCACAGTGCTAAGCAGCAAGCTGGAGGGTTTATAGATACTTCAAAAATCTTCTTCCAAGAATATATGCTATCTCTTGGATCCCTTCAGCTCGACCCCCCAGACCCAGCAAGACCCACTGCAGCCAGCGACAGCCACTGTTGGCATCCAAGTACTAATTGTGGGAGTTGTTGAGAGCGTCTTGGTTTGCATTTTTGTTCAGCTTCACCAAACAGGAGGATAAAATACGAGGTGTGCCTTTGGTTTATCTTCAGGAATAAGGAAGTTCTAAATATTTACAGAAATCTGTAGAAAAATCATAAAAATTAAGCTTTCTACTATGCAGCCAAATTTGATTGCACAATAAAGTCAGCATTGAAAAGATGTCTAATAATGCCCTTTTGACTACATTTTTCAGGTTAGCCTTAGATTAAACCCCAAAATAGCTAATTTAATTTCCAGCTGGCTTCCACGGTTAAGCTTTAAAAATTGTGTATAAGGTAATTTCACAATTATAGCTCTGCCTTCGGCTGGAACCAGTCAAAGTGCACTTCTTGCTGTTAAATTCTGTATTTAGAGGGAGAAGCAGTATTTTATTTAGCTCCCAACAATGCCAGAAACAGGCAGCCTCCCAGCAGTGCAGCCAGTGGGTGCTCCCAGGGCACACCCCACGCACACCTTGGGAGTGGAATGCTACACAAAAAGCACCAGCAGCTGCTTTTTCTTCAGAAAACACAGGCAGTGGAGACGGCCAAGGCATGGAAACACACTTTCTTCCTCTCCTACTGCATGGCACCATGAGACTGCTCACTTGGAAAGTCAGATTTAAGTTCAGCTCCATGCTGAGCTCGAGGGGCTTTGAAGCCCACTGAATGGACTGCTGAGGAGAGCCATAGGGCCAGCTCAGCATGGGCAGGATACCGATGGGAGGTGGCACTTTATGCCTTCCTTCTGTAGGGCTGAGGCACTAAAGAGGATTCAAGGTTCAGCATGCCAGGCAGAGCTGGTGAGAGGACCAAAAGAGCTGGTTCCTTGTCCAAAAGCTACTTGCAGATGTGGAAGGGTTTGAGATCCAGAGCTGTTACAATATTTTCTCTCATGCTCATGAAATGAAAAGTACGTTGAAACAAGATGGTGTGCAGGACTCACATTCCTGGGGAAGAAGCCTCTCTTTTGCATTGGCCTATGACAGTGTATTCCCCGTGGAACAAGAAAGGATCATGACTCAGGTGTTCCCTATGCAGAGCCCTGCGTCAAACAGGATAAGGTAAGGAGTGCTCCTGCCTCAAACGCCTGGCAGGGAAGGGCAGTGAGTCAACACCCACGATTGTGAAATCCGGGGATCCCTGCAGGCAGGGGAGGCAGGGGAGCAGCACTAATGGCCACCCCTGGCACGAAGGGGCAGCAGGCAGAGAAGCCGTGTTGCCTGCCCACTGCCCTGAGACACGAGAACCCCAATTCCCTGCCCTCCTCCCAGCACAGGACTCCCACAGGGACAGCTTTAATGGTGGTGGGCAAACCCCTGGCCTGGAGCCCATCTCCAGCCCATCTCAGTGCCACCCCTGCCTGCCTACTGGCCCTGTTCAAGGCCATAGGGGACCTGGATCCCACACTGTGGGGGTGGCAGCCAGCTGCCACCACCTCTGCCTGACAGCCGAGCCATCAGGAACAGAGGCTGGGTTCCTTCCTGGGGAAGACAGTGCAATCACCAACAAAAAGGAAATGCTTTTCATCAGTGTTATAATGGCCCACATAAGCATGTTTAGTTTTGGGTCCTGAAGAAAAGGAGGGAGACAAAGAGCTGAGAGAAAAAACCCAAAACCACAACGAAATAGAGATGCAGAGTAGTAAGTGCAGACTTGAAATTCCACTCCTTTATAGTGCTTCAAAAAAATCAAAAATTAGGAGAGGTTCTGCTATGAATTAAAAAAAAAAAACAGAGAGGTCTATATTAAAGAAAATTGGTTTATTGTAAACAAAGTAAGAAGTACAACATAAGAAATGTGCAAATCTTTGAAGTAGTCACAAAAAGCATATCTAATACACTATTTTCAAACCATCGCTTTCTGATGTGTCCTCAACATAATATGACAAAATAGAAATAGCAAAAATTGATGCATTGTCACAAAAGCTAGTTTAAATTCTAGGCCGGCATCTTTGCTGCCTTGTTTTGCTTTTCAAATCACAACTTTCGAATTTAATACAATACACAATATATCCATTTTATTTTTAGCATAAAATGCCTTTCAAAGAATAACACAATCAAGAAGCCTAAGATTCTTGGTTTTCTTCCTTAATCAAACCGAGTACTTTACAGTCACCGTGTTTCTCTTCAAAGTGCCCTGTATCCGCTCATAAGAAGTGCAGTGAGAAGGTGGAAACTGTAAGCAACACAAAAGCAGAAGCATCGTGCAATGCCCAGGTATAACCAGCTGTAACAATCACAAAGCTTGCCAAAGCAGCTGGGAAAATATTACAAAGCTAATGAGAATTCAGAAACGTTCCTGCCCTTTGGCTGCCCATGTGGTGACCCCACACATCCCTCCCAAGCTGCTCTGGACAGCAGTGTAAAGCTGAGTGTGTTAAGCACCCCATGCAGGAGGAGAGGCCTAAAATCTCCAGGACTCTGGCACCGAATCATTGGTTATGATGGGGCTGGATAATGGTTAGGAGAAAAAGATTCCTACCAAGAAAAGGCGGCAGAGGTAGGAAAACGTGTTTAGATTATCTTACGCAGGTGGTTTCTGGGCTTTCGAGACTGTGCCCGTACACTGCCGCTGTCCTAGTCTGCGCCTACGGAAGACTGACAACTGGTAGCTAAAATCAGAGTTGGTCTCAGGTGTCAGCAGCAAACCCTCAGGAATGCTTGTGTTTGACTGATCTAGAGTATACACGAGTAATTTGCAAATTTCAAAACTGGCACAACGTGGCTGCTCTGCTCTAGAACCTTCTCTTTCTCTCTGTCCCTGTCAGTGCAAAGGACACCCGCTATTCCAGTCAGCCACTGGTTCTCCCAGCAACTTTTTCTGAGGCTGAGTGCAGGCTGCCTTTCCCTCTCTCCACTGGCCTCAGCAGCCAGCGCAGGAGAACCACAGACCGGGAGCAAAAGCCTTTTTTCAGCCGGCCTATCCCAGCAAAAACAGTTAATTTCACCATCTTCAGAGCAAGTCCTGTCACTGAGCAGTCGCAGACGTTGGTGGCACAGCAACATCGTTCAACTTGCTCACTTCCATTTGCCAGTTCGGTAACTTCTTTGCTGACAAGTGGCGACGCGCGTGCTTCGTTAGGTGGTCGCTGCGCATGAACCGCCGCTCACACATCGGGCAGGCAAACTTCTTCTCCCCAGTGTGTGTTCTGCGGTGGCGAGACAGTTCATCAGACCGCGCAAACCTCCTCTCACAGCCTTTCCAACTGCAACTAAACGGCTTCTCTCCTAAAAGAAAAAAAACAACAAAGGGAAAACCCCAGTGAATACAAACTGAGCAACAAACACTACTGCCTTGACTGGCAGGACCAGTGAATACAAACTGAGCAACAAACACTACTGCCTTGACTGGCAGGACCTGACTTTTTCAAAGGAAAAATTGATCCAAATATCTACATAAATATTACACACACGAAATGTAGAAAACTGTTTATATACCAATATTTAAATACCTAGACTCCCTGTCCTCAAGGCTATGCAGTACAAAGAGTTAAAAATTCCCTGGAACCAAATATTTTGAAATGCTCTTTACATCTCAAGACAGATGATTTTAACTCAGCTCCACATGAACTGCAGATAACGATGACTCAGCGTGCCCAAAACTCCTCTCTGAAGTGCAGCCTGCAATGATGTTTTATGTAACAGGCTCTGCTACTGCACTGTGAGCCTACGTGAAAATAGAGAGGACTCTTTCTGCTACTCCAATTAAGGGCTGAGGCATGGAAAAGTTACTCTAAAATAACCAAGGTAGGAATAGTTTGGAATGGATCCTTACATTGTTTCATAAAAGAATCTCCAAGTTTTACCCATTTCTGACAAGGGCATTCCTGAGGAGAAGCCTAATAAGGCATCTTTAACTCTGGGCAAGGCCTTGCTTCCACAGAGGCATTTCTGAACACCTTCTGACACAAAGTGAGTCCAGCACAAACAAACTGCTGAGTCACCTTCTCCTCTGGGAGATTTCCTGTCAGAGATTAGGCAGCATTATAATGCACGCTGGCAAAAAAAAATATTTCATTGCTGCCCCACAATTTGCTCCATGAACAAATCCAGTAATCACTATAACAAGCTGTGTACAAAACCACAGTTTTTTAAATTAAATTTTAATGTGCAGCAGCAGTGACTGACCTGTGTGTGTTCTGACGTGAGCCTTCAAATGAGAGCTCTTGAAGTATGTTTTCCCACATCCTGGGTAGCTGCAAATGTGACTTCTTATTCTCGAAGAATCAGCCTGAGGAGTGGTTTTTGCTGTGGAAGGTACAAAGCCAGGAGCAGGGGCAATGGGAGAGAGTCTCGTGCCATTTGGACTAACAGTGGGAGCCTTTGTGCCCTGCACGACTGGCTGGGGGACAACAAACATGACAGCACCTTTGGGAACCTGGGTGCCCATGAAGACCATGGGCTGGCAGAAAGCCGGCTGCTGGCTTGGCACGGTGTTGGGCACTACGGCCGTCACGATGTTGTTGTTTGAGGGCAGTGGGACCATCTGGCAAATCACTGGCACGGAGGGGGCTCCGCTGCCTTGGGCAGGGGATGGTGGTGCTGCTGCCTCTGGCTGCTGTGTTGGTTCAGGGACAGGCTCATCCCTGCTGACTGAGGGCTTTGTCAAGGGCACCGGACCAACAGCTGGTTCCATGGTTCTTCCTTCTGCCACCGACAGTCCACCGCCCTCAGCACTGGCTCCACTCGGCATCACAGCGGAACACATGGAGCGCTCTGCTGTGGCCTTCTGTTTACTGTTTCCTTCCCTGGAAGCACCATCCTGGTATTTGAGCACACTGGCTGTTCTCACCGGGCAGGTTTTGTGATCGCAGAGTTGGGCATCGGCCGTGTGGCGGATAACACTCGTCACCTGAGCTTTCAGAGGCCTGGCTGCTGGAGACCTCTCAGCCTCTCTCCGAGGCGTGGCCAGAGGAGCCTTGGCGGCCTCGGACAGTGACTTGCTGAGTGGATGGATCACCTGTGACATCTCGAAGTCGGAAGGGCTGTAGGGCGGTGTCAGGCACTGTGCAGGGGAGAGAGACACAGTAAAGGGGGCATGTTAACAACACATCGCCACACTAATTGTTAAAAACGGGCACACGCACATATAAATTCAAAAACTTACAAATGCTGGTATCACATTGAAGTCTGCTGCTCCAGGAAGCAAAGCCTCATCACTTTCCTCTGACATGTCAGATGCTGGAGTGATGGGTCTCATTTCTGCATGTTTCTTGAAGTCTGATTTCCAGTTGCAACTCATAGAAATAAGGGCTTCTACAGCCTCATAATCACTTTTTTCTGGTGTATTGTTCCAGAAACACCTTGTATCTCTCTGTTTCTCAGTCATCATCTCCATTTCTTATTCCTGTTTCAGTTAAAGGGAAAAAGGAAACTTTAAACTTGATGAGAAGTTCAAGTATTTTGCAGTTATATTTTCTGCAATTATATATTTTGCAACTTGCTTATAAGAAGGCATCGTAAAAAACAAACAGAACAACCTGTGCAAGATAAATATACTTGGTGTGCCTGTATTTTCCTGCCTTCTTTCTTATTTATATAATATTTTTATGAAGTTGTTACTGGGGAAATCTGGCCATCAGGTGAAAATTACATATTTTCTTGGAACAAAAGAACTCCTTTGAATTTAAGCACGGTAAAGTTATTCCACTTTACAAGAACTGTGTCTGAGAGCTTAAGAAAAATCTTTATCCCCTCCAAAAAAAGGAAATCAAAACTTTCCCTCCTTCCATTTTTGGTTTGGACACAGCTTTCAGCACTGTGCTTATTTTGGCATGTGAGAAAGGACTGCATTGGGATTGATTTTGACCAGTCAAACAATCAAATGATGGACATTCTTTTTCAAAAGCCACCAAAAACGTTCTGGAAAATACTCAAAGGGTCTCTCTCACACATGCATACATGCAAGGAAATCGCCAGCTTGGAGAGATGAAATACATATATACATTTCACAGAATATATATATCTCTCTCACAGAATCACAGAAACAATTAGGTTGGAAAAGACCTCCAAGTCCAATCTGCGACCTCCTGTGTATGTATGTTCTATATGTATAATTCCTGTGTATCCATAGATATATCTATCTACACATATAAGTGTATCCCCTCAGAGGGCACAGTGGGCGTGGCTCAGGCGCGAGCCCCGCCCCCGGCTGTTGGGCGCGCACCACCCTCACCTCAGCGCACCCCGCCGGCCGCCCCCGCGCGCACCGCCCCCGCACGCTCCTTATTGGTTGTCCCCGAGCCGCGCTAGGCGCCCATTGGCTGGCGCAGAGAGAGGCGCGGCCCGGGGCGGGGCACGTGAACAAAGCGTGATCGGGCGCCGCCGCGCGCCGACCTTTCCCCCAGTTCCCCCGCGAGGCGCCCCCGCCCCCGGCGCGCGGCGCCGGCCGGCGGGGAGGGAGGGAGGGAGGGAGGAGCCGTCACAGCGGGCGGGGGCCGGGCTGGGGTCAGCGCCGCCACACCCGGCGCCTCCCGCAGCGGGGGAAGGGAAGGGAAGAGAAGCGGCGTCCCCGCTGGGAGCGGGTGCGGGGGCGGTAGCCGGCTCTTCCCGCAGCGCCGCTCCGCTTCCCGGCCCCCGCACCGCCCACCCCGCGTGGCGCTGGGATCCCCCCGGCTCCCACCTTCACCGCCGCCACCTGGCACATGCAGCCGCCGAGCCCGACGCCCACGCCCGGGCGGGCACGCGGGCACAGGGGCTGCACGGCGCCGCACCGGCGCTGCCAACAGGTTCCCGGCGGCTTCTCTCCTTCCCTCCCTCCCCCCCGCGGCTTTCCTCGCCAACCTGCCCCGTGGAGGGCTCTCCCCGCGGGCGGCTCTCCGACATCACCCCCAGCAGCCCCAGCCGCCCGCCGCGGCTCGCTCCGTCCAGCCGCCACCTCAGCCCGGTCTCCCGCCGGTGCCACCGCCCGCGGCCCCTCCTCTCGCCCGGGTCGCCCCAGCACGTGCCCTGGGGATCCCCCTACCGTGCCATCCCCGGGGACTCCCTCCGCGCCATCCCCGGGACTCCCTCCTTCCCCACCCGCGCAGCCTGCCCGGGGTGCCCAGGTCGCTCACCAGCCGAGCCGGCCCCGCGGTGCCGCCGCTCTCCCGGTTTTCCTCTTTTTGTTCGCCGCTTGCGCTCGGGCGGCGGCGCCCCCGGGCCCGCGCGCGGGGGGGTGGGTGGGGTCCCGGGCCGCCCTCGGCCAATCACCGGCAAAGGTGTGTGGGGCGGCGGCCAATGAGCGCCGGGCGCCCGCGCGTGATCGGCGGCCGCGCAGCGGCGTGTCCGGAGTGTCAGCGCGGCGTGTCCGCGGCGGCTGAGTCAGGGCGGCCCCCCCGGCCCTGCCCTCCCCGGCAGCCCTGTGGGAGCGGCGGGGGCGGCCCGGCGCTTCCTCCCCGCATGAGGTCACACGGCGGCGGGGGAGGGAGCGGGAGCAGCCTCCCCGGCGCGGCCCCCGCTCCCCGCCGGGCTGAGGTGAAGCGGGGCCGCGGGTGGGGGGAGAGGCAGGGGAGGGCGGCGCGGTCCGTCCGACCTCCTCGAGCCTTCTCGGCCCATCCCCTCGGCTGCGCGCGCCCGGGGACACGCGGCTGTGTCCTGGCAGCACCCCCGGGCTGGGGTGGGGTGTGTGGTCGCTGCCGCGCGTCGGGACACCCCAGGTCTGCACTGGGTCCCGGCGCTGTCCACGTCAGGCCAAGACACTGTTGCCACCGGGCGCTCCGAGAGAGAGCCCAGCCCGAGGGAGACCCGGGCAGGTCGGCCCCGCGGCTCCCCCGCCCGCTCCCGCAGCTGCCGCCCGGCTGGTTCGGGAGCAGCTGCGGCTCCGCCGGGTCACCGCTAATCGCGATACCCCGCCGGCTGCGGCGCGACAGGAGGGCGAGAGCCGTGCGATACATTCTGCTCGGTGCAGGGTTTAAGGCGGGTTCTTTTTCCCGTCGGAAAGTTTTAATGAGAGCAGAAAGGGCGGTGGTGTGTGTCAGGGACCTGGGAAGCCGGATCCGAGCCAGGCTGCAGCTGTGAATGGTGCTCTGCCCTAGAAATGCTATTGATGCTTTGTTATGGTTGAGTTCCATTTCTCCTGCTTGTTCAGATTCACTTAAGAGATCTGCCCTCCTCCTCCTAGGCAGTTCAACCTCATTCAATCATTCGGATTTTTTCTTTTTTTTTCTTTTTTTCAGACACATTTTTTGCCTCAGTCTTCAATAGTAGGACCAGTTATCCTTAGGACAGCTGGCTCTTGAGCTGATGGACAGGGATGGGAGCAGAATGGACCCTCTGTAATCCAGGAGGAAATAGTTAGGGACTTGCTGTGCCACTTAGATTCTCACAAGTCTATGGGACCGGATGGGATCCATCCTAGGGTGATGAGGGAGCTGTCAGAAGAGCTTGCCAAGCCGCTCTGCGTCATTTACCATCAGTCCTGGCTGATCAGGGAGGTTCCAGATGACTGGAGGTTGGCCAGTGTGATTCCCATCCACAAGAAGGGCTGGAAGGAGGATCTGGAGAACTACAGGGCTGTCAGCCTGACCTCAGTCCCCGGTGGGGTTATGGAGCAGATCATCTTTAGTGCCATCATGCAGCACATACAGGACAATCAAGAGATCAAACCCAGCCAGGATAGGTTTAGGAAAGGCAGGTCCTGCCTGACCAACCTCATCTCATTTTATGACAGGTGACCTGCCTGGTGGATGAGGGGAAGGCTGTGGATGTGTCTACCTGGACTTCAGCAAAGCCTTTGACACCATCTCCCACAGAATACTCCTGAGAAAGCTGCAGCCCACGGCTTGGACAGGGACACTCTCTGCTGGGTTAGGAACTGGCTGGAGGGCCGGGCCCAGAGAGTGGTGGTGAGTGGAGTTACATCTGGTTGCCAGCCAGTCACCAGTGGTGTCCCCCAGGGATCAGTGTTGGGCCCAGTCCTGTTTAATATATTTATTGATGATCTGGATGAGGGAATCAAGTAAATTTGCGGATGACGCCAAGTTGGGTGCAAGTATTGATCTGCAGAGGGGTAGGAAGGCTCTGCAGAGGGATCTGGACAGACTGGATCTTTGGGCTGAAGCCAGCGGTATGAGGTTCAGTAAGGCAAAGTGGCGGGTCCTACACTTTGGCCACAACAACCCCAGGCAGGACTACAGACTTGGGGAAGAGTGGCTGGAAAGTGGCCTGGTGGAAAAGGACCTGGTTGACGGCAACTGAACATGAGCCAGCAGTGTGCCCAGGTGGCCAAGAAGGCCAATGGCATCCTGGCCTGTGTCAGGAATAGTGTGGCCAGCAGGACCAGGGAAGTGATTGTCCCCCTGTACTCAGCACTGGTGAGGCCACACCTCCAGTGCTGCGTCCAGTTCTGGGTCCCTCAGTTCAGAAAGGACATTGAGGTGCTGGAGTGAGTCCAGAGAAGGGCAGTGAAGCTGGTGAAAGGTCTAGAGAGTAAATCCTATGAGGAGAGGCTGAGGGAGATGGGGTTGTTTAGCCTGGAGAAGAGGAGGCTCAGGGGAGACCTCATCACTCTCTACAACTACCTGAAAGGAGGTTGTAGCCAGGTGGGGGTGGCCTCTTCTCCCAGGTAACAAGCAACAGGATAACAGGACACAGCCATAAGCTGTGCCAGAGGAGGTTTAGATTGGACATTAGGAGGAATTTCTTCTCAGAAAGGGTGATTAGACACTGGAATGGGCTGCCCAGGGAGGTGGTGTTGGAGATGTTTAAGGAAAGACTGGACATGGCACTCAGTGCCATGGTCTAGTTGTCATGGTGATGTTCGGTCATAGGTTGTACTCAATGATCTTAGAGATCTTTTCCAACCTAATTGATTCTGTGACTTCTTGTCCTTCCCCTTTCCAATGGTGTCATGGTCCAGTATTCTTTCATTGTGTTTAATTCTTCCCCTTGTCAACCAATCCCAATTGACAGAAGGAGTCTGACAGCAGGTGATGTCCTCCTACGTGTCCCACTTGCCTGGAAGCCTCCCAGAGTGTTTAATTGTGTTGGAAAGTGGAAAAAAAAAAACCTGTAAGAAATGAGCAGTTTCTTCAACCTATAGTTAGAATGAGAATATAAACATTGCAAAACATGACCATAAATGTATGTAATTTAAAGTAATACTTAACCAATTCAAAGATGACTATTGACAGAAGAGTGGTAATTTTATTCTCAGGAAGACACCTTTTTTTGGTATTGCTTTAATTCCAGTATTTCCACTGATACATTGTACAGCTGAAATCTCTGTTATTTGGCTTCACATTGGTATTCTGGACACATCAGGTGGGATGTGCCCTCCTGCTATGCCCCCTTGCACCAGGCTACCTGTGGTAGGATCCCTTTCTCCTTATTCCTACAGCTTCCATGATTGTCCCCTCTAGGAAAACGTGCCACTTGGCAGAGGGAAATCTGCATCTCCCATCTTTCTGTTATGCAGCCTATGGTTATCTGCATGCCTTTTGGACAGATGTCATAAGATCCCTGCAGGCACAGATTGGCTTATCTAGAGGGAATTCCCAGAAGAGAATTCACTTCAGGATGATCCAAATCCCTTTCACTACTAGTAGCAAACAGTTGTTTACAAATTATTCCACTGGATCCCAAATCTCTGGCTGTCTTAACAGGAGAAGGTGTGTTTACTGTGTGTTTCACACTGAAATCAACAGGGAAAAAATGTTGATAAAATGATTGCTTGGCTCCCAGAACTTGCTGTCCTTTGCCAAAAGGTGTTACTGTCACATGAGGCATGTGAGCTCTTGGCTCACAAGTGCATCTGTCTGCATCCACTCCAGCTGAAATAGAAGTCATGGAACTAATGCACAATACTTCTTGGTGAAATTCTGTGTTTTCTGTTTATGATAAGTTCTATGATGTTTTTTGTGATTATAATTGGGTTTTTTTTAAAACATTTTGAATTCTTACTTGAAGCATATTATTTCCCCTAAAACTAAATCTGTAAAAGTTGCATCAGCATTACAGTTTAAGCTTGTGTGATAAATTCACTCACAAAACTAATAGCTTCCTCCTGTACATTCAGCAGAAAACTCACCTTTTTCACCCTTACCTGTATGTAATGCAAAGGTTTTACTGATTTAGTGAGAACTTTATAGTGTTAAAAACCCAGTTGCCCACATGAACAAATACTGAAATACTGTTGCCATTTTTAGTTTGCTTGCTATGGCAAGGTATTGGAGGTATGTGCCGGACTGTTTGAGGAAGTTAAGATGATTCTGCAATAATGTTCCAGAAGTGCTCTTTGGAGGGAATACAATTACTTCATATAAAATGGAAAGATGAAGAAATTAGCACAGCAATGTTTGAGCTGGATCATGTGCCTTTTAGATTTGTCAGAAGGGTGAGTTTCAGGGGACACTGAGCAAAGCTGTTGTAAGTATTTTGGAGTTTTGGCCATATCTCCCCCAGTTTATGTGAAGTGAACTAGGATGTGTCCCAATGCTGACAGGTACTTCTGCACTCCACTATAGTGTAACTGTGAGAAAATAAGAAAGGACTGTCTTGCAATAGCAGCTCATACTTAGGAGGTGGCCTGTTATGTTTTGTCCTTTTCCCATTACTTCTCTCTCCCCCTGTCCTTGCTTTACCTCCTTGTCCATCCTCGCTTTGGCTTCCCAGTAAGCCCTATCAGCTTTTCTTTGCTGAGGGTCCTGCAGGATTGCCCTTGCTGCCTGTGGCACTGCTTCCAGCAGCGATTCTCCACAGGTCCTGACAGCTCGCCTTTCCCACTTGCCAATGTCACGTGCCCTAGCACACATACTGCTTCTTAATACTTCTTAATGCACCTTCCTTCCCATGACATCTCTACTGCTTTTGCTCCATGAAAGCCTCTCCCTGTGGCCATTCCCATAACCTGCACCTGCCAGAGCCTGCTCTGCACCACCTATGGCCATTCATATCCTGCCACCTCCTCAGCCATTTCTGGATCCTCCCGAATATATTTCTCCTACACAGACACCTCCAGCCACTCCATCCCATGGTGCTCCCAGCCCTGCCTCCCCAACTGCCCTCTTTCTTTGCATCTTTAAACCAGTTTGTTTCAACTTTAATTTCCAGAGCAGCTGTGCCTCTCTTCAGTCTGCAGGTCTGGTTACTCAGGAAGCCTCCTGCTCGTTCTCCCTGTGTGAGAGTCTCCTCTCAGCCCTGGGCTTCGTTTCCACCATGTCAGTGCTTGTCTGCTGCTGCTGCTATCCTGGTGCACAGGACCTCCTGTCCCTGCAGGTTTTGCATTTTGCACTGACCAGCTGCAGTCAAAGGGCACAGAAAGACTGGGGTTGGACTGGTAGGTCAAAATCCTGTTCCATTTCCCCTCCTCAGGACCTTTAGGCCAGATCTTCCGATGAGGTCTGAGTTTGGCAGGAAATATGGGCTCTGTAAAAGGCTGCCTGGTGGTGTGGGGCATCGGGATGCAGGTGGGGTGAGGGATTTCTTGTGAGAGGGTGGAGAGGGGCTTTGCTGTGCCTGTCCTCCATAAGCAGGCTCGACTGTCATCTCGGTGACAGCTGGCCTGGGGTTGGGAAAGAGCAGCCCTCGGAAGTGAGGAGACTTATCTGTTCCTTGACTCCCATAGTCCATGGGAGCTTTGTGTCCCCCCAGAGACCTTCGGTCCCTTCTGAGTGCACAGCCAGGAGCCCTGCATGTTCAACTGCTGTACCTCCCCTCCTCTTCTTCCCCTACCCTGTGCTCTGCCTGTGAACTGCAGGGCAGAACTGTGAAAACCACCTCTCCCAAAAATAATCTCTTGCTTCAGAGGCTGGAAAATGTGACGGCTCATTTTCATATGCAGAGCAATGCGGTGGGTGTCTGAAAGCAGCTGAAGCTGAGGGGGTGGCCAGGGAAAGGCAGCTCTGAAATGGCAGCTGGGGAACATGAGAGGAAGGACGGAAGGAAGGGAGAAAACGGAGAATGCAGAGGGGGTGGAAGGAGGGCTGGAGGCAGCAGACGGCAAGTCCAGGGCAAGAGAGGGTTGTACAGTGTGGGGCTGTTATCTTTTCCTGGCATGCCTACTACTGCTCCTGTTCATTTATTGATAAGTAGGAAAATATCCCTGCTGTTACAGACAGCAGTTGCAGAGCTTTGTATATCAAACAACTGGGGAGAGGGAGCGTATAATCAGCAACAAGGTGGATTGTCTCCTTTTTCATCTCCAAGTTCTTTTCCCTTCTTCATGCCCTATTTTCCTCACATATCCCAACCTCAGGGAAAAACTGTTTTGTCCTGGTTCTGCAATTGCTTATTAGAGTACCAAGTGAAAAACAGAACTTTGTCATTAAGATTTCAGGTCATGGGTTTTAGTTTGCTTTGCCAGTCTGATTGATTGCCAGATGGAGCAATTCCTGTTTTCCTGGCAGTGCCATGTTCCTTCCCAGCCATACATGATACTCACCCCAGTTTTTGTGTACGTGCATTTTACACAGTATTGCTCATGGCTCTTTGTCTCTGGAGCATTTGTGGCTGTTCCTGAGTCACCACAGTTCCTGCCCTGCCGTGCCTGCTCAGTGGAAAGCTTCAGAGGCTGTTAGCAGTACTGATGTTTGCACTGCTACCATAGGAGACAGCCTGGTGGGGTGAGGGGAAACCTCAAACACCCCTAATGTTGCCAAGGGCAGGTAAGAGAAACTCCTTTTTGGCAAGTGAGCTGTTTTCAGCAAAGCTGATTTTCTCTGGCAATCACTGGAAGCAGCTAAAGGATCACTGTCAATTCACAAGTATTTTCCATTCAGTTTCCCAGAGAAGCTGGGGATGTGGTTTTATGCTGTCCAGGAGAAAAATGGACATGTCTGGGTTGTTTGGTTTTTTTTGTGAAGACATTTAGGATTTTGACCGTTAAGCACTTTTGGGTTATTTGTGTGTGCTTATTATACTATATCTTAAGTTTAAATTTTCCCCAAAAACACTTTGTCCAGCCTGCAGGTCATAGGATGATTTGGGTTGGAAGGGACCTTAAAGATCATCTGGTTCCAACCCCCCTGCCATGGACATGGACACCTTCCACTAGACCAGGTTGCTCAAAGCCCCATCCAGTCTGGCGGTGAACACTTTCAGGGATGCAGCATCTTATTCTTCTGATGTGGAAAGCTAAATTGTCATGGGATTAGGACAATAAGAGAAGAAAACTGGCAACATAGCAGGTAAATTACTGGCCAACTTTGTAACTGCAGTCTAAGGACTGAGGCTAAGTCAGGCGAAACTCCAGTCTGCTGAATTTCACCCTGCTCTTAACAAACACAGCCCTGTTATCTGTGGTTCATCTTGGCTTTGGCATGCAGAATTAAGATGGTGTTTTAAGTTGCTCCTTTATCCTAAACTCTCTGGCTTCTATATACTAGTGAACAAGAGACATGACGTATTTTTAACCTCTAATTTGTACCTGTTTCACGTTAAGACTGTGGGATAGGTGGCTGTTTTATTCAGGGCAGAAAGTGTCTAGGTGAGTAAATGATCACTTCAATACACACTAAAAATTGTGAGAGGTTTTATATTCAGTTCCTTAAGTTAAGAGTTAGGTTGTATGCCACCTAGAACTTTCCTCAGGTCCTGTGGCTGTGTTTCTTCTCAGGACAGGATGTACAGGATGGTGGTACCAGCTATAGCCCTGCTTCCCATCTGTCTTTCTGGAAGGTCAGCCAGAACAGGTGTCTGGTCAGCTCAAGCCAGCCAAGTCAGATACTTATTGCATGTCTTGGTCCAAGAAATCCTGTGAATCCTCTGTAGTGGAAATCAGGAATTAAAATTGGAATGATTTGTTGATTCTTTCAATGTGGAGTATGCTTCCTATTTCACTTCACATGGTATAACCATGTGTTTATTTTTGTTTAGTATCTTGTGCGGTCTTTCTTCACTTGTGCAGTGCTCGTGGTTCTAGTGATACCTCCAGTAAAAGGCAACATTGTTGTGTTATGTGGGGATCGTCATTTCACAACAACATGGATACCTTTGGAGAGCTAAGGAAGAGTGTGGCAAAGTGACAAGTGACATTGTTTGCAGACAGAACTTGGAAAATATCAGAAAACACAACTGAGAATGTTTTCTGCTTGTGAGGATAACATACAGGTCTGTGTGTTCCATCCCTTGAAACGGTGTATTTATTATATTTAGAGTTTTCCCGGTGTTATGATTTATTAAAACTATTCAGTATAAAAACCTAACTGATCAGTTTGAATTTCTGCTATCAAAATCGGCTGCTTAGAAGCTGAACTGTCATCCAGTAAGACGAGAAGCAAACAGCCTCTAAGCATTGTAGAATGAGCTTGTGTAGCTAACAAAGGTACCTGTCAAATAAATGTTTTTCCCAATGAAAGCCTTAGAAACACATTTGTGTGCTTTTTCATGCCAGAACAGAATTTGCTTGTTACACAGTGACCTAATGGCTGCTGCATTTCAAAAATTCCTCTGACGGGCTAAATCCTGGAGATATGAAGGAGATGAGATGGTGATGTTATGTGGCATTATAATATAATGGACAAGTCAGCAGGGACAGCTTTACCTTTCCTCCTAACACAGGTAAAAGCATTTCCATACCTCCCATTAAAGATATTGTCCTGGTTTTGACTGGGATAGAGTTAATTTTCTTACCAGTAGCTGGTACAGTGCTGTGTTATGGTTTCAGTATGAGAATAATGTTGATAACACATTGATGTTTTAGTTGGTGCTAAGTAGTGCTTACCCTAAGTCAAGGACTTTTCAGTTTCCCATGCTCTGCCGGTGAGGAGCTGCACAGAAGCCTGGAGGGAGCACAGCCAGGACAACTGACCAAACTAGCCAAAGGAACATTCCATACTATAGAATGTCATGGTCAGGTCCCCACATAGTGTAGGGAGAAAGTGCTGGTTTTGGTTGGAATAGATTTAGTTTTCTTCATAGTAGCAGAATTGGGGCTGTGTTTTGGATTTGTGCTGAAAGCAGTATTGATAACAGGGGGATGTTTTTGTTATCACTGAGCAGCACTAACACAGAGTCAAGACCTTTTCTGCTTCTCCCCTCACCCCACCAGCGAGGGTGCTGGAGGTGCACAAGGAGTTGGGAGGGGACACAGCCAGGACAGCTGACCCCAACTGACCAAAGAGATATTCCAGACCATACAGCATCATGTCCAGCATATGAAACTGGGGGATGAAGAAGAAAAGGAGGATGGTTGAAGTGGTGGCATTTGTCTTCCCAAGTCACCATCACATGGAATGGAACCCTGCTTTCCTGGAGATGGCTGAACACCTGCCTGCCCATGGGGAAGGATGAATGAATTCCTTGTTTTGCTTTGCTTGTGTGCATAGCTTTTGCTTTACCTATTAGACTGTCTTTATCACAATCTCTGAGCTTTGTCACTTTTCTGATTCTCTTCCCATCCCACTGCTTGGGGATTAAGCAAGCATCTGTGTGGTGCTTAGTTGCTGGCAGGGTTTAAACCATGACAGGTCTTTTGACAGAAGACCTGTGATTGAAGGTCCTTCTTTTCTTTAAATCTACCTTTAATTATTTTTGACCTATAGACTAGTTTCAGCTCTATATGACAGATGAGATAGAGGTGTTAATAGCTCCTGCAGTGTTAATTTGTTGATACTAATATTTGATCCTAGTGCATACCTCTTACAAGCAAATGATTTCTAGATAGGAAAATGAAGGTGAAAAAAATGCAGGTAGAATGTCCTACATATGATACAGACTAAACTGCATCCAGTTGGCTCCCTGTACCCAATACGCTCCTCCTGTATGTGCTGGCAGGCCTTGAGCTCTCCAATATTCCACTGCTGCCTCTTGCCAAATGCCTCTCTCGTATATTACACCCTTGGCATCATGGTACAAAACACAACACTGGCATGCTGTTAAGCAATACACTTGCTATTAGTAATTGATTTCTTTAATTTTCTTAAGATTTCACAGGAACTAAGGGCAGAGGACAGACACTTGTGGGACCGTGGACATCAAGGCCTTGTGTTTCATTTAGAGACGTCGTAAGAGCCACATGCTGCTCATGTAGTCTCTTGGCAGCAATATAAGGATTAAGCAATTCTACTTTAAATCTTTAAAATGGGAGCCTTCCTGAAAGCCAGCTTTGGTGTTCCTCAGTGCAAGTAACCTCACTGTGTTCTCAGATTGACATGAGGGGCTACAAGAAGATCTCTGTTTACTCTCTGAATGCATAATGTGCAGGGACGGTGTTGGCTTTGCCAGAAACCATAGGGAGGGAATCCCCGTCAGTGGGGTTGCCCTCATGAGCAGAAAAGCTTGCTCAAAGATTTTCATCAAATGTTCCCAACCCCTGGACTTTGAAGATCCCAGCTGTAGCTGTAGATTGTGCAGGTTATGCAATGTGCCATGCATACCAACCACCTGCATGGCAGCATGGTACCAGAATCCAGCTGCTCCCTGAATTCTTCTCTGTGTGTCTCACTTTGCTCTTGCAGCTTGATTTTAGGGACATGCACTTCATTCCTGCAGCTCTCTCTAGGAGACATGCACTTTGGGCTTGAAGCTCACTGTTGGAGAGTCATCTCTGTCCCACAGCTCATCCTTGGTCCTATGGACATTCACTCTGCAGGAGCCACAGTGTCCTGGTTTTGGCTGTTATAGTTAATTTTCTTCCCAGTAGCTGGTACAGTGATGTGTTTGGGATTTAGGATGAGAATAATGTTGACAACATCCTGATGTTTTAATTGTTGCTAGTAGTTCATACCCAAAATCAAGGGCTTTTCAGCTTCCCCTGCTCTGCCAGTGAGGAGCTGCACAAGAAGCTCAAAGGGAGCATAGACAGGACAGCTGTCCCGGACTGGCCAAGGTATGTTCCATACCAGAGGATGTCGTGTTCAGTACATAAACTGTGAGGAGTTGGCTGGAAGCTGCCAACTGGTTTGGGCATTGGACAGGGGGCGTGAGAAATTGTATTGTACATCACTTGTCTTTCTTGGGGTTTATTTATAGCTCTTTTTGTTCTCTCCCTTTTCATTACTATTATTGATTTTTAAATTATTATTATTATTAGCATCATCATAATAGTTTACTTTATTTCAATTATTAAACTGTTCTTAACTAACAGGTTTTACCTTTTTTCCTGATTCTCTTCCTCATCCTAGTGGGCAGGGGGAGCAGTGAGCAAGTGGCTGCGTGGTCCTTAGTTGCCAGGTGGGGTTAAACTACGACACACAGTAAGAAGGAGAGAGACAGTGGACTTGTTTGAGGTGATGTGCAGAGTGGCATCCTGACTTCAAGGAATCCCTTCTAGAAGAGGGCTTGTCCGTTGCAAACAGGACATGCTTTCCCAATAGAATCTGTGGTGCAGACTGAGCCTGTGTAGCTGATTATGGTACCCATGACTCCGCAGGGCCTGCCAGCCTCCAAGGGGTGATTCCCTGGTCTGTTGAGATGGGGACCCAGGGAGTGATGTGCTGTAGTTAAAGGGCTGGCAGGTAGCCTTGTAAAGACCTCATCAATCTGAACCTGCCTCTGACTGCTGTCTCCATTGTCCAGTGTCTCCTCTCCATGACTGGAAGAAGGGACGGTGGATGAGGTCAGTGTTCAGAAGGGTGTAAATGTGTAGGCACATGTCTGTTGCAAAATAGCCTTGAAAGGCTGTGGAGCATGATGAGTGCACAGGCATGGGAGGCCGAGGAGGCCTGGGGAGGTGGGCCATGGGCTGACATGCTCCTGTTCATCTTTTCTCTGGGTGCAAATCATCTGCCCCAAAGGACTCCTGCTGTGAGCAGCAGGAAATGGAGCCAGTTTGCACTGTTTGACCCTGGGCCCAAGTTGTTCTTGGGTTCCAACAGCAAAGCATATGTAAATGTAGCCAGAGTCACTATGGGTGGAGTTCACTGAAGATTAACACAAACATCTGTTTTTATAGCTCTTTTTATAGTCAGTGAAGTGCTAATAAATGTAAACCACAGGGTTCAAGCATGTTACATTTTTCCGTGACGTGGAATGAATTGCATTCTGAGCTCTGTTGACTCTTATCTACCATGCCAGTAATGGGAACCTGGGCAACTACCCCAGTGAGGGACTACAAAGCAGGGAAGATGAGGTGGATTCCACCATGAGTGCCCACAAGGCCAACAAGAACCATCAGCTGGGCAGAGGAGAGTTTTGTGGAGGGAGAGACAGAGCAAGCTCGGGCCTGCCTGTTTGCTGGCTGCTTGGCATGCAGATGTTCACTGGTGTGTCTGCAGCTCCAACATATCACAGACTGTCCTTTGCTGCCAAGAGACCTGGGTAAAAACTGCAAGGAGAGAGGAGATACTGTGGTGGGGACTCAACTTTATGAGAAGCTGAAAAAGGCTGAGGGTCTTGCAAGGGCACAAAGGAAGTGGATAAGAAGGTATGCTGTAGCTTTGAGATGGGGGACAGAGAGGACAATTTCAGGCCCTGGGAACCAGGCTCTCCCAGAGCAGCTGCCTCAGGGAACAGCTTGGTTGCCTTTATCCTGCAGCTGACTGTTACCATCTCTCAGAGATTTGCTCTGCGCAGGGGCAGTGGCTCTGTTCCTGTGTACAAGTACAGAAATGTACTTGTCCATCTAGAATCTATTCTTTGGCCCCTGGGTCTGTGTCTTTGGATGAAGCTGTAAGACTGGGGTCAAAGGCTTTGTGATCCCTTTGGTTTTCACAAGTGTAACTTGTATTTAGAATAATTTTAAAAATCAGGAGATGGCCTGTGTATAACAAACTCCATTCTCCCAGGGGAGATTGATATTAATTTCTCACTGCTTCCAGAACTGTTTAGTTCTGTGAAATGTTTTTTTTCCTTTCACTTTCAATATTTTAGTGGTCTCTTCCTGTTGCTGAGTTAGCCTGAGGTAGGTTTTGCGGGTAAGCTCTATTTCTACACGAAGAGGAATGGCTGAAACTTGACTGATGTGTTCGTTTTCATCATGAACTTCAGGAAGCCTTTTCACAGGTGTTCATGAAAAAAACCTGTCTGGGTTGCCATAGTGGAAAGATAAAATGATTCTTGCAAAATACTATTTCATCTTCCTTTGTTTAGGGACTGAAAATGCAGATACTGGGCAGAAATAAAAAGAGCGTGATTCTACAGTTGTTGATCCCAGTGCAGTGAGCTGTTTTGAGCAAGGACTGAAAGGCAGAATGAGAGAGAGATGTCTACCAGAAGAAAGTTTGCATCTAGTGGTTCATTTCAAGAAGTTAACAAGATGCTTCAGTTAAAGATGCTTTAGTTAGTTTTAAGAGGCTTTGAAGATGAAGACCCTTTTCATTTATTTGATGGCACCAGCTGTAAAAAAAAACACTGGTGTTGTAATGTCTGTGTGTGCACATGTGTTTGTTTTGCAGCTGGAACAGTTTTCACTACCAGAAAACAGCCACGTCCTGCCCTGCACAATCAGGGTTGTGTGCTTACCAGGAACTGTCTTCAGGGCCCTCCCAAAAAAGGACATTTCCAGCATCAATGTGAGTTTGGGAGAAAGAGAAAGCAGCAAGTGAGGGTTCTTGTGCCTACAAAAGGCTTTTTCAGATAAGGTGGATCATATTTTCCACACTTCTCTTCTGCTTGTGTGTTCAGCCTTCACTGTGCAAACCTGGATGCACTGGTGGTGGATGCCACCCTTGTGGGTCCTGTTCACAATCAGTGAGTACTGGCTGGAACTGGTGTTAGAACATGAGTACAGAAAAAAGGAGGAAGCCTTTGGTTTCCTTTTTCTTCATGAAGCTTTGATGTTCACCTCAAATGCAGGTCAGCCCCATGAGACAGTGTACGATATAAGCTTTAATGTCTAGTGCTCTGGAACACATAACATCTGTAACAATTCTCCAGAAAGCTTTGCCTGCTCCTTGATCAGGCAGAGGACTTCAGGTTCCCAGGACTTCTCACTTCTGGCGAAGTCCTGGGAATTCCTAAAGCTGGTGTGACATCCCCTTCTTCTCCACCCCTATATTTTGTGCTCCATGGGAGCTGCATTATTGTCAACCTGTCACAGTTTGGATCTGTTTCCTTATGAGCAGCGAATTAAAGGCTCCAGTTTCATGTAAGAGCAACTGGAGGTGTTGTGAATGCTTGCAGTCAAAACACAGCGGAGCAACCTGTGCTGAAGGAAGCTTTATGGATCAGAATTAGGATGACGCAGATGATACAGTAAAGTCATGTTTTTTAGGAGCAGACCTGTGTGTGGCCCTGCTTGCTCAGACCCCTCTCCCCTCTTTAGGATGGCTATTATTAGCACAGGGCCTGGCTATTATTAGCACAGCCCAAACTCAAATGGTGTGTGAGTCCTTTTGGTTACTGCAGGGCTATTTGGTAAGTCTGGGTGAATGCCCTTAAATAATCCTGCTGGCACTGGGTGTTGGAGAGCTTGAGACTTTAGAAATTTTTGGGTCAAATTTACTCTTGTTAAATAAACAATGAGTATTGATTAGATCATATGACAGACCAACAGAGCACTCTTTCAAATACCGCAGCTCACTGGAGTTAATTTTTATGTATTTATGTTCCCAGAATCCCTTGAAACGGTTGCTTTAGTGAAAGACGTGCCAAGTCTTTTACTTGTGCAACTCTGTGTAATTTATACGCATGGCCCTGTGCACATGGATAGAAGGATTTTTGAGGCTGCTCAAAGGATTTGGGTGCTCACTTTGTTTGTTTTAGTTGGAGACTTGAATCCCTTAGGCAGATTTGAAAATCTCAGCCATAATTCTTTGCTTATTTTAGTACATTGGGGTAAGACCTTTTCCCCGTTAAAATAATTTTAAGTGCTCCTTTCTTGCTGCTATAAAATAAAAATGTGTTTAAGTGGAATTTTAAGAAGCATTTGTTTTTCTAGATATATTAGTTTATTTTACTCATTTACTGTTTTGTTTACTGAGGAAGCTCTTAAGTCACAGTCTGTCTATACTTTGTACTGAGTAGAGTAGCAAGGAGCTTGTCAGGACTAAACCTGCACATTTAAGAAGGCCTCTTATTATGATTATTTTTACAGCTTAAATGTCCTGGAAAAGTTTTCTCATCTTAAATCTCTCAGCAGCACAGTTACATATCTGGCCTCAAATGTATGTCAGGAGAACACCACATGGCCCTGCCAAGTGCAACACCCGCACACACTCAGGTATTGGTTTGCAGGGGTGGGAAAAAAGCGAGGAGTGAAATCTGTAAACAGAGTTGAGTAGGTGAAAGGCTGCAGGGGCCGTGGGTGCTCTGTTTACGTGCGTCTCGAGCGGGAAGCTCTCGTGTTGCACAGGCAGTTTTGTCCAGGCAGGAAGAGGAAAGCACAGCCTGTCTCATTTTTGCTTCCCAAGGCGGCTTGTTGCACCACTCTCCATATCTGGCAAGGAGCTGCAGGAAGCCTGGAGGAGCTGCAGCCGTGGGTGTTCCATCCTAGTGCCCTCCCAGCTGTTCTGCTGCAAGTAAACTATCAACTGCCACCGTGGGGGAGGCCAGTGTGAGTAGTGGAAGTGGCTCTGGTCAGGTAGACACTTGCAGCGTTAGCAGGGCTACCCAGTTCTGGGCTGCACAGGGTCAGTGTTGTCTTTCTGAGCTGCCTGAGTGATGGAAGGAGGTGAGCTGATGCACTACCTTGTGCTGGAGCAGGCCTAAGTGTGGGGAAAACAAGCCCATCCTCAGACCTGACTTGGATCTCATTGCCACTCTTTAGGGTTTGACTTCTGGTTTAGGGTGACGTTTTCCAGTTTCATTCCCGCCAAGGAGAGGATTTCCTTGGGAATAACATGCTGAAATAAACAGAACTTGAGAATTTGCTTATTCTCAGAGTGAGCAAGGGACAGGCTGTGCTTTAGGCACATACAAAGAAAGATGCTGAAAAGTTTTAGATGGGTTTTTGAACATTACCTTGCATTACTTCTGTGTGTTGAGATGCCATGGACCTCAGATTTTGTTTTGCTTGCAAGTGCTGGAAATGGTGCAGGTGTTTTGTTAAAGAAAATACTCACTCATCCCCAGCAGTTTATTGAAGGTGCTTTCCCCACCGTTTCCTCTTGGCTTCAAAAATGAGAGAAACAGGTCAGACTCTGAGCCCTGGAAGGACTGCTTGCCCCGCAGCTGTCCCTGTGACCAAAGGAGCTGAGTATTCATGAGGAGCACCAGCACCTTCTCCTGCATTCCTTTTTGTTTCTTTAATTGTAGCCAGGCACGTGGCCCCAGTGATGCTCAGGAGAGGAGCCTGTGGCTGTCCTGGGTGTCTGTGGTCCCTGCTGTGGGTGTAAACAGGGCAGGGCTTGCACTGCCAGGCTGAGGACATGCTCCCATTGCATGCTCACAGACATGCTCTGGTTTAACTTTAGTTGAACAGAAGTGGCCATGGAGTAGCCTGGAGGCATCATCCCTTCCCAGGGCCCTGCTCCTTCTGTGCCCACCACAAGACCAGCCCTGCATTCTGCCGGAGGAGAGTGTGCAGCAGCTCCACTATGGGTGGGAGAACCCTGACACTAGCTCAGTTGGTTAGGACAGGGTGCTAATAACAAGGTGGAGGGTTCAATCCCCATATGGAGCATTCACTTAAGAGTTGGACTCGATGATCCTTGTGAGTCCCTTCCAGCTTGGAATATTCTGTGATACTGTGACAAGTCTCTGCTGTGGGCTGAAAGCACCTACCGCACGTGGAGGGAGGGACAGCTCGTGGCTGCATCCATCATCCTTCAGGAGCGCTGGCAAGCGTGGTTACTCATCTATAACTCATGCCAGCTCTGTAGGGGCCTGAAGGATGTTGAAGAATACACCTAGTGCCAGTAGCTGGGTGTGCATGCTGCTCATTGTGCCCTGGGTGGGGGTAAATTGCTCACAGGAGTTGAGCTGTGAATGGGTGCTGACCCTTTCCCTGCACAGGGCACTGCGGCATCAACTGGGTGGGGGTGGACGGTCACCCAGAGACTCCAAAGGGCCCAGTGAACAACAAGACCCCAGACCAAATATCACCATTGGACCAAGAGGTGTGTGCAAGGCATGTGAAGAGGGGGTGGGTAGACTGTGAAGGTAGAAAAGCCCAAGGATCTCTTTGCTGGGGGTCCCTCCCCACAGATACCGTCTCAAGCTGTTGTTGCTGTACCATGATTAAGATGCTTCAAGGAACCAGATGTTTGAGATTCTGTTATGGGAAACCCAGGGTCCAGACAGAAACTGTGTGAGAGTGGTGTGTGTAGGGAGTCAAGGGGGGCACTCATCGTCTCACTGGAGCCACTCACTGCAAAGGGGCTTCAGTTTCAGCAGTTGAAGTTTGGGGTGATGCGAGCGAGACTCCCAGAGTGGCTCCTGAATGGTCAGACAGGAAAGTTCCCTTGACAGGGAGAGAGCAAACCACCATGTCACCTTCCTCCTTTGGGCACAGGACAGACTGTGAACCACGGCAAAAGGGCCTTTTAGAAATTTGTTGTGAAAACCCATGATCACTGATTTTAAAACATCCAACAGAAGCTGGAATCATTCAACAGGCCTGTCTCTGCTCATCCTATCCTGCCGGTTATAGACAGCATAGACACCCTATGTGAATTACGGACTAGGTACCAAGCCAAATACTGTGCTTCCATCTGGAGCATTACAGTTCTGCTCCTTGTTTTTACCAGTTTGCTGAACCAGGCAAGAGATCCTTGTGCAGAAACTGAATTTCTTTGAAAAGTATTAACAAACTACTTAATGCTGAAACAATGCCTTCTGACTCGTTGTCAGAGCTGGTTTGAGTGAGCTTATTCCAGACCAGGCTGCTTTATATGTCATGGTGCATGTCCTCAGCTTCACCCTTCCATTGTGCACCTTAACTGAAACCCTCCTCCTGGGACGTGCAGTCATTCATTTGGAATTAAAAGTGAAACAAATCATTGATCTCATTTGTGGCAACAGTCAGCGTGAAGCTGGGAACTGTACTGGGTAAAGAAATAAGTTATTTATTGAATGTTCTAGACATATGCTGCAGAAGTGTCCCAAAGCCCAGCACTGTGTGCATAAAACACAGGTGCAAATAGAGAGCTTTCAAGATAACATGTTTTAAGGTGAAGTTGCTACAGTATGAGACAAACCCCAGGAGCTTGAAGGCACAACATCAGTCTGAGTTTGGTGGATTGTAAGTAGTCACTGGAAAGGCAAAAGAAGCTCACAGATAGAAATAAAATGTGATCATATGGGAACAGGCAGGTGTAGTGAGCCCAGCCATGCCCTCTCCGTGCCCAGAGCAGCATGCCAGGCAGACAGGTTGTCCATGGCACAGGGAGCCTGTGCCACTGGGAAACCCAGTGCTGCTGGTGGGGAAGGTGCCATAATGAACTGTGGGAGGCTGTGGTGTGACAGGGTACTCCAGTGGCACCACATCCCCTCTTTCCTCTTCCTGCTGTCCCTGTCATGTCCTAAGTGGTCTCCTGCTGTGCCCTGGCAGGTGCATGGCTCTGGCTGGTGGGTGTGGAGGACACGGGTGCCTGGATGGCTGGGCTGCTTGGCTGTGGCTGCGGTGCTGGGCCCCGGCATGTGGCTGCCTGAATTCCTGCACCATCTCATCCTGGGGGCTTTAGTCTTCAGTGAGTGCATGTTGGGGCCCTTGGCACATGAGACAGAGGTACCTCCTCTGAAACTTCCCTAGCTCTGGCATCCTCCAGACACAGGGGCCAGGACTTTGTTCCTGCTCAAACTGCATCCACTGTGGATGCCAGTGACTGCTTGGGCCAGGAGCAGCTTTGTATGGCTGTGCAGGGCTGGTGCCCAGAGCCACAGCCCTATGTGCCTGCCCCCAGGGGAATGGCACCTGCAGGTTGAGTCCTGAGCACTGAGGTCTGGAGCCAGACCTATGTGTGAGCAGTGGGCTGCAGGGCTTTATGTGCCTGCCCTTTTGATTCCAGGCTGCAAGTGACTCGTCTTGACTTGCTAACAGCCTTGTTGGAGGTTTGAAATGACTGAACCCCACAGGAATGCCCGAGCAGGTGTCATCCTTCAAGGCCTTCAGGCTCAGTGGACAGCAGCTGCACCCCAACCATGCAGGCAGAGCAGCAGCAGCCCACGGAGGTGAGTGTGTGCCATGGGCACAGCAGGGCTGGGGCTGTGGGCTGCCTGCCACCACTGGAAAGAGGCTCCAGCCGTTTGGCAGCACCAGCAGTGGGAGAGCCCCTGCTCCAGGGAGGTTGCAAAATGGATTTGGCAGAAGCAGAAGCACAGCGTGCTAAATGCGCTAAGCTAAACCAGCTTTGCTCTGCAGATTGGGTTTTTTTTTTTAATCACAAGCCACCAAATAAAACGCTGCTTTGGGGGCTGAGCTGAAGCTGGGAATCCCTCTTCTGTTCCTGCCTTTCCCCAGCCTGTGGCAGCCCAGGCACCCCCAACTTGTCCATACCCCTTGCAGGATCTCACATGGCCCCCACAGCTGCTGCAGCAGCACTGTGGAAAAATTCACTGTGTCTCCATAGAACTTGGGTCAATGGTCCCAAGGGATGAAGGGCTGAGACTGCCAAGGCAGTAGTGGCCAAGCCAGTAGTGGCCAAGCCAGTGCCCCCAGCCTTGACACCCTGGAGCCTCAGGGGCTCTCCCTGTGGGGCTGTCCATGCTGTGGGGACTCCCTAAAGCCTTCTGGAGGGTGTTCTAAAAGCAAACATTACAAAGTGTGTCCCGGTCTTCCTCTAGCTAGTGGGGGGAAAAAAAGAATACCCTGGAAATCTATTCTGGTCTTGTGTGCGTCTCAAGTGGAAAATTTCAGCTGTACTGATTTCGGCTGGCGGGGTTAAGGGAGGTGAGGCCCAGCTGCCGCTGGCTCTGCAGCAGGGAGGGCCGGCCGGCTCCGCACGCACCCGTGCCTGCCACGCGGGCAGGGCTGGGGCTGGCAGCGGCTCCACAGGGAGAAAGGAAACCTGAACTCAGGGGAGCGCAGGGGGTACCCAGCCTTAAAGCAGCGTGGCAGCTGCCGCCGCTGTTACACCTTCCAGTCCCCAGCTATCTGGATGTTGAGGGCTGTCTGTCCGTCTTGTCCCCAGTCCCCTGGCTGCAGTCACTCCTCTCGGTGCAGCCCATGGACGGGGTGTAGCGGCAGGAATGTTGGGTGCGGTGGCTGACGGAGCCAATCCCCGTCCTGCAGGAATAACATGAAGCGTGTCACCAGCCCTGCTGACGGCACAGGCCTTGAGCACTGGCCTTGAAACCGTGCCAGGGCAGCTCACCTCGTGCCAGGGACTGCGGGATGGAGCCGGCGGGAGAGAGCACCTCGGGGTCAGGCACAGCTGGAGGAGGAGGTGGCTCCTCAGCCTTCCCGTCAGTGCCGGTGTCCCAGGGACGTGCACTTTGGGACTGAGAGCTGGCTGGGAACTTGCCGTTGAGGCGTTTGTTGTTGGCAAATACCAGTATTTTGTTGAAATTGAAACTTTCAATGGGAATGTTCATGTGTCTGTGGGGAGACCGAGTCCCCTGGTCATATGTCTCAGAGTCTGTCTCCCACCTCTGCCCCCCCAGCTGCTACTAGAATGGGTAGGTTAATCCCCGTCCCCATCCCCATGTGGAACAGGAAGGTCTTGGATCCCCAGACAGCTCAAAGAGGAATGGCTTTTTCAGCCAGTCCTGCTCATGTCACCTGCTAACAGAGCTCCAGCAGCACCCAGCCAGGGTGGTGGCACAGCTCAAACTGGAAGGAGGGTTTGTAATCCGGTGTCACAGGATCACAGGATAATTCTGTGGGAAAGGGGCCCCGGGAGGCCTCCGGTCCAGCCACTGGCTCCGGGCAGGTTCAGCCATTAGGTCAGACCGGGCTGTCCAGGTCTTCATTCCGTCGGGGCTGGAAAAGCCTGCGGGAAAGGATCCCGACAGCCTGTCTGCACAGGCCTAACGCATCCGGGCGGCTTCCCCCGCCTGCATTTCCAGGGGCATTCGAGGAGCGCGTTGGGCGGTGACGTGGCGGCTCGGGCCGTGTCCCTTGAGGCCGCGAGTCCCCGCGCCGGGACACGGGACCGGGACACGGCCCCGGGATGGGGCGGGGAAGGGAGCGGAGAACGGGGCAGGGCTTCCCCTCCGCCCCCGCCGCAGAGGCCTCGGGCGGGCGCTGGAGCTCCCTGCTGGCCGCGGGACCGCCCGGCGCTGCCACAGCTCCGGCGGCCGCCTGAGGAAGCGGGAGCAGCTGAGGCGGCGTCGCTGCTTCCAAGCAGCAATACCCACGGTGGGGCTCACTCAGTATTCCTATTCCTGTTGTTCCAATGGGGAATTACTGGGAGGAGGGTGTCAGTGTCAGACCACAGTGCTGGAGCCCATCACTTCTGCTCACATCTACGCTGCTGCCCGGCACAGCCCTCTGCCGCCTCTGCATTCCCCAACTGGCTGCAGCGAGCGAGGGACGAGTGACCTGTACTGCACAGCTCCCACCTTCACAGCAGGGATTGCCATTAGAGAGGTGTAATAAACTTGTGACACAAAGAGATGAGTAGTTTTCTTAATGGGATGAAGAAGGGGCATGGTCAGAGGCTGTGCAGTTGAGCAAAATACTACAATTGGGATCTAAAATCATGCAGATAACTCAGTAAATCAAATTCTTGAGCCTGACAGTTTTCCCTCCCATTTTTGACTGAAACCAAGTAGCTGCCCTAGTTGACATAGTACAGTAGGAGTTGCATTATTACGTGATACACACCACCGTGTGTATCTGCACTACTGCCCACTGCAGCATTTCAATCAGAGAACATTAAAATAAAATACTATGTTCAACTGAACTTATAGGAAGCAGCAGATCAGATTGAAGGGGGTGGGGACCAGCTCCTGCTGCCACATCCCAGTTCAGGCTGGCTTTGCCCTACAAAGCCAACAGGGTAATCCTATTAATGTCCCTAATTCAGCTCAAAGACTGTGCAGCTGCAAAAAGCTGAAAATGTAGAGAGAAAGCTTGTTACTCCAAGTATAATAGGGCCTGTAATAGGGTAGGTCCCCACCAGTCCCACCCCTGCAGAGCAGACAGGTTCTTGGGGAACAGCCCTGGATTAGAGACCTTCACCTGCCTTCCCCGGGCAGCCCCAGTGCCACAGATCCCTCCACTCCCCTCAGCAGCATATCCTGTGGGGTGGGGGCTGCTGGCAGTAATGGATTATGCTTCTCCCTAAACCTCAGGGCAAGTACTTGATGCACACAACACTCACATATTAAAGCCATAAATAGTAGTAAACTGTTGTAGTGAATTACATGCCACTACTTCCTTGAAAGTTTAATAAAGGGAGGAAATAAGAGCTCAGAGAATGAGCTAGAAGCCCAAGGAAAAATTAAATGTGTGATGTCTAATACCCTTCTGTAGCACATATAGCAGTCACAGAAACAATTTTTTCCTTTGGTTATGATCAGGTCAGGTAAACTATCTTTGGCACATACCCTGTTCCTTCTCCTGGCTCCTTGCAGCCAGCACCCATGGTGGGTAGAGCACAACAGATCCCCTCCTTTGGGCAGCCCCTGCCAGCCCGCTGCTCCTCAAGGCCGCATTTGCTTTCCAGCTGTTGTCCAAAGCCTTGGCAAAGCCCCAAGAGCATCCCCCCCTCCTCATAGAAGAGGAGACTCAAGGTATAGTCCCTGGTCAGCAAAGGCAGTTACCCAGCTATCAAGGATTAAAAGGTTGTGGGGTTTTTTCCTCACATGGTAAGTTTTGAGGGTTTTTTTAGAAAAGAAAAAAAAAAAGGCAGGCTTCAAACCTGAAACATACTGACAAACATCTCCACCCCACCTAAAAAAAAAAACAAACACCCAAAAAAACCAAAAACAAAAACCAAAAAAGCAGAATGAAGAATACATAGGAAGTGGCAACACATCCAGTGATGGATCCAGGGCACCCACTTTTATTCTGATCCAAACGCAAGCCAGCTGTGCAGCTGCTCAGGCACAACAAAAAGCTGGAACCATTTTCCCATTCCTGACAAGTAACTGACACCACCAGTACCACCAGTCTGGGGCCACAACCCTGGATCTTCCTCAGGAAACAAGGCAGGCTGAAGGGCTGTCTTAGGGAAGCTTTCAGGCCAAAAGCAGCTGGGGGGTGTTTGCCATGCACAACCAGCAATGGCAAACAGGAGGGGCTGGAGCTGTCTAGGGAGCACAACAGAGCTACATTAGTTCCAAGTACTACATAGAAATCATCCAGCTTTCATATTTTGTAAAAATTCCGAACTGCAGTTACAATATGAACAGTAGCACTTAGCAAATCAAACTGAAATACATACTGTGTTCAGACTCCAGGTTGGCTTTAATGGCAGACTGTCTTCAAGTACAGCGAGTATTTCTGCTCTGACCACATCATTTAGAGAGAAACTTTTTTCAATTGATCTGTAAGTTAACATAAAATAACTCTCCTTAAGACTGCATGACAGAATCCTGTTGAGTTCTCATCTTAGGCAACTGTAACTTGTATTTATTTGAAAACCATGCAGCAGTCTGTCTTGTCTAGAGAAAAACCTCAACAGGTAGACTGCAGTCCATACCACTTTCTTGACACATAGGGACAGTTAGTAACCTCAGGTTAAAAACAAACAAACAGAAAACCAACCCAAAACACAGGTTTCCCCACTATTATTTACTCCCTTTCCTACTTCCACATTTAAATACAGTAATAAATATTTCTTAGACTGCATCTTCAAAAACATAAGCCATTTTGTACATCTCAGCTGGCCTGAAAACTGTTCTCACAAGTCCAAATTGAGAATTTTCTTTACTTTCAAGTAAAAGCTCATCAAGTTTTATAAAAATCTTTTTAACAGAAGTTAAAGTTTCCTACCAGCTGGCACTTCTGTAAGATACACTTGCAACCCAAGGGCAGAAATTTTTCCTCCAACTAAAAGGTTTTAAAAAGTCTGACCTCAGGATCCAGACCTCAATGCATCGTTTCTGACAATCCTCCTCCTCCTTCCCCCAGTTTTCAAGAAGTTAAGACAAGAAAGTAAGGACCTTGAAGAAATCAAGAGGCTCCAGTAACGCAATACAGAACTTATGACCAGTTCGTTACTCGATGCAGTTGGCACATGTACTTGCAGCAGTCTGCTCTACCTTTACATTGTGGATGTATCTAAATGGAATCCAGTGCAAGAAAGCATTGAGGTTTCTGAAGACTTGTGCAGCCATTCCTTTAGGAGTCAGCACTATACAGAACTAGCTGAAGTTGAAAGTTAAGATTTTTCAAATAAACACCATTTAAAAAAAAGGAGCCAAAGGTTCTGTGACAACGTGCAGAGTTGGACTAACCCATGCTGACTCAGGGCACTGCATGCACACGAGCTAAGAGACTAAACCTCTTCTGTGCACACCCATGCCTAGTGCAGGTTTAATGTTTGGTGTTAAGAACTGAATCTAAGGTCATGCTCTAAAAACACCACAAATTGCATTTTAGCCTTCCAGCAACTTACATGACTTTCACCTCATACAGATTTATCAATCTTAGAATTTTACTGTTTAACAAAAAGCTGAACCTAGAGAAAAGAAGGCTTCTCAATGCAATCACGTATACATCTATTTTATAGCTACCTGCCTAGTCCCTCCCAAAGTTAGCCTGAAAACCAGTAAAATCTACACAAAGTTTTATTGCAATCATACAAGGGATACATCAAGGGTCAAATACAACAAATACTATGATGCAATTTTACATTTATTAAACTACAGTTCAAAGCACAAATTTACACATTCTAAATACACTAAAACATCTAATGAAGTCACACTGGTCTCCCACTGACATTTGATATATCTGGGCGAAAGACAATAACTTTACAAGACTTTTCTAACAGGAATCCTTAGTATAAAAACTGTGTACTTGTATGTAAACTGTTGAAGAACCCAAGTGATGGGTTTCCATCTCCACTAAGTCATCCATTTTGTTGCATATTTAACGCTCAGGGGTTGAATGAACTTGATTTTAAATTTGGACGCCATTATCTAACCCTCCCACCCCCCACTGAATTGTAGCTGTAGCTTGTTTTGCCTGGTCCCCATTAGCTATTACTATTTTTTCAAGTTTTGAAGAGAATGAATTGAATTCAAGATTGTTCCATTTCTTCCACACTGGAATGTTGACCAGACAAACTACAGACTTGCAACTGCAGGTCTAAATGAAGCGTTAATGCCTGTTTAAGCTGCAGTGGAAAAGCGGTCTTCCGGGCTCAGCTGAATGCAAGAAGGCACAAAGAAGAAATTCTTCATCAATGTGTCTGAAGCAATTCCAGCGTCTTGCATCTCATCCCTGCAGCAGAGAAGGTTGCGAGTTGTAATAACATTTTCAGGTACAACTTCACATCAGAAACCAGCCTCAATACAGCACTTGAAGCCAAGTGCCCCTGCACAGCTTGGCCCGAGCCTTGTCAGGAGGGAGACCAGCTGTGCCAGTGCTTGGCAGACACAGAAATGCCCCCACCCTCCACGGGCACAGCACAGGTTCCTGCCTACCTCGGCCCAGAAACAGGCTACCAAACTCACCATCACCACAACAGCATTACTGCCCTTTCTGCCTGCAGCGATGGTGCCAATATCATACACAAGCTGCAGTTACTGGTGCTAGGAAAGCTCAAAGGTTGATGTCAAACAGGAAAAGGCTTTACAGCTACCACTGAACTCACAGGAGAGATTAGGTATTTTGCTTTCCTTTGTAATCCTTAAAGCAAAGTAGGTTTTATCACAGCTCTCAGTTTGGTCTTAGGAAAGTCAGAAAATAGAGACAAAAAAAATCCACAAGCTAAAAAGGCACATTCTTGCATTTTCCTGCATTTGCCATTGAATAGAATTGATATTTGGCTGTAAGTATACACTCCTGAAGGAAGAAAAAGCAATCTCAACACTACCAAGACAGTTTTCTTACCAGTCACTGAAAGACATCATGTAGTAAATCAGTGGCCTCTGATAGTCGTTAAAGGTCGACTGTTCACCTAAGGTACCAGAACCCATATTATCGAAGATCAGCCAATCTCCAACGCTCAACTCAGGAAGAAGACAGTTTTCCACAATTTGATCAAGCTCATCACAGGATGGACCCCAAAGGCTGCTTGCAAAGAGAGGCTCATCATCCTTGTATTTCTGTATGGAAATGATCAAGTTAATTCAGGCTTCAGTTTATTTAATAAGAAAATTTTCAAATACAGAGAAGGATAATTTAGTAAGTAATATGTAATTATATATGTACAAAGTTTTACATATATATTAAATAGACAAGGATAAGGACTATCTCTGAAGAACATGGAAAGACTCACCTTGTGAACCTCTGGGATAGTATTCAGTTTCTCAGACAATTTACTCGCAAAAGAACCATAAACACCATCATTTATGTAATATGTAAATACTGGTTCATCATCATTCCTGGTTTGCTCCACTGGAAGTAAAAAAAGAAGTTGTCTTGCATGCATAAGTAGTCCTTTTGCAATCTAACTTAAGTCAGCTGCTTTTTCCTGACAAGGGGTTCCATATACACTGGAATGGGAGAATTACAAGTATAATAAATCTGTATGAAACTAGATTATAAATTCAGTTATAACTTTAAATGTGAGGCTTAATAAAATTAATGCTTTCAGTAATAACCACTGCTAAGAATACAAGCCTAGAGAAGCAGCTTGCTCAGTGACATGGGTTTTCTTATGTTCTTCTAATACACAACCTTCTAACACACCACCTGTGAAGCACCCAATAGAGGTTTAACCACTGAGAAGCCAAACCCAGTAAGAATACAAGTACCACCACATAAAAATATAACAGTGATATACACAGATAACATATGGTCAGAACCTGGAAGGCAGAAGGATAAGGGAATGCATTAAATATACGCTGAGACAAACCAGTCTGTCCCAACTAGTAGTGGGCAGTTACACGTACTGATTCATAACAGACACTATAAATCCAACCCTTACCTCCAGAAGGAAGAAGTTTATCATACTCAACAGTCTTCTTTGCAATGATGTTCACTGCCAGCGTAAATGCAGATGAAACATAGTAACATCCAGGCTCTGCAATCACATTAACACCAGATTCCTTAGGAAAGTAGACATCCAGCAATGGCCTGATGACATGATTAACCTAGGAAATTGAAGTCAGAGGTAAGACCAATGAACTCAGCTTATGGATATATCAGATACACAACCACTTTCAGTCAGCAACTGTCACTTCCAGACAGCACACCAAATGGTTACTCTGGTCCTCTATTCTCTGAGAACTGTCTTTACTGGAGGTCCACAATATATGAAAAAGATTTAAGAAAACTGGTCATTCTGCTAAACACTGAAGATTGAGTGCCATGAGTCTGAGTATGACAGTCCCTCCTCCCCACCAAAGGTCAAGCTGTGGTACACTCAAGACTGCAGCAGTAATTTCAACATCTGTCCAGCACAACAGATAATGTAAAATTACATATGAACCCAGAACAACAAGGAAAGGGTCTTTCCGTGATCAGTTCCAAACAGTGTCACATTAGAAACAGAATTCATTATCTAATACTGATGCTCATATCTTAAGCCACATATTGGAAAATAGGAGGTATTTTAGACAAGTAACAGAACTGTGAGAACTAAGAAAGAAAGGCCCTGTTTGCTATTAGTAACTTCTCACTGCATCACTTCCACTGTCCTGCCTTCAAGGAGTTTGTCTCTAAGACAACATAGCAGTGAAAACTGTTTTATGTGCCATTGCATACTAAAGATGGCATTTAGGCCAAATCAGAGGCTACCCAAAGCAAAGACAAAACCAAGACCTTTAGCCTTCAGTTCTAAAGCAAAAAATATCACAAGTTTTCATCCAGTAGAAACAGGGTTTATGATCCAAAGCATGCTAAGCTACCCTGGTCCAAACCATGCAGCAGTCATCAGTTGGACAACCACAGTCAGCTGCCAAAAAACTTGAATTACTACTGCTAAGGTTGCTTTAGATAGTAACTTAATCTGCAACATGCTTAAATCAGCATTAACCCAGTGTGAACAGGATTAAAAGAAATAATCACCTGCAAGGACTGATTACACTATCCGTGATAAAGAATACAAACCCAACTATTTGGATCTTATGAAGTACAGTGTAACATGGAATTTAGATTAGGTTTCAGCTATCAATGTTAGTTGCAGTTTGAAGGTAAACACTTCTTCAAAATTAAGTTTCAACTTCCAAAATATTGCATACCTCTTCCAGCTGAAGTTCTGAGCCTGTGAAGCCGCCACCAATATCCAACATGTTCATCTTAAAGCCAAATTCTTCCTAAAATGCATAAGCAGAATGTAAGTACACGAACAACTAACTGCAAAAATATTTGTTGCTCCTTACTGTGGTTGTTTTCTATGTATTTATACTTTTGAACATATTTAGCAGAGTATGTCTAGTGAGAGAATAAGGGTATAGTACAGCTCCATTAAATCTCATAGCAACAGCATTGGGATGTCAAGAGTGGCTGGTTACACAATTCTCTGCAAGTCCAACAGCAACATCAACTCCCATCTTGTGGCTTTTGTTATATTCAGACAGTATTTGCTGAACAGGGTGGTGCATTCTGACAAAAGACTGTTTTAGGAATTCAGTGTAGCAGTCTTGTCATGTAATCTGTGAATTTGCACAAAGATCAGCAAGATCCTCAATTTTATTGCCCCCATCTGTGCATTACCAGTCACAGCTAATGCACTAACTGCAGTAATAGGAGTAAAAAGACTCCCAGTCTTCTCTGTTTAGTTTACAAGCTTCTCATACCACAGTAAATGCCAGCATACAATTGTTCAATATTTTAGCCTAACAAAAATGTCAGCTACATATTTGCAGGACAGATTTGAATGTTAAAAAGCCTTTACCAAAACTGGGAAACTAATTTTTTATTTGAAAACAGCACACAAGGCTACTGCCTGTCAGTGGGGAGTATTCCTTAACTTTTGTCCAAAATTAGTACATAAAATTTGTTTTACCTTTACCACATCTCAAAATGGAGTATTTGGTCCCTTACTACAAGTTCCATCTCCTACTGTGGATTTATTTTGAAAACAATATAGTTGGTTTGCTAATATGATTAGAAGGGGTCTTCTACTGTAGCAATTGCATTTGTGTATAGATCTACTTACAGCCATGTCAAACACACACCGGGCATCAGATATAGCATGAATGTACGTTTGCAGATCCTTGCAAGAGCCTGAAACATGAAATCTGAAAGAAATAAAACCACAATTAATACACTGAACCATATAGCTTTCAGACCAAATTGTTTCACCATGTAAAACAGCAATGGAAGCAATTGATTCCCAAGTGGCTCAAAATAAGCTTGCATGATAATAGAGCAACTGTGCAAAGAATAAGCTCAGGAACTATTGCCTTCTATGCCACTGGATTTCTACTTGAGACCTGTCTCACTCTTAATGTATAAGAATGTCCCACAATATTCTCATCTTTAGGAAACAACATTTACTGAACTTTTCAGTCTTCACTACCAAAGTGGCTAAAACTTGTTCTTCAGTGGGTGCCAACGCCACAGAGAAGTCCTGATGCCTCCCACAAGCTCCTGAATCCCCTCTGGTTCCATGCCCAAAAGGTTTAAGTACTGCCATACGTAGTTAGTCACTGAGATGCTAAAACTAGTGCCAACATGCCCCATGAGCTTCCTCAAGAGGAACATGGCTAACTGGTTCTTGACAGACCACAAACACATCCATCTGTACCACAATGCTCACTACTCCAAGTCTACTCCTCTAAGGAATACCATTTTTAAGGCAAAGGTCCGTTTTCAAACTTATTTGGATGAATCCACATTTCTTTAAAAATAACACACAAGAGCCATATGATTTTTGTTAAAGTTGGTTAAGGCATTATAAGAGGCGGCACATTTTCTCAGTAGGATCCTCTAATATTTTAGTTTACATTTGTCATTTGTAATGATTATTGTATGTTTATGCTTTAACATCAGTTTCAAGCAGATACACATCAAAACAATTGTGGTTTAAGTCATCAAGATCTGGCTTAAATTTTCTTTTTTTACTGTCTCAATGACCCACCCAGTTTTATTCATTTGGTTGCTTTCCTAAAACATTGAGTATTTGATACATTAGTAGCTGAGGGCAGACAGAACAATGCATGTATTTTTCTTCCATATAGTAAAATATCTGTCAAAATTCCAACTAAAATATCACAGATCATTTGAAAGATCTCGGAACACTAGGATTCATTCCTGCCACGAGCAAGTCAAAAACTTAGGTATTTTGCCTTGATATGATCAGAGTGACAGAGGACCCTAACTCTTAGAAAATCCAACCCCATGTTGATCTTGTTCAAACTCTGTCCAACCTATTCCATGCTATACTAGCTCTTATCCTATATGCTGTTTATTGCTGGAAAAATACAAATCAAATTACCACAGAAATTCAAGAGTACAGTCAGAGAATAGGAGAGGCTTCTAAAGTTAGTTTTCATGCTGACAGAGGATTTCTGATGCGCCATTTAAAACTGCTTTGGTGTCTGTAAAAGTTACTTTGTTTAATACTAGTTTTTGCTTTTATATTAGCACTTTGCTTGCAAGCAAAAATTCATGATTCAAAGTTAGTTTGTTGTTGTTTGGGGGTTTTGTTGCCTTTTATTTTAACCCTGGAAAACAGTGTCAAAGAGGGAAAAAATTATTTTCTATTCTACATCTTGAGTACATTGTACAAACATCTGCTCAGCCAGCAGAGAACAAAGAAGTTACTCACTTGACACCAATTATTTGGACTCCCAGCTCCTTAGCACATTCCATGAGGTGCCTACAGTTCTTCAGGGTGGTGCCAAACTTCATATTCATCTCCTCATCAGCAGTAATGTCTTCTGTGGCAATGTGCAGTAAGAGCCTAAGAGAAGGGGAAGATGATTGGGGCAGTTGGTTTACATCATCAGCACATGTGAAGCCTGAAGACTGTCAGAAGTGTGTTGATTATGTTGTCAATACTCCAGCTCCATCGATGGATGAATCAAGGAAACCTAATAAAAACAATCCTGTACAGAGAAAAAACTAGCAATTAGGGGCTAAAACATGGAGCCAACAAGGACAAGGGATTTCGAAATGCAGCAATTAAGACTCTAGTAGCAGCAAGAGTCTGTTGAGTGCTGTAATAAAAGAGAATGTTACCTTCTAATATAGTTCCTCATAAAACCAGTAAGACTGTAATATGATTTTTTCCCATCTCTGACCTCCTTCCTAGCCAAGAGGAGAATGTGGAGATTACCCTTAGGTCAGCCACGTATCAGATTTAGTTTAATTCAGCATCTGGAGAACACCAGGCTGACAAACTGAAAGCATATCCCAGCCATATCCCTCCACCTCCTCTTCTGACTGAGCACATGGACTGGGGATGGGGTAGGGATGTCAGTCCACTCCCTGCCCCTTCTTCCAGGACACTGTGGAGCAGAGAGGAAGCAAGTACCATCTCTTACATTCTTATGCAGTGAGACATCTTCCTCCCTCCAGTGAAAGCCTCATCCTGGGTATGTCTGGCAAACTGCAGTGCCAGTGTTGACAGTTGTCTATGTTAAATTAACTCTTGAGTGGCAAAGGCATGTCTGCATCAAAACCTCTAGAGGTATACCCCCCAAAACTCACCAATTCAAACTGCTGTCCACTAAGGCAGTCACCCCCACACCCCCAAAAGATCAATTAGTTAGTCATGCAGTAAAGTGAAGTTGTCATGACATACATGCACACATGACAGACTGCACAGAGCAGTTAACCAGGGTGGGGAGCACAAACAAGCAGCAGAAGCTCTGCAGCCAAAGGGAAATAGCTCTTTTTAAGACATGAAACAAACAGAACTCAGCCTAGCCACTGCAGAACACATGTTGGCCTAACAGCTACCCAAGACTTCTACAAGTACTTTCCAAATGTCTTATAAGGTGTTTAAAATGCATTTTGTAAACAGCAACAAAGTCCTAAATTCTCACACTGGTTGCCCAGCAATCCTTGTTAATTTTAATTTATACCATTTCATCTTGGGAAACTGTGACTAGCCTTTCATTTCCTACTTCTCCACTAGCACAGACAATTCAAGTTAAAGAGTTTAACTTCTTGAAATGTAAAAAAAAAAAAAAAAAAAAAAAAAAAAGAGTCCATAATACTATGGTTTGTAACCTCACATTAAGATTAGTCAAAATCCCTTTTTAAAAAGACATCCAATGTTAAATTTCATTGATTAATGGTTATGGCAGCACTATAAGTGAATCAAGGTACTTTTTTAGTGCAAACCACTGAAAAAAAAGTAATTCTGACTTCTAGAAATCTAGTAGGATTCTTCTTCCTGGGTTTCAGCCAGTCAGAGCAGGGCTAGAGGGTGATATGTTTAGGGTTTGGGGTTTTTTATTTTTTAAGGAAGAATTTTCTTTTATCAGCCTTGCCTCTACTGAAGCTCTCAGGACAGCAAGAACCTTATCAGTTAAACTTTGCCCGGAAAAAAACCTAAAGGTATAAAGAAATGCAATGCTAAGCACTCCTTTCTGCCATCTCTTCTTCCTTTAAAAAACAAAATTGCAGTCATTCCCGTGACTAAGACTTCGAAAGGCAGAAACATCAATTACAAAAGAAGACCCACCCATTTACCAACTTTAGTGCAAAGTTACAGATTTTAAGAAAGTGAGAAGGAGAATCACATCTTTCCTCAGCCAAAGTGTATTGGCTTCATCTATGCAAGCATAATTCAGCTCTAAGAACCACACACAGGAAGAACAAGGCTATACAGTGGCTTTGACTTTTTGAGCTATGCCAAGGAAGAGAAAGAAAACTCATTGTCACTTCAGCATCAACATTTAAGTGACCTGAATAAGGTAATTCTAATAAAATGAGAAAAAAAGCACTTCTGTCCAGTGAGAAATCAGACCTCTAGGAAATTTATGACAGCAAATTGCAGTTCTTTTATAGAAATTGAGCTTCTTGTCCTTGTTAAATGGGAATTTTTGCAAGTATTAGACTATAGGCTCTTTGAAAAGAAGTAAAGAGTTTGTTGTTTTTCTGTAGCTTATGAAATTTCTCTGTTCTGCCTCCCCATTTTACAGTTGCTCTGGCTCAAGAAAAGTAGGTATCCTAACTTCTCTTGCTGTGGATGTTACCACAGACAAGGTTGTCTGAAGTCAGCTGTTAGAATCATGGAAATAAATCAACATGAAAACTAACAAAACACTAAAGGCACCAGTGAATAACTGGTAAAGCACTAACAATGTAAGAGTCAGCTTTAGCATTGCCAAGGCTTTCAAATGCACTAAGTATGCCAAGACCAGCACTTTACAGAAAAAAATATTTATCATACATTTAACATTCTTTGCACAGGAAGTCCTCTCCAGTATGCAAAGCACTGACAGGTTTCCATGAGGTTTAAATGTAATCACTACCAATAGCAATATTAACAGCAATATTAAATCTTGAGGTAGCCTTGAACAACCGAAACTCCCTCAAATAAACACCCTGTCCTCCCTCCCCCCCACCCCAAAAACCCACTCCAACCCCACACCCCCCCAAAAAAACAACTAGTGAGATGACAGAGTCTTCAGATTCTGAATTTAGTAGAATCTTCCCAATTCTACAGCTATGGTCTCAGTTTTGGGAGAAGACATAACAGTTTAATAATGACTGTTTAGAACCAAGGGCTTTGTAAAGGATGTCAGGAATTCAGTTTCTCCAATGATATTTGTGGGAAGCTATACCCCATTAATCACTGGAAAGGACTGTAACATTCACTTGGGCTCTGACTCCAAATTACTTAAAGGTATGGTCCATAGCCAAAGTATTCATGTGAGGGCTGTGATGTTTAATGACTGCAGTGCCTATCAGTCCAAGAGACCATGACACATCGGCAGCAATAAAATTCTCATATTTAACAACTAGAATATCAGCTTTGATCACTTCTTTACAGAAGACAGCTGAGCTAATACTGAAGTGACTGAAAATAGAACTGGAGTCAAATTTCTCACTGCTTTAGTGGTGCAGAAATACCCACAGGTGTATTTAATAGACTTGCAGAGTGTACCCAAACCCAAGATAGGATTTGGAGCACATGGGCATTTGCTGATAGTCTCAGCCCTGACTTCAGTTGGAGCCACTGCTATCCAAACAGAACTTCTTGAAAAATAACAGTGAAGACACAACAGAGCAGGAGGAAGATGTACTTGCAGATGATGAAATGCCAGACTTCTCAACTTTAATCACTGAAACCTTTACATCAAGGTTGCCCTATGAAATCAGTTTCTCCCAAGATTTCTCCCAAAACAAGGGCCTTACTATTATATGAGGAAGTTGAGACCCAGTAGGGAAAGCTGCAAAAAAGCTACCTTCAAAGGAGACAAAGAGAGGAGAAAACCAGATACAAGTGATTTATATTAAAGAAGCCATGTACTTGCTTGCAAATCAAACAACCCAGAATGTAGGCAAAATTAAGTCTCCCCCACATTAAAAGCAAAGCCAGAATTGACACTTACTTGGCATTTGGATGATTACGTGAAATTTTCTTCAGCTCAATATCATTGTCACAAGTCATGATGTTTATCCCAGCTTTGGCTGCATACTTGAGCTGAGAAGCTTGCTTGCAAGGATTTGTATATATGATGTTTTCAGGAGAAATGCCCAAGTCTTGTACCAATGCCATTTCAGACTGAAAAAACGGGAGAATACCAGAGCTTGACAAAGTCCAGTGCATTATCTTTCCTGAATTTTTATTAGATGTCCTCTACTATTCCACAAAGAAAAAACTATCCACTGTTTCCAGGGCAGAAGCATAGATTTTCAATGGCCAGTTACAAAGGAGTTCACAAATTATATTATTTATAATCATGGCACTTAACACCAAAAAGATGATTTTAAAATAGCAAGCATATGGAAGAAAGTAAGGCACACAGGCAAGAAAAACTTACTTTACTGGAACATGCAAAACCAATGCCAAGGGTTCCCAGAATTTCGAGTACACCTGGAGTAGAATTGCATCTTACAGGATAAAATGGCTTTATTGGTGCCATCACGTTCTGCCATTGTATGTTATTCCTTACAAGCTTTCCAAGATCACCAACATAAAATGCCTTTTTTCCAGTCTGAAAAAGGAAGAATAGGAAAATAAAATGTCTGAAATTGTGGGTTTGCTGCCAAACAAACAACCCAAAGTCTTAAAGGATTATGTACCTTTTTACCCTGCTCTTAACTTTTAGATTTGACCTTGAATGTTGCTTTTGTTTTTACTTTCACCTAGTAATTTGAACTATTTAAAAAAAGAGAAAAAAAATCAGAGGGAATACCTACCACTTCAGAGATATTATGAATGCTATTTAGACAATATTCTGAGATTCCTGAATAAAAGATTCTACTTAAATGCCAAATGCTCATTTTATCTAAAAATACAAATCTCTTCCAACTTTTTATTTTCAAAAGTCTGCAACTATTTAGAGGAAAAAAATCCACTGCAATAAAAGCTTCCACAGTCTCAACATAATTTATAGCTTATTATACAAGGAATAAAATCTAATGCACTAACATTATTTTAGCATCTAGCTAATAGCTCATTTTCCTGAAAATTTGTTTGGTAGTATTTTAGTTCAGGAAGTCAAGTTTGAGACTGTTCTCCACATCTTGTGAAGCATTTAGTTCCAACAGGATTTTAAGAACTAAACTCATTGTACTAAAGGTTGCAGAATCAAGTACATAACCTTTAAGAAAATGCACAGACACTCTTCTGGAACTGTCAAGTCCCTCTTGTGCACCTGTTATATACAGTCTTTCTCAATATCAAGTCATGATGTGTGTATAGTGGATCAAAATCCAAACAGATTACTCTTATAATGTGCACTCAGTAAAATTCCTGTAAACGAATGGCCTACTGCATATCTATTAAGGACCATTACAAAATATATGACTGATCTGAATTAAGACTGTACATCAAATGTTAATTCTAGCACTTGACTTTCACAGATATGAAACTATGTATGTTGTGGCTTATTGTATACAAAGTCTTTTTCTGTTTAAAAAACACAAATAGAAATTCCATCGGGTGGAAGCATACTGACCCCCTGTACGGGTCACCAGCAGGAATGGGATCTGGAGCTTTAGATCCATGGCACAGGCCTCTACCCCTTGAGCTAAAGGAGTAAATGAAAGCAGCAGGAGGCAGCTATCCTCTGTGAGCCAGCCAGTGGTTGGAGACATGACATGTTGCCAGTAGTTTACCTATTTATTTGCTAGACAGAAAAAGAATATTAGGAATCAGGATTTGGGAATCCTACACCTGAGTTCAGAAGGCCATGGAATTTAGCTATTTGCTGTACTATAGTTGAGCACTTGCACTTGAACATTAGTCCTGATAAACCAAGGGAAAAGTGAACAACTCTAGGTATGGCATACTAAGGATACAGTATTTGCTTAATGAAACTTTTTTTAAAGCTTGCTCTTTCTACAACCTCATCTACAAAACAAAGGCTACATCTTCCTGCCTCCTAAGAAATGAGTGAAGCCTGATTCAATAGAATTATTGTAATCACAGAATTATTCAAATTTCTTTCCAGTTGGTTGCTAAACCTTAGTAGCTTTTAGACTAGTTTGTCTTGAAAGGTAGCACCTCACAATGTGCTCATACCCAAGTTTCCAATGGGGAGAAGGCTAATGGGAAGATGTATAACTATAAACCACAATGGCCCACAGAACTTTTAAACGTGGCTTTAAACTGGCTCAGCATACATATTTGTCTGAACTTTGCCATATTTTCAGAGAAAGAACAAAAACAACAAAAAGGGTTCTAACTCAATATATCCACTTGCCCAATTTCACGTTCTAGTCTAAAACCCATTGGTATAAAAGCTCTTGAAACAAAGAGATGGGAACCCGTATTTAACTACAACAGCAAGATTACTTTCCTGCTAGCCATGCTCAGGGAGTTGTTGCCCAAGTTTCCCCAACAGAATTCTGCCCAAAGCAAGCAAACAGCAAAGAAGCAGAATTAGAAGAGCAAACCACTTTATAAGGTGAGTGAAGCTTAGCTGACTCTTCCTCTGTTGCTGTCAGTTCACCAGTCCTAAATGCCTTGGCCTACTTTGAAGACTTATGGAACTGAACCAGAAAATTTGGAAAGCCAACTTACATGAGTATGTTCATAAATACAGTTGTCAATAACATCTGCAAGAGTTGCTCCTTCATCCAACAGACCAATGGAGTAATTTGCATCCTCAAGAAATCCTTTCATCTCAGCCGTATTCCACAAAGCCGACAGTCATAAACCAAGAAACACAAGGGATGGGCTTCCAAGCCTTATATCCGGGTCCTTAAATTATGCAACAAACTGTACAAAGAAAACAAAAGTCAGTGGAAAACCAGGCACAAAGCATACTAGGCCACTATTTAAAAATTAGAGCTTTCTACATCTGATGTCCTACAAACAGGAACACACACACCCTCTACAAAAAACCAAATATTTTTTTACTCTGTTCACCCTCCATTTGCCAGGGATAAGGATAAGCCACATGCGCTTGGCTTTAAAATAGAACTATTTTTCTAATTAGAAGTGTTGATAGAAACCAGAAACATTAAAGCTGAAAGTCAAAAGCAGTTCATTAGTTAAGAAGAGAATTTTGGCTTCAAATGGTCACAAGGCCACAGTATTAATTCCGTCTCATATTTCATCTACCACCTCTAGACAGTTAAAAAAATCCACAATTTGTAACATTAAGTTTGGTTAATGTTGTCAACAATATGAACAAAGTTACTTTTGCTCAAGCTAGTACTAAGATAACTAAGCAGCAGTTGCTCCTGCTTTTTATTACACCAAATAATGGGAAAGGAGCCATCAGGGTTTTATGTGCTTTCTGCACAACTCAAACATGCCCCCTATGTTTCTTAAGTGAGGAATTTGCTGCCGGGTGAATTGAATTTAGTGGCAGCAAGAATCTTCAGTTCTACTCAGAAGCTGAATGATAAAGAAAAGTATGCTGGGTAAGAAATACTCGTCTCACAGGTATAATGAGTCATATGCTTATTTAAGAGAATCCTGGAGATCCAAAACAATCACAAAAGAGCAAGATAATTATCACATTGATGTAAGGATTTAATTACAGTTACAAAAACAATGGCTAGCTGGCAGACACTATAATAACAAGAAAAAATTCTTTAGACGGTCATATCTCAGTGTGAGAGTAACAGCTAAAATTCCTTAAAAATAAGACCACCAAACAAAAGACAAGCTTGTGAACTAAGTTTCACTTAAAATCAGTGAAACAAACATGAGCACTGCAGTCATGTTCATAAAATATCCATGATTTTCAGAAGTAGGTTTAGATAGGTTTAGATATTTTTTCCCCAGGAAAGAAAGGCTGGCATCAGCATTTTACTGATAATTTGGTAGAGCTCTGGAATATTCAAACCATGAAGATACAAAGAAGAAAAAGCCTAACAGCAGAGTTTAATTATTTTACCTTTTTTTTTTTATACTATGACCTAAACAGTCTAATGCTTAAAGACACTTTAAAGTACTTTATGCACCCTTAGGAACTTGTTGGTTGTGTAATAAACACCTTAAACTTTCCTTCTACAAGAACAATAACAACAATAACAATTCTTTTACTGTCTTCTTGCAAAAATAGTAATACTAAGGAGAGGAATAAGCACAACCATGGTGGACACATGCAAGAGTGAAGTGATTTCTATTTTCAGCAGGTTATTCAAAAGTAGTTGATCTGTTAAACATTCAAAACCCCCAAGTTTTTTAATCCTTTCATGACAGAGCAATGCTAAAGAAAAATTTTCAAATATGTTTTCTGCTGCATTTAAATCTACAGGATTCTTTCCTCTCCCCACTCACACCTGACCAACATATATTCTAAGTATCTGTAACTGTTTGCATGTTAGAAGCCACTGGGCTGGGAGAAGCCTCACATCTGAGCTTTTCATTGTTTATTCAAGTTGGACAATTTCTGTGTTTCTGATCTCTTATTAATAAGCTCTCAATTCCCCGATACATTGTATAAACCTGTCAAAAAGCCTGCAAGCAAAATTAAAGTATTTTAAGGAATTACTGTACATACAAGGGTGCTACTCAGCTGATTTTTTTTTTTAATGCTATAAGCCACTTCCTACTTTCTAAAGTGTACAGACAGACAAGAGTCCCTTCCATCCTGATCTACCCTACTGGAAGGTCTCAGAACACCCACTGGAACCAATTGCAGCACTGAATAGATTTTCAGGCTCACCAGACACCCATCCACCCAGCAGGCTAATTGCTTGTACCTTGTATTTCAGATCAAGCAGCTCAATCTAAGCAACTGCATGCTTTTCCTCTGGGTGTTCATCTGAGTTACAGTGGAATAGATTCAAGCTAATTGTGTAGTATTCTTAAAAGAAAGCTTTTTTTCATAGTTAATGACTGTGGTGTCTATAGCTTTCAGACAGAGATGATGTAGAAGAATACTCTCCTCCAAAAGCTGCCCTTTTACTTTTGGGGACACTGTGTGGGGTAAGGACAGGGAGAATTGGTTTAAGTAAAGCGTAGGGAGAGGAGGCTCTTTACCACTAACTCACCAAATCCAAAAAGAACACTTGTCTAGTAAGTCAGTTTGGATGAAGATTATTTCCTAAACTAGACTTGTCTCCTGTTCGTTCATCCAAAAGCATCTTAAGGGTCAAGAGGCAGGGACCAAAAGGAATATATACTAGTAGAAATTTAATGAAATAACTTGCAACAAACCATCAACAATTGGTATAACCTCTCCCAAGCTGCTAAATGGCAATTGCTTTTTCTAAGCACATCCAAGACATAGAAGCTTTTCCATTTAGGGAAATTAATATAGTAAAAAAGCTAACATTAGCCTAATGACTGCTATCCAATTTTCCCTTTCTGGAAGAAATTACACTGTCTTGTTGAGAACAGGATAGGAAGAATATTGTACAAAGAAAAAACAAATTCCTAGGAGCACTGCTACAGCACCACTACAAAAGAGTGGATATTTGAGAAATGTTTTTTTAAGGGGTTAATACCTTACAGCACAATTTGGGACTGTGCTGTCATCTCATTCTGTTCTGACTGGCACCCCTCCTGAAGGGGAGGGAGGAGAATCAGTGATAAAATTTGCAGAAGGAAATCTAAAGGGTGGTTTAGGACTTTTTTTTATGTCTGCAAGATGAGTCAGAAATCATTACAGTACAGAGTTCAGTCCTTGCTGGAAGTGCTGACTTGCTGCAAGTCATTATTTGACAGACTTGGTGTGGTAACACCACCCATTTTCGCACCTGAAATGTTAGTTTGCACAGTGCTCCAGGACATATATTTTAAGGCAAACAAAAGCTGTCAAGTGGTATGAGACTTCTACACAGGCACGTAATTGCTTTCTTTGAAGTAAGCGTTACATCCTCAGGCTCTTTATGGTTTAACACAATGACTTCCCAGATGAAGAACTCTTAAGATAAAAGTGTACATATTTAAACACTGCAATTAATGCAGACATCTGGAATAAAACAAAATGAAAATGCTCTGAAAATAGACTAAACACATGCTTGTCATATGCAAGCATCCATATCACATAACACATACAATTTTCCTTTTTTCTTTACATTGTCAGAACTACACACTCTTTGGCCTAAAAAACACAAAAAAAATCCCAAACACCCTTAGGTTTGTTTCTTTCATTAAAAATTTCCTCTGCAAATGACAAAGTCTGCATCCCAAACAGGCTCCCAGTAACACCTTTCAACTCCATGTCTTATTAAACAAAATAAATATTTACAATATTAACAATTATACCGATGTAAAAATCATAAAGAGGTAAAAATACATTAATCTCACATTCATTAAAATACCAGTTCTTCAGGGGTAGCAGATCAAAGAAGCAGCAGCATTTTGTCACTGACACTGGCAATTAAGTACAGAACAGGTAAACTAGAAAAGTAGAAACATGAGTCCTATGTTCTCAGTGCAGGAAATGCCTATTTATAATGGGAGCATCTTTTTCAAAAAATATTCCAAGATGCCATTTCACCAACTTGCATCCCTATAAGTCAGTTAGCTGAATGAAGCCACTGAGGTCAACCGATGGAAATGCTGAAACAGGTGTCTTTTTGCATTACTCAAGTTACCTCTCAGTAGAAATCACTGAGGGTCACAGAGTACCTGTACAGTTTAGGTTACCTGCATCCTACCATTCTCTCAGGAGCATTCCACACAGTTAAATGAGCAATGTAACAGCAATTATGCTGAAGTAAGCAAGCAAAGGGGGTAGATACTAAAAAATAATGCCCCATCCTATATCTTCTATAGGAACCATGCTTTCAGGAACCTTCTGTATTCTTGAAGTTTGAATACATTATTCAGAGCCAATAAGCTCACAAAGCTTACAAAAAATGAGTACTCTTGTACATACATTTCCATGGTGTACCAGACCACCACTTCTCTTTCACAACAGTACAGTCACTTCCCTACCCTTTCCTCTTACTTGCTTAGTCAGTATTAGTATTTGGGCTCCCCCACTGCACCCTGACACTCCAAACTCCCAGCTCTCCTGTTCCCCAGTTGCCACCCAGCTCCATTTAAACAAAGTCAAGAGAGCTTTAAAGGTTAGCCAGTCCAGATAGCTACTGCTTCCACTTGGCTCGCTAATAGATCAGATTTCCATTGCTAATTCCCATCATTTCTGATAAACCAGATGTGGCAATACATGAAACAGATTTTTAAAGGAGCAAGACTTCAGGCCACAGTTGCTAGACTGCTCAGGGAGTCAGTGCATGAAGAGGAAGACAGAACTAAACCCCAAGTTCTTCCTTAGCCAGTGTCATACAAGGACAAGAGTGGGATAGAGAAAATTTTAAAAAGGAATCAAGATTAATGGGAATGTAAGTACACCTTTAGACAGAAGATTTTTATTTGAGTTCCATCAGAACATAACATTACAGTTGTATTTAAAAGTTCAATTGACTTTTCTCCCATTAAATCACTTTGCAATTTGAGCAAGACTCAAAAGTACCAATCAGATGGCTAACTTGCATCTTAGCTGTTTTTGAGGCAATTACCTCTGCTTCAGCACACCAAAACATGTACAGATTCCCTGGCAAACGCTACTGCTACCTGCATCACCACTACACTCAATACTGATCTACTCATACTTGTGTACAGTACATTATTACTGAACACATAATAGATCCAAGTTCAAAATTAACACACATCATCTCAGCATTCAGTTGCAAATACTGCAAATCCAGTGGCATTTCTGTTCTAGGACAAGCTATACCTTGCACTATTTGCCACAGCACATGACTACCAGTTAGAGAAGGAATATCTCAATGAAAGTATCAGAACAGTTTCTCTTCCAAGAGTAAAAACTTCTGTCATGGACAAAATTCCCTCCAGAATAGCTTTATAGGTTAAAATGCATTTACAGTACATTACGATTTTCAACTTTATTCACTCCTTTCTAACAATTCTTCTGCCTTTCCTGTCTAACTACTTTACTTTATTCCCGTTGAAGTGCAAAATGTCATGCAAGAGTTCTACCCACATACAAGAGCGAGCCAAAACTCAGAAGCTGAACAGGAGAAAAAAATTTCTCAATATTTTGCTTATAAAAATCACACCTAAAAATTAAGAGTGACATTCAGAAAATTTTCAGTGTTAACTGAATTCACTTGAATAGAGTATTTGACTAAAACCAACCAGATATATGCAGTTAATTCAGTAAGTTCCAAACAAAACAAAAGGAATATACCCTCTGGAGATAAAGCAAAAAGTCATGATAAACCAAGCTCATACTTCACCTCTGCTACTGCGGTTTTTTTCAAAGAGCAAGTTTATCTACATTAAGTACCTTATTAGGAGGCATACTAACACAACTGGCATTTGGAATCCTTGTGGTCTGTAAAAAAAGTACCTGGCCCAGTAACATGTACTTAACCATCCTCAAATTCTACATTAAAAAGCATTATATAATTTATGGGTACTAAGCCAAATAAAAACGCCTCCAGCTAGACAGGAAAAAAGTAATACTGTACAAATATTGTAAAGTCAGCTTAACTCAAATATTACAAATGCATTTAAGACTATTGTTAAAAACTACATAAAGCTATTTTAACTTAACAGAACATGAAACCACACACATTCCAAAGTCTTCCGTGGTCCTTAAGATCAGCTAAGTGAACTCATTTGTTTTCAGTTATCATGGTCTGGTTCTTCTTTAATAACTATTTGCCACTTCAAAATATAAAGGCATTTGTAATCAGTACACAATTTCCATCCAACTTTAATTTACACATTCTACTATAGCTCAACTACAACTATTTGTGAAAGTGGATGCTAATTAGCAAATAATAGAGATAAGCACTTGGGAAGGCACACCCTTCATGATCAGCATTAGTTACTGTTTACATGAGCAAATTTTAACTATTTCAGTATAAACTACCCTGAGAAATCATACCATCTTCAGCAAGTCATAATTTGATGTTAAGTCATGCAGTCCAATTCGTTACTTCAGAATTACCACTGAGAGACTGAACTTACAGCACTTCATTTTAGGATTTCTGCAGCCAACAGCCCAAATTCAGAAAAGTAACTCTATTCACCTACTTACTCACATGTGGTTAAGTCTCAGAACTTTATCAGATAATTATGTTGAGAAAAGTGTTAGATTAATAAAATTTATAGTCCCCCACCAAATGAAAGCCCCATGTAATTTTGATAATCTACATCCAGACAGTTATCTTGCTTATCAAAAAGCCAATACAAGCTGTATTTTTGGAAGTGCTTATCCTCCCTGCATACAGACAAAGAGAGACTTACATGGACAAGTTAGGAGATGGAACCCTACTATCATCAGCTAGGTTCCCAAGGTGGCTCAGCGTTGAAGTCGAACTGTTCTCTATAAAGCACTTCTCCTAAGCCCTCTGGATAGTTGTAAACTTGATCAGAGATTTTGCCCTGTAGGAAAAAAAGTGCACACAAAAATAAATTTCACAGCCAGAACAGAATAAAAGTTTTATCTTAAAACATTTAACAAATGCCTTATCAGTGCTTTTAAGAAGGCTTGCAACACCCCATCATGAAAGTTTATAATCACATCAAGCATACATTTTTCAAGAGTGAATGTAAACTCTGAGCCACAACAAGTCAGATATACTAAGAACTGCTAAAACACATGAAACTGCTTGTTTGTACTAATCTTTCACAGTCTGAACTGGAAAATTTTCAAAATTAATGGCAAAGAGATCCCGCTATAGGGTAGTACATCTCAATACTGGACTATCCTCCCAGAAGTGCTTTTAACGCTGTAACCACTGCATACTTCCCCTCCCCACTTCATTCCTATTTCAGAATTCCCTTGCCACGTTCTTTCTCCCTCTGCTGTGAATGAACACAGCATGTGGGTGAAAAATAGTGCTTTATATAGTGAAACTGAACACCACGCAGACTAATCCAGAAACGAGCGAGACCATTAGAAGAAAGAAACTTATGCTTGCCTTCAGGAATGAGGAAACATTTCAGCTGGCCCTTAGAGGCTATTACACACAACACCGAAGCAGCATTTTAAAGTACAAGGCTAGCTCATTCGAATTCAGGTAAAGCAATCACACAAATATGAACATAAAAAGGAAACATTTATTAACCCTGTTGAGAAGTTATTCCTCCTAAAAGGAAAGATAATTTTCATGGAATTAAATACACTACTAAACTGGTCAAATCCAACATGCAACAAAGGTTCTACAAATTCACTGTGGTATATGGCATGAAACATGGAATGTACCAATCTACTGTAAAACTAAACTTTTGCTCATCTCATTATTTAAATACTACATGGACTGACTATAAAAACCTGACTTCTGGGAATCACCTGACCTAAATGATCATCTTCTCAACTGCATCAGTTAAGCAAACTGCTGAAGTGTACTTTTCCACTTAATTCTTGCTCTTGGAAAACTAAACTAGCACACTCTATAAAGTACTGAATAACAAACAGAATTAATGCAACTTGAGGGTAACTTTCACAGCAACTCCACAGAGCAGTCCTTTCAGCTTTACCACATAAATTAGCATTTGGTAGCACACAGCACTAAAAATAAACCTCAATGCTTCAAAATTAATTGAGATATTAAGAAATTTTGCCAGCTAGAATTAACGTATATGCCTTTTATTCTTCTAAAGCAAGAGTTACTAAATGTTACTACGTTTAGTTCTGAGTATGCACACAACAGTTTTACAAAAGGAAAGTGTTGCTAGTTTTTAAAATTAACTAAATAGCTCCACTATTTCCAGTGCTGTTCTGATTATACACAAGAATTTATATAAATTTTCCAATGACTGTGAATTAAATTTACTTTCCAAGCCAAACAAGTCATTAAACACAGGTGCTTCTAGGGAGAGCACATGACCTTCAGTGCAAAACTTAAGAAGCCACGCTTTAGCCAAATATCACCTGCAGTATTATTCCAATAAATATTCTCACATGATCCAAGGAGAAAAGTGTACAGCGAAAGCTCCTGTGGAGCTGGAATGAAAACCAACCATTTTTTGTAGCAACAGACAACTATGAGCTCTGCTGAGTTCTAATTGTCCTTGAGAATTTCTTTTAAATGAGAATTACTTATCTAAAGGATCTACACAAACATATACAAAATAGTCTGACTGCTCTCTTTTGTGCAGGTTTGCCAATTCTAAACATTCAGAGAAAAATAGTGCAATTTGAGCCTTTCCAATCAGTCACTTCAGTCTGCTTTAACCAGCACAAAGAGGGAGTTTGCTGTACTGTGGCAGAGCAGGGCTACCATTTTAAGTACCAGAAGTGTATTAGATGTCCATAACCCATAAGGACAAAGCCAGCTTTACAAGAATTGCATGTCATCAGCAGCAATGAAGCATCCATTGCTTAAGGGTCTTAAAGCAGGTATAAAAGCATTCTTTGCTAAGCAGTGAGCTCTGAGTTGTAGGAATAATCAGCAAGGCAGCTCTGCCTTTTAATACTCAAGTGACACCTACATGCATGTATTTATCTATCATCTCTTAGTATACTCTACTAGCAAGCACCTCAAGTTTGACTACACCTCAAGCAACAACAATAGTAGTAACCAAGGAAACCCAGGGAAAAAAAAAAATTACCCCCCATTGTCCACAGTGTATAGTTTTGCCACAACAACTGCATCCCCACAGCAAGCCCTGAGTATTAAAGAGGCCAGCTAGGGCCAGGCTTTTTCCAGTTCACAGGCCCACTCAGCCCCCCTTATCTGATGCTGACCAGCCTACAAAACCAGGCATCAATTCATTTTCTTTGAAAAAAAATGATCACTGCATCCATTTCTGAAAAAGAGACCCTTTAGTGGCCTGAGCTAAAATATCCACGATCCAAACCCTAAAAATCTAGAATTATGATGACCTTGCACATTCACACCACGTGACAGACTTGGAGGCAACAAAGTTACTCTGGTCCACAAAAAAAACCAAACCAGGTATTTTTGAGTTACAGTAAGCCTTTTCCAGATCCGAGACAGGACATTGTGGCTAGGCAATCCCCAGGGGGGAGCAGGTCCTGAAGGAAGAACAGGTCCCCGAGGGATTCTCATCAACCACTCTCTTTCTCCTGAACTACATCAACATTATTTAGAACTGAAATTTATCATTATACTCAAATTAGCACATCACACAATTAAGCCTCGCTTTCAGGAAGGGACAGTCTTAGTTCTCTTCCAGAGCACTCTGTCTCTCCTTTAATTGGAGAGATGGAATCATTTCCAGAGCATACAGCCCAGCATTGCTGCAATGACACACCTGCAGCAGCCTTCCAGCACAGGGAACAAACAGCGAGAGGCACAGGCTGCTGGCCCGGGGGCAGGCTGCAGTGCTGAAAGGCAAGCCTGCCTCTTGCCTCCAGTAAAACTGTCCCCAAAGGAGAAACATTTCCACTGCTGTTCGCCACCAAACAACACCCTTTCCCTCCAAGAGCTCCCCCGCTCCCCCCTTTTTCTGTGATTTCACAATCTTTCCCTGGAGCTTAAAGCCCAGCAGGAGGGATGGGGGGCAGCAGGCTGGCTGGCTGCAGGGGGGTCTCAGCCCACAGCAGGCAGAGCAGGCAGGGAAGGGAGCTCACCACAGCCCAAGGCACACGGGGAGGGGGCTGCCTTGTCACAAGCATCAGCCACAGCAGCAGCAGCATTGTTCACACGGTGACAGGAAGGAAAGAACTAGACTGGACCAGTCCAGACTGGAACAAACCCCTCCTACCATCACCATTATTCACAACCCCCACCTCTTCCCCAGCTCCACTGCCTCCCACGTTTATCCAGGGAAGAATAGCGGGCAAGTGCAATATCCTCTGAGACAAAAATCCAGCAGCCAGGGAGGGCAGAAGAAGTAGGACAGGTCTCCCCTGCAACCCACAGCCACACAAGACACACAGCCACGCATCTGACTAGGTGTGTAGCCAGGTCTATGTTGCTTTATTGGACGTCACACGGTGTTTTCATTTAGGGTGGCTATAACCGACTGGGACTACACAATCAAATCCTGCTCAGTCACCAGAGACGGCTGCAGAGGTCTGAAACGCAGCGCTTCTCCTGCCTACGGGCATATGTCAGCTGTGCAGGATTTTGCACTGCAGGAGATGCACTTCAGAAAGGCTTGAAAGATGATTCAAGCTCATTTTCTTTTCTCTTCACCACAACCAGGTTCCCCCCAGCAAAGATATACATCTTCTTGGGCTTGGAATAAGCCCAGACTGATGACTGAAAAAGACCTGCAGTGCTGTTTAGTAGAGAGCATTCTCCTCAGCCATGCCAGCTGCCCCATGATCCTGCACTTGCACCATCCCCCTTACACATGCATGAGTCCCCCAGGCTCTCACCGTGCTTTCAGCTCCCCTACCACCAGGAACATACACATCTGCTGATCTGTCACCACTATAACCAATTATGGACACCTCTTCTGAGCTCTTACCAAGCAGGGAACAGCACTGCAGCAAGCACACACACATACTCAGGATACCCCACTATCCGGTGCACACACTCTAGATATACACAGAGCCAGCAGCTGAGCAATGACTGGACTCTTCTCCATACTTTCCAAAAGCCACTGGTACAGCAGTGGCCAACTGGACGACAAAGCGCTTGCAGAGGCAGCCAAGCCAAGGAGGTTGAGGCTCAACTAAGAGACCTCTCAGACTGGCAGCACCAAACCTGCTACTGCTACACTAACAGACAGACCAAGGGAAGGGGGAAAGCCCTTGAGATGACCAGCAAACACCCCTGGCAAATGCAGGAGACTGCTAACTGGAAGGAAGGGCTCCACTTTCGCATGCCGGGGGACCCCACAGACCCTCTGCGTGAAGGCGACTTGTCCCATCATCCCAGCGTCTGTCCCGGAAAGCGTCACTTGTGCAATGCCCTTACAACTTGCGCGGTGCCCTGACAGCTCCTTGGCTGCCACCCTGGTCCTTGGCGTGCCCCCTTGTCCCCCAGTGCCGAGAGGGACAGGTGAGGCCTCGTGCAGGCGCAGCTCAGGTGAGGGGGGAACCGGAGGACGGCAGCGGGAGCCCGGATGGATAATCTCGCTTACAGAAGCACAACATGGCCCCTGAGAAGAGGCGAGGAGACGCCGCAGCCATGCCACCAGCACCTCTCCAGCCTATGCCCTCGTCGCCCACCGCAGCGCCGAAGCCCGTCACACATACGGCCGCTCTCCCCAGGCCCAGGGGAGCTTCCAGCGTGCGGGTCATCCGCGGGGAAGGGACCCGCCGGCACCCGGGCCGCAGCCTGCGCTCCCCAGCCTGAGCAGCTGCCACAGGGCACCGGGGACTGGGCAGCCCCCTCCCTGAGGGGTTCAGGCGAGGACGCCCCTCGATCCCCGTCCCAGGCAGGGGCGCCCTGCGAGCGGCAGCAGCACCCGGCGGGCGCGGGTCTCTCGCCGCGGGTACTGCCCCGACTGTGAGGGGGAAGACACCGCGCAGCCCCCCTCCGCAGGAATCCGCCATGTTAGGGCGGCCGCCAAGCCCCCGCTGCCCGCGGAGCCGGCGGCCCCGCCGGCCTCCCGCGTCCCGGGGGCTGCGGGAGAAGGGGGCCGGCGGCGCCGCCGCAGCGCTCGCCCCAGCGCCCGGCCCCCGCTGCTACCCCGGCGCCGCTCGCACGCAGCGCTGTCCGCCATGTTAGCGCGCCGGCCGCTGACCCTCCGCCCGCCGCCAACGACACCCTCCGGGGCGCGGGGGTCCCGCTGTCCGCCCGCTCGGCCCCCGCACTGCGGCCCCGCACCGCCGGCGCTCCGTGGGACAGGGGGAGCTCCGGCTCTGACTCATCCTGCCGCTCTCCATCTGCTGCCGCCGGTCGCAGCCGGTCTCGCCGCACGCCGCCGGGCGGAGAAAGGGCAGCTGCAGGAACCGGCCCCAGCCCCAGCGCTCCCCGCCAGGAACCGCCGAGGCGGCAATGCTGCCCGCCGGGCGCCCCTCTGCCCTCCCCGGGCGCCACGGCCACCGTTCCCCTTCCCTCCCTGCACTGCCCCCAGCCCCAGGTCGCGGGCAGGGGAAAGCCCCTGTCGCTCCCCCCAGTCGCCGGTGTCCAGGGACGCCCCCGCCCGCTCCGGAGCTCAGGGTGGGCGTCGCCGCCGCCCCCTCCCTCCCGCCGCCTTCCCCGCGGCCGGCGAGAGCCCCGGGACCCCCGCTCCGGTACTCACGTGAGATAACGGCCCGAAAGATTTGGTAAATCGTCTTCTCTTTTTAGGCGGAATTTTTAAAGAGGGATGTGGGAACCTACAGCAGAAATACAGGCGGCGGCAGCGGCGCCTTCCAGGGCCATAGGCTGCGGGGGCGGCCGGCGGGGAAAGCGCAGCGCGGCGCTGGGACTGGAGGGCACAGGCGGAGAGAGACAGAGCCGGAGCGGGCCGGGGGCTGCGGCAGCGGCGGGCGGAGGCGGGAGCGCGGTCGGCGAGCGTCGAACGAGCGACGAGACAGGGCGAGAAGAAGGGGACAACGCCGGCAGCGCTTTTATAGAGCGGGAGGGCGAGGCGGGACCAGCGACAGCGTCACCGCACCGGGGGCGGGACCCGCCACCGCCCCCCGCGGCCGCCGGGGCGCGATGGGTGCGGGGTGCGACCGCCCCGCGGGGCAGGTGTGGGTCCCCGGCGCGGCTCTTGGGTCCTCGGCGGCGGCTCGGCCCGGCCGGCACCGAGGCTGCTGCGGGAAAGGCCAGGTCTCTGGGGAGTTCCTGACAGAAGGCGGGGCAAGGACACCGCTGGCGTCCCCTCAGGATCCCAGGCAGGCGGTTACCCACACGTGTCTTCATAGGGCATCTGGGGTCTGTGCTTCTGTCATGACTTCCACAAGCCAGAGACCTATCCTGTGTCGCTACGGCTTTGAGCAGGTGTGAAAAGAACCCAAGGCTTAATAGCCAGCCAGAAACCGCCTTCACAGAGTTAACAGCTCGCCCTGGTCCCCTGGGTATTGATAAACTGGTCATAGCGCTCACCCGAGCAGACTAATCATGCTCCATAGCTGGCACCCTCAGTCTTCCAACAATTTCAGGCCTTCAAGAGCCTTGTGTGTAAATACATGAACGGAAGGATTTACCTGACCCTTATGATTCACACACAGTTTAACTGAAGCTCTGGAATGTTTTCAGCTCACCCCAAAGCCTTTAGTTCTTTCTTAACACCCTTGTGAGGAAGCGCTGCTCAGCTGCAAGTGGAAAAGAGCCATTTGGAGATGAGGTCCCTCAGTTAAAGGTCACAAAACTGTTCCATAGTGGAGCTGAGGAGGAACCCTGATCTGCCAGCATGGCTCTGCTGTGTCAATTTTACCAAATCGCACAGGGATTCTTTTTTAAAAGCTCATTCCAGTAGTCACAATTCTTTCCAAACACTAAAATATGTAGTTATGCAGTTCACTGAGACCCACCAAAAGATATACTTGTTCTGGAAAGTACTTCTTCCTCTCAGGGCACATTTATTTTCTTTTTAAAAGGTATGTTAGTACAGTTTGGATATTTTTTTCCAAAGGAAATTTGGGGTTGTTTAGTTTTATACCAGAGAGATTTTAGAAAAGCAGTGAATAGATACACACTGGTCATCTCTTTAGAAAAAAATGGGACTGAGGTACCACAAGAAAAAGGATGGAGTTTGTTTACTCTTTTCATCTGCTAGCACCTTCTTTTTAGCAAATAATTTTAAACGAGGAAGAAGTGAACTGACAAATATATGCAGTCTCATTACAGTGCTTCTTCTTTCCTGATAACAATGCTAGTGAGTTATGGATGCAGTCAGTAAAAGCAGGCACATTGATTAGGAAGTCAGAAGACCCCTTCCATACATTTTCAACAAACACTGTATTGCGGACTAAAAACGGAGTGGTTTACACTGCTGTTTTTTCAGGTGTGTTCAGTGTCACATCCTTTGTAGGTGACTTACCTGTTTGAGCTCCTATTTCAGAATACAAGTGGAGGAGGAGTCATCAGATTCTATTAAAACAACAAGAAACTCCACAACCCCAAACAAAAACAAAAAATAAACAAACAAAACAAACATACACCCCAAAACCAAAACAAACCCAAACCAGAAAAAACTGTAGAGAGATAGGAAGAGAAATTTAGACGGAGCTTGGTCATGGCACAATAAATGTGAATCATTAACAGGCAAAGAAAGGAGGAAGGGATAGAGGGGAGGACAAAGGTTGCAGTGATATATACAGAAGAGCAATCCAGAAAGCTATATTCTTTGGAAAGGCAGATTTTTCAAAACACATCTTTGGAAGGGGTATAAACTAGGAAAAGGATTTGACTAGTTTGGGGGTGTTACTATGCATTAAATCTATATTCTTAGATATCTCTTGATGGTAATATCTGAAGATATCCCAGTGATATATGGGTGATCTAAATGGCACATCAGTTACTGCCACCTCATCTACATTCATCTTCCCAGAAGAGTTTTTGTTTTGTGGTAGGTAGGGGATGTTTTTAATATTCTTACTGGGAGTTAGAAAACAGATGGACTATTTAAGAGAAGAGGACAGTCACGTAGGACAGGAAAAAGAACTTCAGTCTGATATGCAATTAACTGGAGGCACTGTCAACTCTTTTTAAAATGTATGGAGGGAGGGAGGATTTCCTGCTCATGGAGGAAGCAACACTTGAAAACAGAAACATAAACTCCATCCTCTCAAATCTACTGGAAAAAAAAAAGGAGTGGCACACTGTTTGGAAGAGTACAAGACTGAACGATGTAGTTACTTTATACAAAATAGGAAAAAATGATGGATGAATTCTTTATACAGTGTTTCTGCTGCCACAGGTGATATTAATGCAGAACCAGAAAACTGATGCTGCGGCTCAATGTCTATATATTTAGTACAGTGCTACACAAAACAGCAGTCCTGTTTCATCTGGAGAGGCAAAATGTAAAAAAGCTAACATCAAATTTCCTTCTGCCTCATTTCTCTCATTAGTTTCATCCAGTTTTAATATTTGGATTTCTAACCTTGTATGGCTCCATACCCACATTTTGTAGATTACTAGAGTAACAACTCCCATTTTCTGCTCCAAAGATAGAAAAGCAACAGAGCACAAAATGCATCTCCAGCTCTGAGTTCCCCTTCCAACTGTGAGGCACTTCTACCACATTTTTGGATTTTTTTTTGCCTCCACGCTCTTTTTTTTCAGCGTGGTTCACAGTTGGATGTAGACAAAATCAGGTGTTATCCCTCTGACGCAGATACACTGGAGCAGGAAAGACACCCTTCCCCCCCTCCTCTTTTGGAGTGCAAAAAACACTCGCTAGTGAGGCAACGCCGTGGCCAGGAGCTCCAGATGTCTAAAGGCTGCACAGCCCAATGACCTTCCTTGCTGATCCCAAGTATTTCCTTCTCTTTATGTCTTCCTAAAGGCTACCTTTTTTCTCCTCTGGTTCTTCAATTTCCTCTCCCTCTCGGATGTACCCTCTATCACCAGGCATCAGCAGCGGAGTCAGATTCCGCTCCTGCAGTGAGAGAATGAGATTATTTCCTCCTCCATCTCCTCTTCCTCTTCCCCTACTGCTGCCAACTCTTGCAGTGGTTAGTGTTTTTTCTTAAAGCCTCAGGTGCAGGAATTATGTGATTACACAAGAATTTCGTCTTCCATTGAGAATAAAATGTTCCTAGCTACTGAAAACTCAGCACAACAGAAGAGAAATTAAAATAATGATCCACCTTCTGATGTAGGGAAAATGCTGCTTCAGTTTCTTAATGCTTGAACTCCTTTTATTAAAAGGAGCCCTGTTCTGGCTCCTGTTACATGCAGTGGCAATTGGTATATTAACTATACCTGTGATAACACTGAGTACAGTTAATAATCTGTAGCCATCTAGCTGCAGCACTTGGCTGTTGGGGTGGGAGGAAAGAATCAGTCCAAACCACATTTTCGTCTGTGCAGCTCAGGGCAGGAATGGCTGTGCAAAGGGCAGAGGCACACCAAAAGGAAATGAAGGCTGTGACAGCTCTGGATCCCTCATGCCCACAATGCCATAGAAATGCTACAACTCCAGTAGTCCCTCTTTTTAGTAAAATAACCTATATAAGTAAGACCTTGTAGAAGTAGAACCAATTGATACTCTGATCTTCAGACCTTTTTCATCACTGCACACTTGGGAGCTATGACTGCTCCAGGCCAGTTGACAGAAATGCTGATAACCGGCTGGAGGATGATTCAGAATTATTAAAAGCTCAGAGGTGACAGTAGGAAAGACGTGTCTCCCTTAACTCACAGGGACCAGTCACCTCTCACCTATATTTACTCACTGGTTTGCTGGATCAAAACAACTGGGGTAGAAATAAGATTCCAGCTTTCTAATGTAGATTCCTTTCATTTCAGAAGAATGTAATTTCTAGGGAGAATAGTTACAGACTAGATCTCATACTCACGCCAAGTTGTTTACATGAAGTTAGTGGTAGTATCAGCTCAAAATACTTCATAAAGACATCACAGGTAAGTAAAATTAAATTGAGGTTGTTTTACAAAGTCAAAGAAAAAGGAGGAAAGAGCAAGAGAAAAGTCAGTCTTGGTTTAGGAGTATCCAACAATATACCATAAGCTCATTTCAGTCCAATGCTAAAATGATTTCATCTCCAAAAAATCTAGACTGAATTGGCAGAAACTAAAAGAACTGTGAAGAAAGTCTGTTGTGGTTCAACCTCAGCCAGTCACCAAGCCCCATGCAGCCGCTCACTCATTCCCCCACTAATGGGACTGGGGAGAGAATCAGAAGTGTAAAAGCTAGAAAACTCATGCGTTGAGATAAAGACAATTTAATAGGAAAATCAAAAGCCACACATACAAGCAAATCAAAACAAGGAATTAATTCACTGTGTCCCATGGGCAGGCAGGTGTTCAGCCATCTCCAGGAGAGCAGGGCCCCGACATGTGTAACAGTTACTTGGGAAGACAAATGCCATCACTCCAGATATCTCCCTCTTCCTCTTTCTTCCCCCTACTTTGTATACTGACCATGATGTAATATGATATGGAATATCCTTTTGGTCAGTTTGAATCACGTGTCCTGGTTGTGTCTCCTCTCAGACTCCCATGCACCCACAACTTCCTCGCCAGCATGGCAGTAGGAAAAGCAGAAAAGGCCCTGGCTCTGTGGAAGCACTGTTCAGCAATAACAAAAGCATCACTATATTACCAACCCTGTGTTCAGCACAAATCCAAAACACAGTCCCATACCAGCCACTGTGGAGAAAATTAACTCTACCCCAGCCAAAACCAGCACAATACCTAAGCTACTAAATAAGGACTATTTAAGAGAATATTCAGCTATGAGCATTACTTGAGAGTCTACCTACCTGCATGCCTACTACACATTAACTAGTAAAGAAAACTCAAAAGTTTTAAGTATCTACAACAGGATACGGACTTTTAGGAAATGTGTCCAAATCCAGTTCAGGTTAGAAGTTACTTGGGCTCTTTATGTGATAAATATTGAGTCGTGTATTAATTACACCCATTCTAGTTCCTGTTATCCAGGTGCCATGGATCATCACTAATACCTGAAGGGTCAGCTGGAGACCAAAGTTTATGTCTCTGTGGAATTTATCATTTTTCATTACAAATATCTCTGGATCAGAGAAGCGCATGGGGTTCCCCTCTGTGGATGAACAGGAGGCAGTTGTTCCCAGAAAAGTGAACTAATCAGGAACGATAAATCAACTTCTAAACACACAGTCCAAACACTAAAGCAGGAAAAAGTGGTCTGCGTACCATGCAAGGAGGTTAAAAATATGCATGTGCTGTGACTGGTGGTTACTGAATGGGGAAATTCTTTTTTATTAACTCTTTTGGAATGAATACTCCCTCTGTTGTTGTTGGTTGCATTTCCAAGACGTTTTTGTTCCCAGATGTTTATTCTCAGCACTGTAGTTCTTGTGTAAGTAGTCTTCCCCAAATGTGGTCCTGACTTTATGCAATGATTAAGAGTGTTTTCAGGCTGCTCGGCTTGCTAGTTGTTCTTGTCAGTCACCTTCCCGTTTTCTGAACATGCACATGTTCCTCTCGTGATTTTTAGACACAGTGTTCCCTGGCAGCCTCCAGTTTTGCTGATCTTCTCATGACTGGTAGGGCATTTTGTCAAGAGTGAAGACTCACAGTCTTCAGGAGAAAGATTTCCAGCTAACCCCTGGGGAAGCACTTCCCACTTGTCAATGTCTTTCATCACCCTCCTGGCTCTAAGAGGTGGTGATGATCTCCTCCTTGTCATCCAAGAGCAGTGAGAAGGGAAGTGGTCTCTTGAGATTGCACTCCCTCACCATCAGAGATGCCTCAAAATGTGTGTCTGCATTTTCTCTCTCATTGACAATGTTGCCTCACACATTTTGGAGCTGAAAGAACCACAAGTCAATGCAGAGGCCTTTCCCACCAGGGTGAAAGGGGCAGGATTACTAGACAGACAAAACCCTAGCAAACTCTTCCACTGCTTTAAAAGCAAATAATAACAGGTTTGAAAAGAAAAATTGACCCATTTTATATGAATCCTGTAACTCCTATTTACTTTGCTTGCATGATTAGAGTTGCTAATGTTAACAAGAGGAAGATGAGTAGCATGTGGCATTACTCACTTCCCTCTGCATTTGAATGTTCTTTAACGCATGCATTTTTCACTTAGAAGTTGACTTTTTAAAAAAAGTGGGTTTTTTTCTTCCCCATGAAAAACAGAAAACCCAGAGATACAGGCTGGCAGTAGTGACCAGCATGGAATAATTACCCCTCTAACACTGTTAAGACCATACAGAAGGATCTGCAACATCACCTACATACAGGAAGAAACAGGCTCTGGACCTGTGCATTTGGTAGTCAGACCACTGCAGTAGTGATGCTGCTGGTACTCAGAGCCTCCAAACAAGTTGTTTGTCAACATGCTTTTGAGTCCCTATATTGCACTCAATCAAGTTTAATCTCCAGCTCGAGGAAACTGTGTTCATGTACCTGCCACTCTTTCTCTCTAGGGACTAGGCCTTAATGCTAAGATTTGTAGCTTGCAATTTCTTTTTCCAGGCTCAGGCTTCTGTGTTCCTCAAAAATGAGGAAGGAAATCCCTTTTTAATTTTGCCGCCTTTAAGAACTCTGATCTTGCTTAGCACTTTAGACACTGTTGTTATCAAGAATGTGGGGCCGTGTCCTGGATCAGATGTAACATTGTTGGACATGAAACAGGAGCTATGGATATCATCTGCTCAGGATATTGTATCAATGCTATCCCCTGGCTTTGATGTTTCCAACCAGATTTGCAGAGGCAAGAGGAAAGTTAGCAGAGCAAAGCAAACAGGGCTGGATTATTTTTATTACAGTCCTCACAGCTGGTCAAAATAGTCAGTACCTTCCAAACTGACCAGATAGAAATTCAAGTGAAAGCTGAACTTGAGGTGAGCATCAGGCAAGGCTGGGGCAAGTGTCTTATGTTTAGCACCTGATTCCCTTTGTCATGCCCCATTTCAGCAGCAAGGGCAACTGGCCCAGTGTGCACACTCAAATCAGAAGACAAAGTGCTAACCCAGAAGATCTCATCTAGTTTTAACACCTCCAAAGCCGCAGGACTAGACCCCAAGGACGACATTGTGCAGGACAGTGGGATCAAGCAGTCAGGAAGCCACCAGGACAGTGGGGGCTGCAGCTGGGGTCCCACAGGGTGGCTGCAGAGCAGGAAGGCCAAGGGGCAAAGAGCTTCTGAGCTGAGCTGAGCCTTCAGCTCTGGGCAGTGCTCAGGCGTCCCAGCCCTCTCCTTGCCATGGTGTTCTCCCATGCCTGTGCCTTTGCTGTTCACCTCTCCATAGAGAGCTCCCAGGCCAGGGGACAGCAAACTGCCCACCCCTGCAAGATCAATCACTGCAAGGAGCAGGGAGGTGGTCTTATTTGAGGAGCTATTACTGGTACCAGTAAACACACTGCAGTGGCCACTCCCTGCCTACTTACCCTGCACCTACTCATGAAAAAGTAAACTTGGGCCATTAACTTTGCCTGGTGTTCCTAGACTGCGATTTGTTTTTTTTGATAAAAGACAGTTTTCCAAAGGGGCAGATAATTGCTGTTCCATCTTGAAATTAAAACGAACAAACCAAAAAACCTCAAGCAACTTTCTTGTCATATATAATTTTCTTGCATAATTTAGAATTTGTTTCCCTTCTTCTCTGCTGCTAGAAGGTGTGGGGCGGGGACCCAACACAGCATCTGGGAAGCTGCTGCAGTCCCCAGGCTGAGCAGGATGCCCACACCAGCTCAGGTGCCACTGGAGTTGGTGGGAGAGATGGCTGCCCCTGTGTCATCCATCATGGGAAAGAAATGCCTAAAGCAGCATGTACTTAAGGTTACCACCTCCCAGATGGTCCTTTACTCAGAACATCCTAATATGTTATTAGTTATGGAGCAGGGCTTTGGGCTTAGGTTTACGGTGAGAAACCAAACGCATGTTTACCATTTTCTGTAATAGCAGCAGAGTTTAAAGGAATGATTATAATAATATCTGGGGAGTGTGTTTCTCAGGTCTTACCACATGTAAACACAATCATAAGTGTAATCAATGTCAATGACTTCCATTTAATTCTCAGACAAAGTTTGCTTTTAAACACCACACCAGATTTGACATGGCCAATGATAAATGGAATGCAATTAGTTCTACTATTTCCTTTGATGATATGCTAAATTATTTCTTACAACAGACCATTTATTATCCAAAGCTAATGATTATACTCTTCCAGTTAACAAGTGGCAAACTGATAAGTTTCAAATTGAGATTGTACAGTCTGGAAAAAAAGTCATCCCCTGAATGAGTTTCATCTAATAAATCCTTGTCAATGCCCAAGTAATAATTTTCAGAAAGAAATCTTAAACTGTAAGAATTTTGTATGTATTTCTCATAATTACACAAATAAAAAAATAATTATGCTGCCTCTTAGTGATATACAGTCACTTAATGAATATTTAATGTTAAGGAAAATGTCAAGATTTAAATATTCTTGTGGCATTTTTGACAAAATGCATCTTCTAATTGTTAACAAGACAATTTTTTTTTTTTTAACCTCCAGAACTTATTAGGATCTTACCACGGTAATTGAAAAACCAATGAACAGAGTGTGGTCCTTGAGAAGACAAAAGCAATTTCCTAATTTTTCACCTGTATTCAAATTTTCTCTTATCATCAAAGGACAGGTCTGTACACCTTGATTGCTTTTATTCCAGGTTTCAAAATAATGCAGGCACAGTAAATTCTGGGTTTTATTAGAGAAAATTCTTTCATAACATCAGTGGTTACATAAGTAAGCAATTATTTCCCCTTTCTGTGGCTACCTTAATAACAGCAAGCCAGGGTGGTCTGCCACAGTCACTCCCCACACACTTGTTTGCCCCCTCCCAAACCTTCCTTGCTCTCCCAGTCCTTCCTCCCTTCCCATCCACCTGCACCTGGCTACAGCCCCACTAGGCACAGCTCTAAATCTTACACTCTTCTGCCATTTCCCTACTGTTTTTTTTCCTTTCTATTTATCTAATTCCTCAGGGATTTTTTTTCTCATCCTAGTCCCCCTTCCCACATTTTCTGAGCTCCATGTTTTCTTGCTCCTTGTTGTGCAGGGGATTCCTCTCAGCAGCTCAGTCTCCCTGAAGATGATAGGAAGAGGTGATCACTAGGGATAAAGGCAAACTCAGAAAACATACCAGTGTTTCATGAAATATCATACTATTCTCAGTAAAGTCTTAAAAATTAACAACCATGGATTGTCTCTTCTGCCAAGGATTATGTAGAAATGGAGAGGTGAGAGCATCTTAGCATTTTCCCTGAGGAGAAGAAGAAATACACTAGACATTCAAATCATCCTTCTTATTTTGCTGTCCATATGATGTCACCATAAATCTGTCAATCTTGAATAAAAGCAGCTACAACAGAGAGATATGGGAAATTCCACTTGCAGGACCACAGCTAAGATGCTGCTGTGTTTGGTACCCTTTTCTCTAAGGGTCTGCCTCATTATTTTCACTGTAAACTGTCTGGTTTCTAAATTCTGATCAGAAGAATATTCCCATCATCCAGATTACATCCTGTCCCTTGCCAACCTTTTGGCTGGGATAACATTCCCTTGAGGTTTTCCGTGTAGATAAAAGAGCCCTCAACAAAATCTGCATGACTGGGCTAAGGCTGCCTGAAACAGCAAGCTCTGCTTCTCCCCCGCAAAACCCCAGAGTACATATTCATCACCCCTGCATTTATCACAGCAAGATTCATAAAGATTTTTGACAGATGATACATGGCTTCTAAACTTTGGTTTTCCAACAGAAATATCAGAAAGTGGCAGAATGCTACTTCTTTTTCAGTTTGAGGGAAGACTGCAGATACCAATAATAGCAGTCTATCCTTGCAGCAAAGTCAATCCATCACACTTGCTATACCTTCCACTCATCTCTGGTCAGACACAGCTCTGTGATTTTAGCACTCCAAAATTTCTGCATTCTCCAGGGCAGCAGTCAACTTTTTCTAGGGAGTCATGTTAAAATGACCCACCTGCAGCAGGTCTTGTCTTCTGCTTTTTCTTCCAAGTAAAAAGGATTTATTTAGTAACTAGAATTGTCTTCTTTTGGGGGAGGGCACTGGGTAAAACTCACATTCTGCTTATCATTTTTTTCTGCAGCAGGGTGGCTACTTGTACCGAGATGAAGTGTCAGCAGGAGTTCAGTGATCATCTGCTCTGTTCAGCCAAACAGCAATGGCCTGGACCAGCCTCAGCACGCACTGCCTCCTCCCTGGCCAGCCCTTGGCAGGCTACTCTGGGCAAGGGGATATGGAGGGAACCTGGGGCTGCAGAGAAGGAGAGAGATGGGGATGGGATAAGGTGAGATAGGGTTTCTGCAGTGCAAAAAATAAGGCAGAAATCATGGGAAGCAGACGTGGTTACTGCTGCTGTCCGTGGGGCAAATTGTCTCCTCCTACCACACCTCAGAGGAGCTTCCGTGGGACGGTGACACCACAAAGCCATGGGGCCCACATACTGTTACCATTTGCCAGAGTCCCATAAGGGAGATTTGAATCACATGTCATTCTTCATGACCGCATGAGCGAAGTATAAAATAAAGGTAATAATAAAGTGCTGCAGTGAAATCCCTCAGGACAGTGATGAGAAAGCATGCAGCTCTGCTTCCCGCTAGACAGGCGCTGATTTCCTCTGATGGCAGTACCAGGCTGTCACTGCGGCTTCTCCCTCCAGCGCGGGATGCCAGCTGCACGATGCCATTAGCATTCCTCATCAGCCGCAGCTTATGTCTCTCTCTGTGCACAACGTTGGGAAACCAGGTCATTCTCTTGGCTCATCCTCTGATAACTCCTCTTTTCTTTCACTGCCGGGAAGCTGAGGATGGTGTAATTAGTTTGCACTAATGTTCAGCTCTATGTGCGACTGCTCTTGGCTCAAGCCAAAACCGAAGTTTTCACATAGTTTGGATGCCCTAATAGGAGGGGAACTTGAGACAAATCTGGGAGGTAACTATTTTCCTTGGGTTACAATGATTCAGCTGATATTTTTCGAAATACCACAGAGAATGCAAAGGACATGTTAAACCTCCAGTACTCCAGAACTCACTGAGCAGAGAATACATGAGTGTGATTCCAATGAAAATACAGAGTTATACATCCGCCCATGCCAGGTAACAACTGGTATTGCAAGGCTATCATAACAAGCAACCCGAAATCATGCCCTTATGTAGAAAAGCTGCCCAAAGTTTTATTTAACTCCTTTGGGTTTGCAGGCAGATCAGAGTCCTGATGTTCCAAAAAAGCTGCAGGGGGAAATAAAAAGGAAAAAGTCAACCCCGAGCCCAGATAAGAAGTTCAGGTTTTCATAATAAGACAGTGGAAGTGATGACTTCTAAACCTGAGAGGAATAAATTTTGAGAGGACTGTGTGGAGCATGGTACAGAGAGATAAAGCAACAAACTTTATTAAAGGGTAAGTGATTTTAGTCTGTGAGTGAACACATAAACATAAATGCCCACAAAGAATTATCTGGTTGATACAGTGGTGCTTGTATAGCAGCTGAGTAACCATAACAGTAATTAAAGCTGTATTAATGTGTTTGAGTGATGCTCTGTAAGTGTCACTGCAATGGCAGTCACAGCATCAACTGAAGCAGCTAAGCTTCGAGAGGAGGAGCTATGAACTACAGAGGCTCCTTGCCAGGAATGTGCTTGGAATTTGATATGTTGGAACACTATTAAAAATAATATGATTTAAATAATAATACACACAGCACCACAGTATTTAGTCTCCACTGCAATAACTGCAAAATCAACAAATTATATGCAGTATTTCAGGAGAAAAAAATATGTAGCAGAGAATGCATTAGCAGTCATTCATATCCCTTTACAACCAGCTGGGCTCTTCGGAAAAAAGCACACCAGGTTTCAAGGAACTACATAATGTTTTGGTAGGCTGAGAAAGAAATTACAGTTGAATCTGAAATTACAGTTGGAATTGATGACACTAGAAACATTTAAATTTCTCTTTTGCAATGATTTAGGTTAAGAAGTCCTAAACATTGGGTATAAGCTGTCCAGACCTCTGCAAACACAGACCTGTTAATTCAGTTAGATGAGAGTTACAGCTCACTAGGAGAAAAATATCAAACAGAAAAGTTTGCAATTGGATTTAATGGGAATACTTGTGCTCCTGGAGAGAGAGAAACATTTTCCAAAAAAATTCTTGCTCAAGCTTAGGTGATCCTAGCTGCCCAAATTCAGCAGAATAATTTTACAGAAGCTTCAGGTATATTCATTTTACTATCAACATTATCAAGATAAGATTTGGCCCAAAAGGCTTCACATCCTTTAAACTTGTCATAACAACTCCAGGTATAATGGCAGCCCAAGCACAAGGTATGCTTCAGAGGTGTGGTGTTAGTTGCAGATACATTTGTCTAATTTTTCAGCTTCATCTCTTGCAAATCAACAGGTTTCAAATAGACCCTGAATAAATAAATGATTTTGGTAAGTCCAGTGACATATTACCTCTTCCCTGAAGTGGTTGATTTAATAAAAGATATTTCAGTGTTATCCACAATCACTACCAATGTGATAATGAGTATCATCTCAATCCTCTATGTTGTGTGAAAACATTGCTTTGATTCACAATGAGGCAATCACAACTTCATATATATACAAGACCAATACTAAGGACTTAATGGTTATGATGATAACCAGCACAAAGGATTAATTCAGAGAACCCCAGGACAGAAATCCTTCCTTGAATTTTTTTCCAGATTTGAGCCTGGAACGTTAATTGTGCTTAAAATGCAATTTGCAGCAATGAGCATTTTACCGTGACTGAGTTTTTCTTATTCATTGCAAAAAGTGAAACAGAGGAAATTCTCTTACACCGTTGGGCGCAGATTCTTTCAGCCTACATACTTTGGTGATGTTTAGACTATGGAAATATGGGCAGTATAAGTGGTGATCTTTTGTAAAGTGGCTACTGAGCTGTTAGGAAGAAACCCAAGCCTTGCAATTGCCTCCTCCCATAAATCAAACAGTGCCTTCGTTGGCACTAGAGGCAGAGAGTTATGTAGCCTCTAGTTAGATCTTGTACTGAAGAGAATCACTCTGCACTAGGAATGAACTCTGCAAATAAAAAAATACAAGCTGCCACCATTTTTTTATATGTTTTAGTACACATCTTCGGGGATGGGGAGAGAAAAAGAGATTTCCATGTTCACAACATATTAGAATAAATACCGCTTTAAAAATATTGCATAATATAGTGTAATAGCTCTGGTTTGATTCATTCATGCCTTAGGATTTTCTTTACAGATGGAGGGACACCTCTTCCTACTGCAAACCCTTGGCCAGCTGCTGCTGCTGGCACTTTGGGCTCATCCTGCAAATGGTTCACATCCAGGTTCTAGCAGGCCATTGATCAGTTCCTAACACTTTCAGCTGAGTAGAGACTTCCATGGCAGGATGAAGTGACAGTAGCAGCGGAGGCAGACTGTAAAAATCCTACAGTCATTGTAATACACACTTCAGGACAGCTTGAGTTTGCGTAGTAGCTTCTTTCTTTGTCCTTCTCCAACAGACAATACTTCTGTTGCATAGTAAATGAGCAGCACTATTTCATATTCTGTGTATAATTAAAAGCTAAGAAAAAAAGGCTAAATCCTCTTATATTCTTATTTCTTGCAGCCAGTGATCTTAGAGTTTTCACCAAACTGTTGTCCCAACATTGTTGTAGTCACAAATCAGGAAGTGGGAAAAGTAGAAAACACTAGAAACATAGAATCACACAGTATGCTGAGTTGGGAGGGACTCTAGAAGATCATTAAATCCAACTCCTGACTCCACACAGGGCAACCTAGAAGGTAAACCACATATCTGAAAGCATTGTGCAAAGTCTTCGTGACCACTGACAGGCCTGGGGCCATGTCCACATCCCTGGGAACTTGCTCCAGTACAGATCTCTGAGCATTCAGCCCAAAAGTCGTATAAAGAGACCTTTTGTTGACAGCACTGTCATGGAGAGTGCAAACCTTTGCTATGGTTGTGCAACTGTGTTGCAAGGGTATGAGACCATAATAATTAGTTGTGTAGGAAAAGTAGTCTGCGGGACTGAGCTGAGGCCCCAGGCTCTGAACATGAGCCAGCATGGTGGAGCTGCTCAAGCAGAAGTCTGCTTAGAAGCTGGTAGAGACACTACCATGGTAACACCTTTGGTCACTGGATCTGGTCCAAAAGGTTTGGCTCCAGCACCTGTGGCCCATTAATGTTTATGCAGTGTAATGTATGTCAAATGAAAAGCAGTTCTCTGGGGGTCCTTTATACTGCTGGTGATGAGGAGGTTACTTCCACAGTTTCATCCATGCTGGCATCTTTTATAGGAAGAATGGTTTCTAGACCATTCATGTCTCATGAAAAATGTTGCTGAAAAAGCCTGTGATCTTCTTTAGGATACTAAAAATGTAGCTGTAACAGCAAGATCTGCTTTCCTTCATCTGTTTTTTCATTAAGAGAATATTTTGTATGCAGATCAGCTGAATTTGCCTCTGGCTTATCACAGTTATACATCTAAAGCATCACAGCCCTGAATGTTATCCATATATTGTAGTCTTCTACCCAGTTCTACAGGGCATACACAGCACTAACCTCATAGGTATAGCCAAACTGAGAAGGAAAATTCATGGTCCTACGTTTTAATAAAACAAAATTATGATGTCACTTCCCCCTGCCCTGGTATATTAAAAGTAAGAAAACAACCTGATGAAAATATTCTGAAAAATGTCAGAGCAACAAATGACCCAGTAAAGTGCCTGGCTCTTTGGGCAGTAATACTGCTGAGCAAAGAACTGTCTTCTCACTGTGCATCATAAATCCTGTCTTCAGTTCTTAAAATGTTCACAAATAATCTTTCAAAATAGAACATAAAACCAGTTCCTGCATATTCATGTTATAGGCTACAAACAAGGGCTTCCTCCAGAAGCCAGTTTCACTTCTCCAGCATCACCATAAATTACCATAATCTCTTACCCTTCATGGACCATGCTGGGTGCTGAAAACAAAAATTATTACTGAAAATAATTTTCTGAATATTACTGAAATTATTTTTAAATGCTATCCCAAAATACTTACATGACATCTAAATATAATCCTAAAACATGTGTGGCTAGTACAAACTGCATGTGCATTTCTGTATTGGTGTGCTTTTAAGAGTGAAAAGGATTTAGACCAGCAGTTGTAAGTTCATTGCTGATTCTTTAAGGACAATGTAGTCCTTACAGAGCAGCTGCTCACAAACTGCTACGCACTTTTCCTCTGAAATTCAGGTCCCTTCAATGTTCCTCAAAGTGTCTTTAATGTTCAGTGATATGGTAATCACGGGTAGGCAGACATGGAAACGTCACTGAAGCTGCTCATCTTGCAGAAACCTTGTGACGCCTTTGACTGGGGGTGTTACAGCACAGATAGTTTCAGTCTTTCCTTTTATCTCTCTGACACCAGCATGACAGAGGAAACACTTCCAGGGCATTGGGGAATGTGACACAGAGCAGGACTGATTCTGTGTAGGTTCTTGCAAGTCCCAAATGGCCAGGGAGCTGCAGCCATCTCTGGCCTCCTCGGGCCTCGTGTGCTGCACTGAAGCTTACTACAGCTTTCCATCTTAGCTGGGTTCAAAGAAAGGCCAAGCTGAATACCAAACCAAACAAACAAGCTCTAAGTGCCTCTACAAGCTTATCATCATGGCTGAAGCTTTTCTTTAATTTCTTCTTTGCTTGTTTGTGGAAGAAATCTGCAGTCACCTAACAGACTTGGCATTGTGTGTGAATCCCTGCATCAACAACTAGGTCAACCAGCAGGGTAAAGCACTGTACATGTGAGAGGCTCTCTCAGCTCAGCCGATGCCTGCTGATTATATTTTGGGAATTAGCTAGGTAGAAGAGAATGTCCTCCCAGGCATGTGCTACCCTGAAATTTTAGTCCATTTGCACAAGTCATTTGAAACCTTTTCTTGGCCCCAGCTGAAAGGAGTGTTAAACCCATGGCAGCTAAAGCAAGACTGAAATAGTGGAAAGTTCAGGGGGTTTGTCTTCTTCTACCCTCTTTCAGCACTTGCAACTACCCAGTAATTAGTTGCAGCACCCAACACTATATAGGGCTTGTGCTGTGTTCAGAGAGTATCAGCTTTCCAAAGTGATGCAGATAACTTTTGGGTAAGATAAAAGTGAGAGGATAAAGACCCAGGATATTTTTACTAAGACTATTTTTATTTACCATACGAACCTAATTCCTCTCACTGCCTTAGGCAAAGACAAATAAAACTGCAAAGATGACAGCTACCCTTAGGTCTAGGCAGGCAGAACTCCCCATCCTGCCAAAGCGTGGGTTTGCTTGCTTCGTCTCTAGTGGAGCTGCCTCTGTTGTAGTGCCATCAACTTGGAAACACTGCTGCAAGAACATATTTTTGGCTGTCACTCAGAAACTCCTGCCAGCCCTCCACAGAGCCTGGGAGACCTTTTGCGCTGTGAGCTTGCCTTTAAGGGAAAAGTCCTTACAGAATAAATGATTTCTACATTCTCTTGTAGCTCAAATGTTCAGATAATCTGTAAATTACAAAAAACACAACAACAAACAAATAAAACAGATAGTTCTGCAGAGTCCCACCTGGGACATACTACTGCTCTAAAAGCTAAGAAATTACACCCAGCTTCCCTCCAAACTCACCCATACGATAAAATCCCCCTTGAACCAGAACACCAAAGAGTTTGTAGCTGCACAGCAAATGCAGATATGAAAAATGGAGGGACACTTCTGTCCTACCTTCTCCTTTTTATTGCTTTAAATCTAATCTATCATATTTCCCAGAATTTGTGAAATTGCGGCCAAGTGATCTATCTACAACCCTCTCTGCTCTTCCTTTTGCACTGTGCCCAGCCATGCCTACGCACATAATGACAGCACTTCACCCTATTTGAGGAACTATAGAGTCAGAAGGGCTTAAAGGAGGCTTTGGGGGAGGTAATCAACAACTTCCCGGAGAGGCTGCTTGCACAAGAATTGCAGTGAAGCTTGCCAGGGGACACTGTTGTCCTGCCCAGATGGTACTGCTGTGCAGTTGCACTTCACTCAGCACATCTGCCCTGCTTGTGGAGGTATGGTGGGAAAGGATCTGACCTGTAGGGAGTAAGCTGGCACTTTTGCAACATGCTCCTTGTGTGCAGTAGAAGTAATCTGGAACACAGTTTAAAAAGCCCTCCAAGTGCAGAGCAGGGATGGCCACACAAAAAGCTTGTGCAAAATGGTGTTGACCTTCAATTTCACACTTGCTTGACAACAGCTTATTTCCAGGCAGAGAAAATGTGTAGTATGGATTTCCATTCTTCCTCCTGATGCAAGGAGAAATGGGCAGTTGAAGAAATTAAAATGTGACCCATTCGGAAGTAATGTGGAGTTAGGTTGTTTTCTCATGATGGATAGTTCACCTGTGGACTCCCAGATGCTTGATGTTACTGATGGCTAGAACTCTGTAGGAGTCAGTAAGGGCAGGGACACTAACACCAGTGTTTAGAGTTGCAACACTTTGCAATTTTGAAAGCAGTCAGGGTTTACCCCAATCCTCAAATGACTAAGATTAGAACATTTCTTGCCCCTTCCTCTGCTGAATAGTGTCAGAGAAAGTATATAGGACCATGTGAGCCCTATGGCTCAGCAAAACAGCTGGTGTGACATGCACATGAATGTGGCATTAAAGAGCGGTGTGACTTTGTAATACTTATAGCCTTGGCGACAGTGGCATTCCTTTTATGGAGTTTCTCAGCCATTTGTGTATTTTACTTCTTGTATAAATTCATTAATAACTTGAAAATGAAAATCCCAAAAATGTCAAATCTAGAGAACAAACTACCTAGTGACTGGGTGGGAGACAAAGGTTCCCAGGAGTGTTTGTTCATTTCCCCTAAAACACAGATACATATCTTAGATTACAGGTATGTTATGGCCTTAGATATATGCTAATTCTCAATCATAATTAGCTCTGCACACTTCCTTTCCACAAATGGGCACTTCTAAGAAATCTATTTCTACATATATGACTCTGTAAAAACAGCCTACTTTGAGTAAGAAGTCAAATTTAAAATATAATCACACTAGCAGAAATAGCCAGCAGTCTGTGCACATCTCCAACACAGCAAAGGACATATCAAGTATTAGATCTCACTCCAATACCCCAGTTTCCCTACAAACACCAGCTCTTATCAGATCACAAAGTCTGGATTAATCCATCAGACCGGCAGTGTGACATTAAGACCAACAGGATACACAAGCTACCAAGGCAAAAGGTCCCTCTGCAAACGTGGTGAGACAGACACAGTGTTGCAACGCTTGCTAAGGGATTGCGAGAGCCCCTGATGTTACTTTGGTTTCTGCCCAAATGCTGCAGTAAAGGGATCTGCACGTCCTTTAAAGGAAAGAAATCATGGGCTGTGTAGAAAAACTCAAAGGTGTGGACTGTTAGTGGCATCAGAAAGGAGTGAATATCTCTAAGATGCAATAATACAGGTTTTTTAAAAATTACTTATTTCACAGCTTTTATCAGAAGCAAACCAACATGGCAAAGCAAGCTGATGTGCTGTGTGTACTCCAGACAGCAATCCTGGCCTCCTGGATACCTCCTGATGCTGCTGCACTCATGAGCAGGGCACTGCAAAGCTGATCACCCCTAGGAGGTATAGCTATACCTATTTATATGACCAGCAGTGGCTGTCTGTGGAGGATAGGGAAGGTAGGAGAGAAGAGCCATCCTACAGAAACACTTGATGGTTTTCCTTGGCCACTTCCCTGCTGAATCCCAAATTTCTACTCTCCTTCCTAACACTAGTTTGCTGCAGAAAATATACATCTCCTCAGGCCCATTGCTGAGGGCCAGATTTTCATGCGTGTTAAGCATTCATATTCCTAAATATGGAAATGGGAGCCATGGATGCTCCAGACATTGGGAAGTGCGATGTTAATCCCTCCCTGTCCTAGGGCACCTATAATGGAAAAACTGCCCTACTTTAATTAGATTGATTTGAAAATGTGAGATTTTAATAGTGAGATTTTTGCAACTTAAGTAATTCAGACAAGGCCTCATTTTCCCTGTCTCTACCATATCCGTAAAAAGAATTGTTTCTATTAAACAGGCCTAATTGTGTGTGAAGCCCCTGGATGAAGGGCACTGAGACCCAAGTGTTCCTGCTGTGTTTTTTACAACGGTGCTTCCTAAATTATTTGTGCAGGTTGCTGAAGGGCCACTGCATTCCAATTCCCACTCTTGGGTTGCAGACCTCCAGCCCCGATCCCCAGACCTCTCACTTCTGTTGCATCTCACCCCATGCTGGGTTTGAGGAGGAGTCAGACCAGGGATACACAGAGGTCTCATCCAACCTAAATTGTTCAGTGTTTCCCTCTGGATAACTGAGTGGGATTCAGAAACCAGGAGTGGAGGTAGGTCCATGCTGAGCACTTTGGTCTGTGAGGTTAAGGTGGACTCAAAGTGAGGCTGCCCTGTTCTTGCCAGGGGTTTCAGTGCAGGTCTGGCCCCTGTGAAACACAACTGCGGCACCTCATCCACGGATGACCTATAGGCACATCCAGGCTTTCCCAACACACTCTGTCCTCATGGCCATAGCATATAGTAGCTCCTACTAAACTACTGGATAAATACGATTCCAGGTATTAACAGGTAACTCCTCTAAACCCAGCGATGCAACCAGAAGATCAGATCAGGATAAGCTCAACTCTTGCTCATAGTACCCTGGAAACCTGTGAGCCTCTGGGCCAAAAGCTCCCAGGAGTTGTTGCTATCAAAGAGGAGGGGTGAAAGAAACTCAAGAGCCCTCTCCAAATCAGGGCTACCACATCACAGCAACAAGAGGACAGCATTGCCTTGGAGGGCTCATGGTGGAGAGGAGCAGATTGGTGTGCAGCATGGGAGGAAGAACCAGCAAACAGGAAAAGCATATCAAAAAGAAGAAAGGCAGATGAGAGTGAAGAAGTCAAGAGCAATTAACTTGCTCTTGAAGAAATAAAACATGCATAAAAGAAAGGAAAAAATAGCTACTTTCCTAATAATAGTTAAAAAATAAAGCAGTTGTTGCAGTTAGCATAGGGATCTCATTCAGTTGCAGAGGAAGGGAAGTGATCCACCAAACACTTCTGTGAGCAAGGTGTGCTCTGCATTGCCAGAAGTACTGTCTGCCAAAATGTCTCTTTTTTCCCACATATATAATGTGAAGAATAAAGGCTTTCAATAGAATTATTGTCCAGCTGGATGTCCTTCCCCTACATCATGGCCAAAGACAAGGCTATTTATTTCCCATAGGCAATTTATGTCCTTTCTGAACACATTTTTACCTGAAACACAGGTAAAATACAGCACTTATACAGTTGATTTCAAATATAATGATCCCAAGCTGAACTGTACCGAGCTTGTCCTTTTTGAAGCTCTACTGTGCTCACTTTCTTTACTGGGAAGTGCATCCTTTCAGACAGCCTTTGCATGGTAAGAAACAGCAGTCCTAGCAGTAGAGGTGCATTTCAAATACAGATCTAGATTTCTGCTGTTGATGAGAAAAGCCTGGAGAAGGCAGCAATTGCCACAGTGGGGCCATTCTCACCCTGGGCTAGGGGCTGGAAGCCTGGGTTCAATCTCTGCTCTAACACTGCTTTAATGGGAGCAAGTCAGATCCCTTCCCAGTGCTCTGTTCTCCTCATCCATAAAATTAAGATACGAGTGACATATATTTGAGATTTATGAGTGAAAGTAGTATTAAAGAGATATTGCTGCTGTTGTTACCATTACTATTCACACTTTTATATCTTCCTTCTCACCTGCAATATGTTAGGCATTACCTTAAGTGAAACTTGCAACTGCATCTACCAAATTTGGTTGTTTGCCATCTAAGTTGTGCTTTAGGCAAGAAAAGATGCCTCCTTATCTTACCGCAGCTTCAAAATCCCATAACAAGCATCAACAGTTCTTCCAGCTATCTCTCTTGTTCCCAATGCATGCCTTATCTTAAGAAGGTCATGTTTCACATTGTATTTTCCAAATTCAGGGAACTCAATGCAAGTTCATGTCTATCTTCATTGTTTAATTGAAACACAGTTGATCCCATTACTAATTCACCCAAGTAGAATAAATGTGATTCAAAGGAATTTGACATGGAAGAATCTAGTACCTTATTTAGCCTAAGTCCAGAAGGCCCTGGTAAAAGGAGAGACCTTGAATACTTTTAGCTGCAGAACAAACAAAGGGCAAAAAGATGCAAAGGATGGTGATGGAATTAACTGAAAAATGTTTATTGTGTTTCTGTATTCCAAGTGTCAGAGAGAATAAAATGTACTCCTTGTCTGAACTTTGGAATACAATTGTAGAATAGACTCAAAAATAAAATATCCAAAATGCCACTTCTAGCTGGTCACTTATCTTCATAAATAAGGAGTAAGTGCTACAATAAACTCCAGTGCCTCCTGTGAGATCATTTCATTTTGGTAAAGAAATAGGGAATATATTCAAAGATCTAAATTTACCAGCAGGTAAATCACTGCCCTTTTGGCAAATTAAAAATAAATAGGCAGTGATATGTGTCACATAGTCCATGTGGTTGCCTTGGAGGTACGTGTGACAAAGTGAGACTTCAGCTCCCAGGAACCTTGAGTGCAATATTAGCTTTGCTGCACGTCTGTGCAGAGCCAGACATACCGTCCTTTTTAGACTGTGAGAAACCAGGGCAGAAGATAAGCTGTTCTAACATTGCCCTCTATCAGAAATTTTAAGTAAAGACAAAATTGACATGATTTATGAGTTTTGTATTTAGCAGATGTTATTTTTGTTGTTAGCAAAAGAAACATATCACATAAACCATAAACATATACATAATTTTATTTATGTGACACCAAGATTCAGTGGAAGTGCAGCATGGATCTGCTGTACAGCTCTGTACAGCTCTTGTACCTTCTGAGCCCCTTGCTCTCCCACCAGGTCTCTCCTTCAAGCACTGACATATTTTCAGCCACTGAGTAGATTAGGTTAAAGAACTGATTTGGCTGAAAAATAACAGAGGGGATAGAAAAAAAGGTCTTTTTTCAGCCACGTGAGTCCACTGTGGTCACAGACTGCTTGTGCTGGGCAAAAGGGGAGGTAATGAAGAGCAGGACCAGCAGGCAAGGACATAGATGGGAGATGATGACATTATAAGTCACTTTTGTAATCTGACATCAAGTAGTATCTTACCAGAATATGCCCTAAAGCCTTTTCTAATATAATGCTGTGACGAGGAAAATATTTGGCCAGGATTATAACCAAAGGATTTGACTGACAGGAAACTATGGATTTATGATAATACAGTAAATTATTCAAATTGATTTTTTAAAAATAATTTTAAAGGATAAATGTCTCGGAATTTATACAGGATTGAGACAGGGATATTCCTTTTCCTGTCAAAATCACTGTGGTGGTATCCTGCATTATCTCTTCTTTAGCCAGTAAATTCTCTGTTCCAAAGTGTCATCTACAAAGGCATAAGGAACATCATGCTAAGTTAAATGAGTGCTTCCTGAACCGGGTACCAAATATAACAGTTGGTTCTTTATTGTCACTACATCTTCAAAATCTGCTATAAAATTTAAGCTGCCAATACATTATTGCTGTTAATGATGTGATTATATATTTCTTCCTTTTTTTCAGAATTTACAGACATATAACTCAATTAAATTCTACTCTATGATACTGAAATTGACTAAATTGAATTTTAATTTGGTGAGAATTCGCAGTGAGGTTCAGGCATTTAACTCCAGTAAAGTGACATCTGTCATTGCTGGTGTCCCCAGATCTTATTCATAGCTTCTCCCACAGCTCCCAAAGCATCTAGCCATTCTCCTGACAGACCCCTCTGGACTTTGAGATTTCTTCCACTGGACAAATTCATAACCGTGCACTGCTTCGCTGTGCACCCTGTGAAGTTCTGCTGTCATAGCCAGGCCAGCTGGGCTCTGCTTTAGAATCAGATGTGCTGGCCAAATCAGGTGCTTTAGAATCAGGTGTGTTGTGTTGCCTGACTTTGTGTTATTTGAGAGTGAGACTAACATGAGACCTGGATACTGCAGCACGTGGATGGAAGTGCTGTGCAGCTACAAGGCTGAATGTGTCCCCAGGTGTTGCTGACTGTACAGGCTACAGCCTTCCCAGCCCCTTCTGAGCAGTGCAAGCCTGGGACTAGAGTCCCACAGGAAGCCCCCATGGCCTTATCTCTACATCAGAACTCTAAATCAGGGTCTCTGAAACACAGATTCATGAGAACACTGAGCTTCCCAGAGCCCCCTTCCATAAATTAGGTGCTCTTCCAAATATCTTGGCTCAGCTCAGTAGGGTACTTGAGGACTCCCTGTCATGTTTGGAACGGTGGAGGCCGTGATCTCTGCTGTCCATGTGGAGTGTGCAATTGGGATCACAAATGCTGCTCATGATTTCTCTCAGCTTGATTTAGAACAAGGCTTTGGACATGGATTTCAAGTCTGTCAGAGTACAGCCTGCCCCAAAGCTTTTTAGGCATGATGGTTTAAGTCTTTCTGCACCTGTCCTGAACATGTCGCCCATATTGTATAGAATAATTAAATGCTCATATGCATAAATACATACAAATGGGGACTTCAATGTCAACTGCAGTAATTTAGGAATTCAAAAAATTTTGTAAAATTCGAATTTATTGTTTGCCTCAAGTCCTTGAAGTGAAGTTGAAAGTCAGAGATGCAGTTTTGAAACAGAAAAGCAGCTAGGAAAGAAACATTCTGTCTCCTTCACAAAGCTTCACCTGAAGAAAAAAATTTTTGTTACAGTTTGCAAACACTTTTTTTCAAAGACTTACATTTCAATCTTAAGGCTTGTGTCTCCTAGGCAACATCAAGGAAGATTAAAGTGCAATGTGTTTTGATAGGTATCTTTTATTAAAATGCTTCCAAAAAGCTGCCAGGGAAAATAAAAATAAATAACAAAGTAATATAAGTTCATTTTTCACTCCACTTTCTTTGAATAACTTTGGGTAAACGACAATATTTTTTCTCTCATTTTCCTATCATCCAAACCGATGGAGGCTGCAGGATGGGGTCTTATATTGCAGTTTACCCATGTTACACAGAACATCATGATCTTACCTAATTGTATTTATTTTTAAGATATTTGAATACTGTGCAACATGATACTGGGATATATATATAGCAATATTATTCTTTCCTTTCTTTTGATTTACAGATATTTTCCAGCTTTAGAAATTATATCTTTCCAATTTTAGGGCTTTAGTTCTGCAAATTGTATAGAATCTTTATTTTAGAGCCTTTATCACCAGAATAAAAAAAATCCCATTGACATACTAATAAAACTGTGAGTAAAATTATGATCATGTTAAAACTAATAATAATATACCCATTGTTTTCAGCAAGTCAGTTTGTCAGCTTTTGTTTGTATAGTATCTGAGGAACTGCAACCGGTCATGTCTATCTCGTATTGGCCTTTTTAGCCACCAACGTGCTTGCAACAAACGTGGGTAGAGCCCTCCCCAAATCTTCGTTCGCAAAGCCCAGCCATGATGATGATGATATGAGGAACACAGCCTCAGAGGATGCCAAAAATTGAGGGAAATCTGTACCCTCTCTGCCAATCTCTGTTTGTGCTAGTTTAAAGGTAAACTGGCAGGGGAAATGAACCCAACTCAAAAGAGAAGAGTGTAAGTTAGAATAACAATTTAATAAAATAATACAATAAGTACGACTATACAGACAAACAATTGGTTTTAACCCACAAAACCCAAATGTATAACCCAGCACCCTGGGGCATGAACAGAGTAGTGTTCATTGGGCCCCCTGAGTCCAAAGTAAAAGGAGAGGGGAAAACCTGTTGGTGAGAGTGCTGGTGCAGTCCGGTCAAGAGTGGTGATTGCAGTCCGGTCGAGAGTGGTGATTGCAGTCCGGTTGAGAGTGGTGGTCTGCAGTCTTCCTCTGGATCTCACGAGTGGTTAAAAAGTCCCAAGACCCCAAGATTATATATCCTCCAGTTCAGGCAGGAATTCCCAGTACCTCCCCCAGGGTGAGGAGTTCCACAATGGGTATGAGGACAGGAGCATCCTCTTATCTTGCAGGCCTCTTAACACCCAGTTTATAGCCTGAGGAGTCGGGCTGCTCTGGGCAGATGGTGTAAATGGTCTATTGATAACAGTTTCTGGGAAATGGCATGGAAGGCTATAGAATACACAGTTTTGGGTTACACCCATACAGTGATGAACTGGTCCCAGCTGTTCTAACTAGGACACTGTTGTATATGTCATCCACATGTCAAAGAAGAACACATAGCTCTGCAGAGACTGTCGAAGAAAATTTGGCTACAAATCAATTATATAAATATAGAATGGGTGAATCACCAGAATTCAAATAAAATCTCTATTTCCCTCAGAAATGCTCAGAGATGTCAAGAGCCACTGCATTAGAATGAAAAACTAAAATCCTTTCCCCATGTTCATTTTGGAAACATTTGTTGCTGTGAAAGAATGTGGAATGGCAGTCTTGGCTCACAAGGAGAGGGACTCCATGGGACAGTCCTTGGATGGCTCCTGACAGCAGCCTGCAATAGGTTTTTTGGCCAAGGTTCCTGTGCAGCAGGCGTGGATTCCCTCACTGGGGACTCCCCATTGCTGCCTGGGGCAGCACACATGCCTGGGGTCATATAAACCCTGTGGGACCCTTCTAGGCCTGGGTAGAGTTACTTTCATCACCAGGATTTTCAAACAGCAGCAGATACTCCATAGCCCATCTCATATGTTCTTAGTTTCGCTCTCCAAATTTAAAAGAGCAACCACTTCATGCAGCTGGTAAAAGATCATATCCAAGGAAAACTCTACGCCCTGCCACCTCTTCCTAACTCCTACATAAGCTTTCTCAATCCTAAGTAGTTTTACCTCAAACACCTCTGTGCACCCCAGTGTACACTCAAGTCAATCTGTGTTTAGCCTGTGCAGAAGAGTATTCATCAAGAAAGATGAGTCATTCAGATATTCAAAGCTATTCAGGCCTATGTGGAGAGCTGATCAAAAGTCATCTTTGACATATATTCGGATTGTAGAATGAAACTTCTGTGCAATGATTTTGAGACAATTATTTTTCAAAAATTACAACAGAAAATAATTGAGATAAAAAAGACACATTACAGTTCTCTCCTCCCTGAATGGAATTTTAACAAATAGATTTCTGAAGATATAGAAAAAAAAAAAAGCATATACTATTTTTCTTTCAGGCTTCAGAGTCTTAACAAAAATATCCCTGTCAGGCCAAATGGGGCAATGGTACAGAAAAGCATATTTATAAAAATATTAGTGAACATATTTGCTTAATCTACCATATACCCACTCCTATTGTAGCAGCTGTGGTTTTAGGTGTTACTGTTTACAGTTTTCTCCTTGACAGCATTTATTGTTACTGCACACCTGGCTTGAGTTTCTCACCAACTGCTCGCTTAAAGACCATGTTGCAGCTCACTGTTACTGTACATTTATATCCCAGTTATTTGATTTGTATGTACGGGGGGTTATTTTTGTTTGTTTGTTTGTTTTGTGGTGTTTTGTTTGTTTGTTGTTTTCTATTTTCTAGTGAAGAGTTATAGATTGCCTACAGGCCTGATTTGTACCTCATTGATCTCAGTTAACCAAATGGCAAATATCATTACAAAACCAACCACATTAGGCAATGGACTTTAAATGGCAGTTCATAGGTCCTTGTTCTCAGAAGCCCCTGCTGCAGTTCTACAAGCCTGTTGTCATTGTGCAGGTTAGAAATGCTTGTTGTTCTTCTCTTAAGTACTGCTTTTATAGTATCATTTACTAACCACTCTGTTTATTTATAGAGGTTGATGCCAAATTTCTGTCTGATAGCTTGGAGCTACGATGACTCAAAAAAATCTTCTCTTGTTCCAAAAATAACATAGATAATGTCTTTCATTTGCTGGTTAGTGTTGGCATATGGCATATATTGCCACATTTGGAGGAAATAGCTTGCAATAATAATGAGAAAATGTGCCCATTGTGAAGTTTTATAAGAATTTTCATTGAAAACTTACTTAGTAATTCCTCTATTAAGAAATTATTCTTGATGGAATTGTTAATGTGAGTATTTAAAAATAAGTTTGCCCACTTTTAAGGTAGGCAAGTTTCTATTTTACTGAATTCTTTTGGGGTAAGCTTTTTTATACTGATATGAGAAAAGTTTCTCTAACAAAATTGTACCAGTAGGAGCATGTCAAGAGTATTAAAAATGGCTGTGGGCAGTTCAGCAATGGGAACATTTTCAGCAGCCCCTGGTGGTTGAAGGACAACATAAATGGCTGAAGGAAGACTAACCTGTCCCATCAGGCGTTGTTTAACAACATTCATACTTTGAACTTGACTAAGCAGAGTTCAGAGCTTCTAAACCTAAAAATACTTAAGGGGGAGAAAAGCACTGGAGTAGAGGCCTGGAGTTGCTCCCAGAGACCTAAAGCCCCTTTCTTTGCAGGGCTGGAATTATATGAAGCCACCTTTCTGGTATCCCTGATGACATTTGTTCCTCCTCTGTGCTACAGTTCCCCACTAGCTGCCTGCAGCTACAGGAGGGCCCCAACTCTTGCATATTTGAAACCACTCCCCCCAAAAAAGAAACATCAAACAACTAAGAAAAATAGGAACAAACCATTTGGTTCCCTAAAACCAGCAAACCAAAATAGTTTGCTTTTTGTGTACATTTCCTGCTTTCTCCAGATAATGTTGTGAATTAAGATGACAGGCAGTTTCACACAATAAAAACAACTGACTTTGTTAGTAATAGAGCAATTTACAACCGCTCTTTTTCACTCAGCACTTATAGTGCAAAGTAAGACAAATGGGGTTTGGTGCCAAAATAGCACCGCAACAGTTTCTTTCCAAGTCCATGTTTTCCCACTCGTCACCTGCACGCAGGTGTCCTTCTTTCCCAAGCCTTTTACTGCAGACTGGCAGCAGTAAAGCATTGCAGCACACGTGTTCCCGTAGTTGTGATCCCTGAACTACCCCTGTATATTCCAACACTGTGTGTTTTCCAAGAGGTGATCTTTCCCCCTGTACTTGGCACTGGTGAGACCATACCTTGAGTTCCGTGTCCAGTTCTGGGCCCCTCAGTTGAGAAAGGACACTGAGGTGTTGGAGGGGGCCCAGAGAAGGTGTGAAGCTGGGGTTGTTTAGCCTAGAGAAGAGACCTTACCGCTCTCTACAACTCCCTCAAAGGAGGATGTAGCCAGGTGGGGCTGGTGCATTCTCCCAGCTAACAAGTGATAGAACAAGAGGATACAGCCTCCAGCTGTGCTGTGGGAGGTTTAGGTTGCACATTAGGAGGAATTTCTTCACAGGAAGGGTGATTAGATACTGGAATGGGCTGCCCAGGGAGGTGGTGGAGTCACCATCCCTGGAAGCGTTTCAGGAAGGACTGGACGTGGCACTTCGTGCCATGGTCTAGTTGACATGGTGGTGTTCAGTCATAGGCTGGACTCGATGATCTCAGAGGTCTTTTCCAACCTAATCGATTCTGTGGTTCTGTGATCTGAAGAAAATCTACTGACCGCAGCCAAGAACAAACACACTCTTTCAAACCCGACCATCCTTCTCTGCAGAATCGTACAGAGCCTCCCCAACAACATCTCCCCGCAGGGCCGCCCTCAGCCGTACGCGGTTTTTACACGAATTCCTTCATCGAGCCCATATTTATTTATCAGAAGCGGGCGGGGCCCGCCGGGCCCTGAGGCAGTCGCTGCCCGCGGCGCACAGAAGGGAAGCGCCGATGACACCGAGCCGCGCCTCGGAGCCGCGGCCCCCGCGCGCCCGTCAGTCCCCGCGCGGCCGCGTCACAGCCCCGCCCGCTGCTCCGCCCGCGCGCGCTCGGCGCTGCGGCGGCGTCAGCTGACCGCGGGTCACGTGACCCGCCGGCGGGTGTGCGGGCGGCGCGGCCGGGCCGGGCATGGGGCAGTGACGGTAACGGGGGAGCCGGGAATGGGATGGGCAATGGGATGGAAGGGGATGGGGAATGGGGTGGGGCAGTGACGGTAACGGGGGGGCCGGGAATGGGGACGGGGGATGGGGCGGTGACGGTAACGGGGGGGCCGGGCCGGGCCGGGCCGAGGATGGAGCAGTGACGGTAACGGCGGGGCGAGGCCGGGAGCGGAAGGGGAATGGGGAAGGAGGGAAGGACGGGTGCCTACGCTGCCCTGAGCGGCTGCCGCAGCGCCCCGGCCTCCCCCGGCGCCGGGCCTGGCGCGAAGGGCAGCGCCGGCCGGGCCCGGCGGTCCCGCGGCCCCCGGGGCTGTGCCGGGCCTGGGGCCGCCCGGCCGCGGCTCTGCGGGGGTTCACCTCGGGCAGGGCCAAGTGACACGGGAGCACCGGCGGCTGCGGGGCCAAGGGAGCTGACACCTAATCCCGGTGATCGAGGTCGGCGGCTCCGTGGGCAGCGAGGGCAGCGCCCACAGGCCGGCCCAGATCGCCTCCGCACGAGCGGGGGGACGACTCCTTGTGAAATCTCGAAATCTCCCCGGCTTCCTCGTTGTGGCCGCTTCTGTTTGTGAAACGTGGAGGCCGAGCGTCAGAAGTGATTTCTGAGAGCGAGCTTCACCCTGGGGACCTTAGCTGAGATTCTGTTTTGACATCACTATGTTTTTCCAGTAACGGCACTGAAAAAGCTGTTGAGAGGTTTTCTTTTAGATTGTAGTATACTGTGTGGAAGATTTTTCTTTGGAAGTCCATTTTTCCTAATAACGTAGGGCTGAAGCAGTATAAATGATGGGTAGTAATGCAAAATACATTTTAAATAATATTTCAAACTCATTTCAGGCATTAGAGTAGTGAAGATTCAGAGCCAGGTACTTTAGAGGAAAAGTTCAAGGGATGAAACATTGCAAGCATTTTGGAGACAAGTAGTGCTTATTTGACTAGTAGAACATCTTGGTGATGTGTTTATGTTACTGAAGTCTCTTTGTAACTGCATATGGAAGAATTGTTAACACTTCAGTGCTACTTTATGGGTATGCTTTTGAGAAAGTGTCAAGGGAAACTCCCCCAAGGGATGGTGCCTAATTTTTGAATCTAAAATGATAAAAGAGTATTGTAATCAATTTCTTAAGCCCTTATAAGTGACAACTTGCATTCTTTAATAGTACTGAATGAGATAGAGATGGGTTAGAGCACTGCTGGTCTTGCAAGGTTGAATTTATTTTTGGTTTTGAGATATGAAAGTTTTCATCATTCAGTGTTAAAATAGTTCAATGACCTGCAGAACTGTAAATATCAAGATAGCTATCTCCGTGCTGTCCATAAAGTTGGAATTCTAGAACCTGTCCCTGGAAGGCCTGAACTTTGGATCAGCATGGTCTGTAGAGAGATTCTTGTAAACTTTGTTTCTCATTTTCCTAACTTTTTTTTTGGTTATATAGCAAACTCATTTTGCTGGTGTTGGCCAGAAATTGCTTACAGTGGCCTCTTGGAAGCAGTTGCACCCATTAATGGGTGGCTTTACCCACATTCAGCAGAAGTAGGACCATGGTTTGTACTCAAAATATTTTAGTGTGGTAGGGTATGGAATGGACAATGTTTAGGAAAAAAACACCACCTTGAAAGCATCAGCTTGATTATCTGTACTTGTACTGTGATATTGAATGTTTTAAAACTGAGAAATATATGTGTTGTGGGCCATTCCATTTATGTGTGGGGATATCCATTTGTGAATATTTCTAAAGTGTGTATGGCTGAAACAATTGAAACAGCAAAAATAGCGAAGAGCGACGGTGGAACTGTGCTATGACACGTTCTGCTCAGTACGTTACAAAAAAGTGCTGGTCATAGAGTTGCATGGTGTGAGCAACAGCTCACTTATCCATTCTTTTCTGTATTTCCTGCTTTATCCTGTGGTCCCTTTCTTTAAATTTCTTGGCTTTCATTTTATACTGGGTCTATATATATTCTTTGTCCAACCAGCATTTGTTTCTGTTTTTCTAACCATTCCGTAGCACTTCTCCTTTCTTCACTTCTTGTTTGGTATTCCCCATAGTTCTGATTTCAAGCCCTCTCACATAAAACAAACACTTAAAACTCTTCTATCAAGCTTTTTTTCTTCGTATGTATTTGATAAAACTCCATTGAGTAAGTACCTCGAATGGGAAATCATCTTCCTTTCCATGCCTATTAGAAATGGAGCAGAACTTCAGGAAAACCAATGACGCAGAAATGGTGAGGAAGGGAACTTCATTGGGTTAATGATTCCTGGGAGCTACGACTGTTACACCTGTGCCATGTGACTTTAAGCAGGAGAGAAGGACCCTGGTTATTCAGATGAACAATTAATTTTTGCCTCACATATTAAGAAATCATAAAATGCTATAATTCATTGGGATGTTAGCATAAAAAAAAGATTTGCTGCAAGTCTATTAGGTGTTTGTAACTTAAGGCTTGTTTATGGTAGATTTGGAGTCATATGAAGTCTGAACAGTTGGTCTTGGAAAGCTAACTTTGAAAGGTTGGAAAACTTTACTTATTGAAAGCAATTTTTCTTTGCAATGGGTCTATTAATTTATTTTTTTTTTTTTTCATGGGAAAAGACATTTAAAATTTTAATGGTGAGCTGATTTTCCCAATCTGTAATGCAGGGAGTGAGACTGTGTCATTGTAAATACATAATTGTTTCCTTAGCCAGTATAATCTCTGGAAACTTTATACATATTCTTTAGAGGGTATTTATGTTTGAGGAAAACATGAGAATGCAGTGTTCCATCTCTCTTACTGAATAGGATTCTGGATTTCTGTGTTATGGCTCTTCTGCCTTTTACTTGGTAACTTGTTGCCCCTACAATGATTACACGGATGAAAGACCTATGTGTGGTGTTTTGGGCAAAGTTTGCTACCACATTCTAATTCTTAAAAATGCAATATGTGATTTGTTCTTCCTCAAAAAGATTGAGTGCTGTAGTCTGTGCTCACGAAAGGTAGGTTAATCTCCACTCATTCAAAGCTGCTACAGAAGACATTGCAGATATCAAAATTTGACATTTAGATTCTGTCAAGGTGCACTTTGATTTTGTTCTTCACTCCCTTACTAAAAAAAATCCAGCAGCTGCCAACCAGCAACCTATGTTTCTTAGTCACAGAACATATATGCTCCTAACTTCTTGAACTTGTCTGCAAAGTAACTCAACATCATTTATGTTTAGTACCAACACTCTCTTGACTAATGACAGTACGTGTTACTTTATTGATGGTCTACAATAGCAACAGAGACATCAAGGCTAGGAAGTGTTCCCCTTTTCATTGAAATTTTTAGCTGCCAGGAGAACCTTAGTTGCATGAAAGAATAGACTAAATTTTTTTGCACTTAAGTAATTTTTGGCATTTACTTACTTTAAAAAACTGTCCTAATCTGAAAAATTATTGGAAAAGATATAATGTCAGAGTTGAAATTTGTTTGGTTTTTCCTTTTTTTCCTCTCTGATACGTTCTGAAAGAGTTGTTGTACAGAAGCTGGAAAATACATGCAGCTGTGAAAATATGATTTGGGTCCTGTTTTTTGGATTTATTTTCAGTTAGATTGTTTGCTTGTAATCTCTCTGTGAAAGTACAGTTGAAAGATGCTAATGTTGCAAACTCAGCCCACCTTAACTTGCAGCATGGGCAGTTTAAAAAGACTTTCCAACTGTGCAGATGTGATTTGGAAGATAGGAAAAATGAATTTGAAACCACATAGTACTCTTGGGTAAAATCTCCTAGAGTGATTGGAACTGCACTTTAGTGACATGGAATGAGATATTTTTCTTCAGGCCAAGCTTTGAATGCTGCATTAATGGCAGATATTTTTTCTTCTCTCCCTTGCTTTCCTTCTACTAGTGTCCTGCCTTTATCTTCAGAAGCAGAAAGCATCAAGATAAAGGCAGAAAAATGACCGAGTTTTGGCTGATTTCTGCTCCTGGGGAAAAAACCTGTCAACAGACGTGGGAGAAACTGCATGCAGCAACTACAAAACACAACAATCTTTCTACTAATTCAAAGTTCAACATTCCGGACTTGAAGGTATGTAAACCCTGTGTCATCTCCTAAGAAGTGTGTTTGTTTTGCATCATCTTTGTTTTTCTAGACTAAAACTGCAGGTGAGGAGTACTTGCAGATGCTTTAGGGAGTACAGCTGACTTCTTTTGATGTTTATGTGTGGATCTCAAAAAATAATTGAGACAACAGTTACCTTTTTTGTGAACTTTGCTCATTCTGTATGTTTTAAAGGTTCAGCAGCCTGAGTTCTTTCAGCTAATACAGCAGTTTTTCCACGGATGATCTTATGCTGCTAGCAGTTAGTTGGGGAAGAAAAATGGAAACTTGTGATCTGAGTACTGAGATGATAGTTTGACTGTTTTGTTTTGCTTTTTTTGTTTTTTCCTTCTGCTTTGTCTGTTCCTTTTCTATCTGAGATGCAGTGGAAAGGCTCAGTTTAAAATACAGGGTAGTCAAACAGCTGCTGCCTTTTCTCTGTCCAGAAGTAACATTCTTCTGTTAAAGTAGTGGTTATCTCTGGCTGAGCATTCCAGTGTGACCTGCCAGTGTGTTATGGAAAATGGGAAAAAAACTGTTTAAATTATTCCTGTGAGAAGCAAGTAGGAAGAAAATATTAAAGCAGTTTATTTTGCTTTAATATGATCATCAGCATATGGAAAAGTTACAAGCCAGTGTATTTGTTAAGAAAAGGTCTATCCTGACACCTTTATTGAACAAGAAGAATTGTGAGCTCAGTTTAGTGGAGTGAAAGCTCATCAAAGTTTATAAAAATGAAGAGGAAAAAAAATGCCACTGATCTTTGTCTACATAGTGGATCAAGTTCGGGTGGTGTGATGTCTTCTTCCTGTCTCTGCTATGGAACAAGCCCAGGCACAAAGTGCTTCAGTGTGTCTTTTAAGAGGATATTCCAACTGCCATGACTTTGGACTGTCCTGAGTTAGAATAGGGACTAAACAAATGTCTGTCTCCTCCCAGGGGATCCTTGGCATAAGTCAGGATGGCTACAGCACTTAGGGGAGTTGTCACTGAAAACTGATGGGGCCCATTAGGGCTAGAAACAATTGATTTTGCTTCTACTCTACTTCCTGTAGGGCAGAAGTTGAATATACCTTATATAAAGTTTGGCTTCTGTGGACCTGGTAAAACTGTTTGAGTGAGATCCTTTGGTTAAAACTCATTGAAACAGTGATTTAGTCTCCACTGAACAGCAACCTTATTGCTTGAAGACTTACTTGTCCTCTGGCTTGTAAGTGCCTAGTTAAAACATGAGCTTCCTTATTCTGCATGTGGCTTAGAAGAAGGTGGGGCATAGAAAGTGATTTAGTTGTGGTGTTTCTTAAATAATTCTGCTCCTTCCTGCTTCAAGGCTAAAGAGAAAAGGAATAATGTGAATCTGAGTGCTCAAATGTATAGAACATAGATGCTAGACTACAAATAATGTTATAGTGTCTTGGCTAGACAGAAGATTCACTTATGCCCTGTAATATTTCAGCAAGAAATGTGTACTCTAGATAACTACTTGAAATTAGGCAAGAAAGTGTTTTCTGGAGGAGAAGGGAAGAAAGAGTGAAAGCCAGACAAGCCAGATGTTCTGTTACCCCAGATGCAAAAAGTCCAGAGTCTTGTTGGTCTGACTGCTGCACTACTCTTGTATCGTCAGAGCTTTCAATGTCCTCTGGTGGCCTCCAGCACTGACTCCTGATTAGAGAAATTTCAGATTTGATCTAAACTAGTAAATCAAATGCTGAAGCTAGTGCCTTGTGGGAAATACAGCCAATTCATAAATTAAACTTTGTTTTAACATGTTTTGGATGGCTGGATTGCTGGACTGAAACCATGCACCAAACTAGTGAGTTAATCTGATACTGTAGTGCTTTATGGGAGTCTCTTGAGCAAATGAAACACAGTGTGACTTTGGTAAATCGACAAGTCTGAAGTCCTAGAGTCCAGCATTTCATGTAGTTCTGCAAAGCTGCCTGTTGGGAAGATTTAAGTTTTATTGTTATTTGGTTTTACCTTTTATGTTTATATACAACTACTAATGCATTTTGATCTTTGCTTCTAGGTTGGCACACTGGATGTTTTGGTTGGTTTGTCAGATGAGCTGGCTAAACTGGATGCTTTTGTGGAGAGGTAACAGCTTATTTTGACTAGGATGCAAAATATTAATGATATGATGGTTTGCTGAGTCCTAATAATAGACAGGTTATTTTCAGCATTTTTTGTTCCATAGTGATCCTCTGCAGGCAGTCAGCAAGCTAAGATTTCAGAAAGCTAGGATGCTGGTTTTCCTAGTATCTGTTCTTGAAAAAAGGAAAACAATCTGAACTTCTTGTGGAATATGCATTGATGAAGGATGGTTGTCCCTACAGCAGTGCTATGTGCTGCTGGGTCCTGGAGAATGGTTAAGAATTGAGCCTGGCAGCTTCAGAAAGTGATGGTATAAAGGAGTAAAAGCTTATTTTTTTAGCAAGAGTACAATTTACAGACTTTGAGAATGTACCAAATTATTTTCTAATCCACAGAAATGCTTAAACAGCATTAATATTAAAATGCAAGACCTGTTAATATTGAAGTAACTACTGGCCCTTGGAAAGTGATTTTGAGCAAAAGTAACAGTATTTCACATAATCAGAACTTGTGGAGCCATCTTCTGTTTCAAGGAGAGAAGTTTTAAGTAGTTGTTTTAAGTAGAAAAGGAAACTATTTGTCATGGCCCATGTGAGTAATGTTATAAATGGCTTTTCTAGTCAGGTAAGCAGGTCTTGAGTATTGGATTTCCTTGTCAGAGTTGTCTTGTGTTTAATTTGGATTATTGATGATTTCTACCTCACTGTCTATTTTTAGGAAGAGTTAGGATTTTGAAAGTATTACAGACTTCCAAAAAGTTTGGAATTACATTTGAAGTCTACAGCAATATGAGGGAGCTCACCTCACCTTGTTGAGAACTGATGAGCAGCAACACTAAAGAAGGTTTTAAATAAAGTTGTGGAATATTTTTGAGAAGTTAGTCTCCTCCAGATACTGAGCCCAGCTTGTGCTCTTGGAATGCTTGTATGTAAAGCAATCATCATTGTCCTTGTTTGACCCAATCACTTTGGATCCAATCTCAGGCAATTTAAAATCAGTTTTGTGAATGATATTTCTCAAATGGCATGTTTTGTTTTTGTTTTTTTACATATCTTTATCTTTCATTTTTCAGTGTTGTAAAGAAAGTGGCCCAGTATATGGCTGATGTTCTAGAAGACAGTAAAGATAAAGTTCAGGAGAATCTTCTGGCTAATGGAGGTAAAGTGTTAACCATGATTTGTGCATCCTAAAACTGTAGGAGGGAAGGCAGTGATCCTGAAAATTACTGAGGTTCTGTGAAGCCAAGTGCAAGGTGCTACACCTGGGTCAGGGCAACCCTCAAATGAACGGATTGAGAACAGCCCTGCTGAGAAGGATCTCGGGGCGCATTTTATTTTAGTAAAAAGCTGCACTTGTCTCTGAACCAGTACTTTGTTTTCAAAGCCATTTCATAGAATTTAACACAGCTCATATTGATGGAAGAGAGGCTGATATGAGTGGATTAGCGTGATTCTTAGGTAGGGGCTTGGAGTAGTGTCTCTCATAAGTAGCTTTACAAAGCTGAGGCTTCAAGTGAGCCACGTAATCACTGCTGCCTTTCTTGCCTTCGTAACCCTCCCTCCTCTAACCCATTTTTCTCACAGAGCAAAAAATAATTGCTCCTGTCTGTAGTTTTCCAGCGATCACTGAGTTGGTAGTAAATATCATTAAAGGTCTACAGAGGTGGAGAAACCAATATCTTGAAGGCAGAAGTCATGGATAACCTACAACTTGATTGTTTATTTTCAGATTTCTCTAAGCAACAGGGTCCACACTTGGCAAGGTCCACAAAGACTCTGTTACAGTTCTGTTCTGTTACAGCAATTCTACATGGAATATAATACCTCTATCTTTTTGTTGCCTATCTTAACAAAGTTCATTACAATTTTAGTTGACTTGGTCACCTACATAACAAGGTTCCAGTGGGATATGGCCAAATACCCAATCAAGCAATCCTTGAAGAATATTTCAGAAATTATTACAAAGGTAAGGTAATTTGTTTTATGAAAATTTCGTATTTGAACTTGAGATACTTATGCACAAAACTTGCTACTCAAAGCTATTTGTCTGTTTTAGTCAGATAACAATAGTAGTGAACCTTGTAGCAGTTAGTAACAAAAGACATATATAGGAGGCAGATAGGGTTTGGAGAGTGCTCCCTGAAAGCCATCATGCTGTCTTTCCTGATTTTTGTTTCCTAAAGTCACTGAGTTAACAAATAAATAGCTAGCAGATGATGTTGCTTACATTTAAATTTTGCTATACTAGCATGCTGTTTGTCTGATGTTCTCAGACCTTGTGGGCTATTAGTGAACCAGGGAACTTATTTACCTTCTGAAAGCTGTGGCACTCAGTTGTGAGGGGAAAAATAAGCCTTCAGTGTTAGATGTAAGAAAAGCTCATTTGAGAGTTTTCATGTGTTTTCCTCATCTTTACCTTGTCAAAATGTTTTGTACTTTGAGGGTTTTGTTTGGTTTGTGCTTGCTGTGAGCCTAGACAGGGTCCTCAGCAGTGACTGACTGTAGTCAAACAGTGAGAGAGTTCTCTGTAAGCAACTCTTGCTTTAATATCTTCACAGCTTTTTCATTTTTTTTTGCTTTCCTGTTTTATGTAATCTGCAGACTGGCTCTTGGAATTGTCTGTCACTAGCTGGAAATACATAACCTGGAAAAAAAAAGCAGCTTCTTTGGATACCTATAGAGATAGACTCTGATGATGGCCAAGTAGGGACTATAATTGGGATTGGGATGGACAGACTTGTGCTTTGCTATAACTGCAGATTCCTGAACCTATTAATTTAATTTTTTTTTTTCAGAGATTACAAAATCTTAATATATGGTACAAAGCTGACTGAGAATGCAACTAACACTTTTAATTTTTGATATTTTCTTTGGGACTATCACTGCATCTTGAAGTTTTTCCACAAATTACAGTCAGTTACTATTCCTGGAAAACATCTGCAGTGAGGCATTTTGTTGGAGGAAGACTGTCTGTCTCATGGCTCTTAAGATTTGCACATTGAAAATATCTCACAGATATAATAATCTTAATATCTGACACTACTTTAGTACATATTCACTTCAGAAGAAGAAGGTATCAAAAATGAAGTTTCAATCTATTTCCAGCTGTTATAATACAGAGCTTGTTTCTGTTGCAGTTAAACTTCCTGAAAAAGAAACAAAGGACATGAAGGGACATGCCCTTTATTGAAAATTATCAAGGATTCAGTGCATGTTATGCTGTGTCCCGGAGTTTGCTAGATAAATAATCTGCTTGCAGCAAAGTTGTATACCAGAACCTGAACTTTAACTGTCTTATATTCTTCATCTGCATCAGGGACCTCATTGAATTATTAGGCAGCATATTGAATGCAGAGAAACAGCTCTGCTGTAGTTAGGCCTGAGTCATCCTGTTGAGGGTTTCCATTCCTCTTCATGTTTAGCTGTACTTGTATTATGTAGGGACAGAGAAGGAAGATGACTGAAGAAGCTGCCTTATGTTCTTGTAGAAGTGACTCTACAAGGAAATCATGTCGTGGGACTTCAAACAGTTTTGTCCCAAGGCAAAGAGAGTCCTGAAGTAGTTAAGGTCTTCACTTTGGCATGTGATTAACATGGTGATACAGAAAAAATGATAGAGCTACATTAATTAAAATCTGTGAAGCCTTTTGACATGTTAAATAATTTGAAAAGCTTGTCACATCATGAGATTCTATTTTTCCTGTATGGTTTATATCCTCACTCACTGTGGCAGCAGATTCTGATGTCTGCCAAAATGAGTAACAGCAATTGCAGTGGGGAGTTTGTCAGTTGAATAAAAATTACAGCAGTGCTAAAAACATTTGAAATAAAATGAAATCTGCTGAAAATATCCATCAAGTTTTTTCAGCTTATAATGTTCAGAAGTACCATGAACCCCAGTGTCAATACTGAATACTTCAAAGATGACATCTGTGCCATGTGACAGCTGTCTTAATCTGGTCATTCTTTGAATTTGAAATTAGTCATAAGACTGTTATGCAAGGAGACAACCTTGATAGCCTTGGTGCCCTAATCCAACCGTTTCAGCAACCCAGGCATCCACTGATGTACAATAGCTCAGTTGTATAGTTACGAGAGGACACTTGTGTATTGCCAACAACTTTGTAAGTGGTTTAAACATCTGGGTTTTCTATGTGTAGAAGTAGGCTCACTAAGTTAGATTGATACTTTCTTTAGCAATATCACAAGTCTGCCTCCTTTTGCAATGACCTTTGTGAGTTATTCACCAATTCTGCTCCCCAAAGGAAGTTTATATTGTTGTTTCATTTGGTAATTTTACACTATTACATTTTCAAGAGCTCTGCTGTGACGCTGAGGTTTGTGGTTGGCATTCTCTAACATTCAATAGGAAGCAAAGCTGGTTGTTTACAGTAAACTCTAGCCAGCGCTGCAGTAACAGGATTTTGTCTGAACAGTCTTCTTTTAAAAGGCTACTGACTTTACAGATGAGGGCAACTAGAGTGTTGCCAATTAGGAAATGGTGAATGGAATGGGTTTGTAAAGGCAGCGTTTGGTATCGATGGTTTTTGGGTTTTGTCATTAAGTAATGCATAGTTAGACTGTTGTCGAAAGTCTTGAGCCTTGGAAAAGGCAGAGGGGAAGGTTGTCAGTCTGGGAAAAAGTCCAAGTGCACCAAGGCACTACCTTAGTAGCTTCTGATTAATTTTTTCCCTATGCTGACTTCTACCTGTACAAAAAAAAAAGTGTTAGTGTTACTTCTTGTAGTGTAAAATAGTTTCCATGAAGGTATATGCCTTGTGTGACACCTGCTGAAATGTTCCACAAGTTTTGCTAAAGGTTATATCAGTCAAAGAATTTAAATAGCCTGAAATACTCATCTGTTTAAATCAATTTTGTTATTTTCAGACAATTTTGTCTAAAGCATTGCTGTGTCTGTAATGGTGCAAGCTGTTCATGTGTGGCCAAATAAAACTACCAGAATGGTCAGGATTTTGATGACTTTTTCCTGCTACAGACAAGCCAACTTAGGTGTTACCATAAACAAGGTCGCTATTTAACTAAGTGACCTTGCTTTTAAGAGATATTTATTTTGTGGAAACAAAATCATATCTGGATCTCCCAGATGAAGTGTTTTATACAAACAAAATGTTTCGTCAATGGCGTAAATCCATATAAAGCGAGACTCCCTTGACTGTGTTCAGAAATTGTCCCTGGGAATTTTAATGTGCTTATACCTCCATACCATAGTGAGGAGGCAGTGAAGCAGACAGTAGGCAGCATTATTATGCCAGACCAACACTGTGCCACATTCTTTGTTACCCAACTGTTACTGGGTATATTGATTTAAAATACTTCCTTGTGTAGGGTACACACAGATATGCGTATGGTCGGCTGTTTAAGACGTACTAATTGCTTCATTTGTTTTGTGTTCTTCCACTTACTGCCAAGTTACTTAGCTGGGAATGAATAGTTTTTGGTAATCATGCTAATTTGTCCTGGAGGATGGATTTGAGAAGGATGTCTTGCAGAAATGGCAAGCCAAACATGAGTTCTCTTCTAGTTCTTTAGACACTGTTCCTTTTCTTTTTATCTTTAAGGGAGTAAACCAGATTGACAATGATCTAAAAGCAAGAGCCTCGGCATACAATAATCTGAAAGGGAATCTTCAGAATTTGGAAAGAAAGAATGCGTAAGTTACATTGTTTTTTGCTAATTGAGCACAGGGAAGTTATCTAAGCATGAAAACTTAAAAAATGTGGAGTGATACAGGCTCTAAGCTTAATGTATTTTTGAGGTATTTATTGACCTTGAATAGCAGCTGTCATAAAAGAACATTTATTACCAGCTGACTGGTTGGTATTAGCTTACTTGTGAATGAAAAGCAATTACGAAATCACAAAAGCATTTACAAATAGTATAAATTGCTGGAGCTTTTGAGAGGAGCTTGCTGTTAGTGGTGTGTAACACTGCTCCGAAGTTGTCTCTCGTCTAAACAAGGAAGTCTTTCCTTCACTCCAGTTTATGCTTTAAGCATATTAATATTACTGGGTTTCTTCCCCCATTATTAACCAGCAGAGACAGCAGTTGTGTGCACACAGATAACAAATTAAACAGGGACTGCATGTTGTCTTGTCACGTACGTGTGATGATTATCTGAAATACAGTTGAGGTACAGTAGTTCTTCTGTGCAAATATGGTTGATTAATTTGCCCCAACCCTGCCATTACAGTTCATGGTACAAGCCTGCTGGCTGATTCAGAAATACGGGTCATACTAATGATAATATGTGACAAGCTGTTTTAGGAGTGAGCCATAACTTCTGTGTTAAGCCATGGTAATTTGTGAGCTGAGCCCCATTAAATCTAGGTATGTTCTTCATCTTTTGTGAATATGAGGCAATAGGCTGCTCTGACTTTTTTTATTGAGGTTCTGTAGGTCTGTACTAGATTACTTGTAACTCTGAGGCTCCATGTAGTAGAATTCACAATTCATGGTTTTAATGCTTCTTTTGGTTTTAAATAACTTTTAAAAAGAAAAGTTGGCTGCCTAAGCATGTGAGGTATTTGGAATATGGAAGTGACGCACAGCAGCGGAGCTACTGATAAAAACTTTCAGTGACTTTGGACAGTGCGATATAAAATGCACGTCAGGGCATTTTGTTTGCTCTGCTAATAGCAATTGGTTAGGTAAAATGTATTTTTGAAAATGTTATATTATCAAGCACTGGAAACTTATCCAGACAAATTCAGTTCTTAAACATGTAATTGTTTTGGCTGTCTTTGTTTCTCTGCAGGGGAAGCTTGCTAACCAGAAGTCTTGCTGATATTGTAAAGAAAGAGGACTTTGTACTTGATTCAGAATATTTGGTCACATTATTAGTGATTGTACCAAAGTAAGTTTATTTTTCATCTTAAGAGCAGAATAAAATAAGAAATCTAAATCAAATAATAGATCTCACAACCCTATAATACTGTAAGAAAGGACATCTGAATTTGTTTAGGGCTCTCCTGGATGAGCAAACACAAACATTCAGATGCTTAGTAGAGGCAAATGAGCCTGTGTGCCTGTATTCCTTTGTTCACGAGAATTCATCATGAGGAATGCTGAGTGCTCATGAATTTCTTGAAGAAACAGGAGATTAGACTTAAATCTCTTATCTAGTGTCTTCTGTGACTAGTCATGTTGCAGAAGGCATCCTTATGAAAATAGTAAGTGCTGAGTAAAAACATGACTTGTTTTACATTAGAAGGCTTAATAATTAAATTATCCTGGTCAGAAGTATGTTGACTTTCACCACCTAGTGAGTGAACTCATTACTGCTTTGCTCTGTATGTTTTTGGATTGCCAGAACACAGATTTTTTACTTATCTAAGTCTCTACCAATGGAACCCTGCTTATGTCATGCCAATGGCTTGATGGGGGAACTGGTGGTTCCTGTTTAAACAACAGAAACCCCATCTTTTCCCCTGGCCAAGGAAAGTGATGATACAGACACCCTCAAAACTCTTGTAAAATGAGAAAATGGCACTAGACTGTCTTTCTGGAGCTGGGAATAGAAAGAGCTTCCAACTTCTAAAACTTCTAAAAAGCCGACTGGCTTTCTTTACGAAATGAAGCAGTAGAGTCTGTTGTGTAAAACTCTGGTGAAGGAAGAACAGTTTTGCAGTGACTACAACAGAAAGCAGCTGGTTAGTATATCTCAGCTGTTTTTTGTCTTTGATTTTGTTTTTGGTGTTGGAAGGATGGAACCTCTTCACCACCAACTGCAGAAAGGCAGGGCTTCCAAAATTCTCAGGACCATGGGGAACCTGTTTGTAATTGTGGAAAAAGTAGTCCTATTAGTAACTCAGAAGAGGAGAGTTGCATAAGGAGTTTCTGATCAACCTTGACAGTTAAGTCCATTTGGTGCTCTGAGATCTGTACTTAATGATGACTGATTTAATTTCATAGTTCTTTTATTTCAAAAATTTTACACTTTAAATTTGCATGAAGACTGAAAATTTATTACTTTTGCTATCATTTTAGTTTATTTATCAGCAATTATAAAAACAGCAAGAGGAGTACTGTCCCTGATGTCCTGAGTATTTGTGACAACCTACACCTGAGTTGGAAGATGTGATGATTAAATGCTTTTAACCCTTTTAAAAACACTTGATCCTTTAATCTCAGATTTCTTACTACAGTGCTAAAAGTCTAACCATAACCTGTGTATTCTCTAGGGTAAATTATAATGACTGGGTTAAGCAGTATGAAACACTAGCAGAGATGGTTGTACCACGTTCCAGCAAGTAAGTCTTTAAATGCTAAGTCTCATATTTGTGTGTGCTGTGTTTTAGGAGTGTTCTTTATCTGGAGTGACTTAGAATTTTAAAGATTGCTCAAAAACTTGTCAAAATGTGTTTATTGATCAAGCCTGATCATGTTGTAGTTGAGGAAAAATTCAAATGACCTCTAACTCTAGGATTAACAAAGTTATCAAACTTAATTTATGTGGGAAGAGTAAGAGAATTGAAAAGTTAATCCATTTCTGGTCAGGCATATTCAGCTTCAAACTGGGGTATTGTGGGGATTAGCAACAAGTACTGGCTGCTGGCCTGTATACTTTATGTCTGTATTCAGAGGAACTTGAAACAAGTTGTAGATACTCTTCAAAAGCTTCTGAAGAATGAAGAACTGGAAGTGTAAATGGTTTTCTTATGTGCAAAGAAAGGTAACTTGCCTCTTTAGGTCCTTGGTACCAAGGTAGTGCTTGGTGTCTGTGATGGGCAAATTTGATAATACTGTTAAAGCACTTTACCACATTGAAAATAAAGTCAGTGTGTAGTACAAAGCGTTGATGTAGTTAATTTTAACTGACAGGCTGAGATTTTGATCAGACAGATCTGATATTACCAGCTCTGTGCCAGTTACAAAATCTGAACTTGCTCTGGATGACTTCACATTTGAGTTGCATTAATTTAAGCCTAGTGGGAGATCTGCTAATGATTCTTAATTACTGGGAAACCATAACCTAGGGGTAGCTTAAGAAAAGGCTACTCGTTAAACTATTGGATAATGGTTGTGTTGAAGACAGTATGACATTGAGGAACAGACTAAATATCTTCAAGCTTTTTTCCTAAGATGAAACCTCAAAATAAGCAGTATTATTTTGAATTCTAAAATAGTAAATCTACAGCCTAAGAAACACTTTCTCTTGCCAACCTATATTTTTTTTAATTTGTGTACTTTTCTATTTTAAATCCATTTAATTTTTCTTTAAAATACATATTTCTAGTAAATCCCTAGTCCAAACTTTTCAGTACTGAGCCAGTTTCAGTTCCTTTTTTTGTAAAATGATTTTTATTTTGAACAAATATCATATGAAGTGTTTCTGAGTGGTGAAGTCTCTGACTGTGAATTATAAGCTGCCATCCTTTATGAAGGAAGTAATTAAGAGCAGTTGGTTACTTTCTCTATAAGGCGTTTATTTCAGGAACTAAATCCCATAAGATTATCTACATTTATATTCTTGCCTTGTAGCAATAAAGTATAACTTATGCAATTGTATGTCAGATCTGTGCTGACTTGAACCTTATTAATTCTGACACTTGGTTTGTTTTTTTCCTATGTAGTGTACTCTTTGAGGACCAAGACAGTTACCTTTGTAATGTCACCTTGTTCAGGAAGGCAGTGGATGACTTCAAGCACAAAGCCAGAGAATTTAAGTAAGGCTTATTTTATGTGTGTTCTGTCTCTCATGCTTTGAAGGATCTCGATAGCCACTTCTGATTTTATCCACTTCCAAATGCAGATTTTTGGTCCGTGACTTCCAGTATAATGAAGAAGAGATGAAAGCTGATAAAGAAGAAATGAATAGACTGTCAACTGACAAGAAGAAACAGTTTGTAAGTCTTTATAAACTAGTTATTATAGAAATGTGAGAGACATCTAAGACTTGTTATTGTTACATAAAAATTTCATGAACTTGTGATTCTGAGAAAGCATTGCAAGGGTGACATGCTGTATCCAGCCTGCCACCCAGCTAATCTGCTCTAGGATAAGTGAGTATAAGTGCTCCTCACTGCATTGAACCAAGGGCTGGCATCACAGCTGATAATATATGAAGTTTGAAAATGGACAAGTATTTGAATGACATAATCAGATATTAGTAAAATGATCTTTAATATAGTTAGCTCATGAGAGCTGAGATGGTGAACTGAAGAGACAATGGGAAGTCTCATTAAATTTCTCTACTTAGTATCAAATTCCCTTGAGCCATTATGTCTATAGTGTAATCTGCCTTAAACTTGTCTTTATTATCATGGTACAGATATTGAGTAGCTGCTCAAACATGGATAATGGGCTGGATCTTTTTCTGATGTTTGAATAACCTAATTTTTTTTTTCCTCTTCCCTTTGACAGGGGCCTCTAGTTCGGTGGCTGAAAGTTAATTTCAGTGAAGCTTTCATTGCATGGATCCATGTGAAAGCATTACGAGTTTTTGTTGAATCTGTTTTAAGGTAAGGAGGCAGATTTGAACAGTGCTTTTCTTCCTAGACTTTGTAAGACTTTACATTTAGCTTGGGATTACCAAACTGAGGTGTGTGAACACTGCTCTTCTGGGAAGGAGGAAGCAAGAAGTAGAGCAGTAAGAACAGCTGATGGCAATACTCTTGTTGCCAGCTGTGGAATATTTGAGGAAGGTAATAGTGTATCTTGTACTGTGGATAGTCTTTCCAGTAGTGCTTTAGGAGTTAAACATGCTCTGTAAGTAGCAGGAAGGCATATTTGCTGATTTCTGGCTTACTTCATGAGCTGCATGTAACAAGAGCCAACTAGAGTAGTTCAGAGTAAAAAGTATTTGGGCTTTGAGTAAAATAGTTTGACATCATTAAATGTATGCTTTTTCTTGAAAATGTGCTTTTCTAAGAATTTTGTAGTTTAAACTTTTCAGTATTAAACCACTCAATTTTCTAACTGTAATTTTTCTCTGCTTTTTTTCTTCACACCTATCCACAAGTGAAGTTACTAGTTAAGAACAGCTGTAGTCGTTCTGCAGAAGGAAGGACCTTGGTTTTTTTTTTTTAAGAGTTGAAAGGGCTCCTGCCTTAGTCAGGAAAGGGGAAGGTGTTTTTAGCCTTTTTGATAAGTTGTTATAAAGGAGACAACCAGAGGATAAAAAGAAAACAAATCACATTAACTTTCATTCTAGTCCACTAGATAGCTGCTATGGGCTTATTTTGAAGATAAAACTTGAGTAAGGAAGAAAGCTGAACTTGATTGGAATGTTGGCAAATGTTTCAAGCCCTCTAAGAAGGAGGATTGAGTAGAGACTGGATTCTCCACCAAGTGCATAAGCAAAGTCTTTCAAGTAAACTAATTGGAGTGTTCAAAACTTAGTCTGAGAGTTCAGGTAACTTAGAGGATTGTACTAAGTATTCAAAGATTTTAAATTATTTTAAAAGCACTTCTATTTTATTATTTTCAACTTGAAGAAAGAATTTCTGCTTTGATGATGCCTTATGAATTGTAGAAACAGAATGATTTTGCAGAAATGGTAATGAGCAGAATTTCCTCTTCAGCAATAGGATCCTTTCTCAAAATAAAATCAGATTTTGCTTTGAAATATAAAAGAAGGTTTATTTCAGCATTTTCATAGTTTTCTACTTGACTTTGTCAGGTATGGTTTGCCAGTTAACTTCCAGGCAATGCTGCTTCAGCCTAATAAGAAAACAATGAAGAAACTGAGGGAGGTTTTGTATGACTTATACAAACACCTTGACAGCAGCGCAGCAGCTATCATTGATGTAAGTATTTTTGTGACTGCTACTCCCCTTCAATATTAGTTTCAGTTTGTTTAAACGGAAAAAAAAGTCTTGGCTTTATTAAAAAGTTATACCTCTCCATATTCTCCGTTCTCTCACAGTATAGAGAATTATGTCTCCTTATAAAAAATGTCTCTGCTATTTTACATTTTTGCAAGGCAAATGATGTTTAAAGTTGCAACCACTGTATTTATGAGCTGTCTGGTTTAAAAGTCTCATGTAATTTCTTCTTACTATATTCTTTCCTACTACCAATGGACTGCAAACATATTCATGTCCTCAAAGAATTTAAACCAAGTCAAGTCTGATCTCAAACTAGGCTTAAGGAACTTGAACATGCTTTGTATCTTTTTTGAGCCCAGAGGAATGCATAAATTGTCCACAGTCTGTGACAACAGTGGCCTTAGTACCAAAACTTTTTTTTGTTTGCATTGCTGTCTTTAAGTTAACATAGTTGTCCTTCTCTGCTGAAGGAGGCTGAATCGATGTCAAAATGGAGTCAGCCTTTCCATCTGTAGAGGTCTCATTTTCATGTTTAAAACTGGTTTGCTGGCAGGCTTATTCTACTAATTTGTTTTGTATTGAAAAGCAGTGATTTTCATAGTTAAAGATGAAATAAATATATATACCACACCATAAGTTTAGCTGGATTAAAAAAGATTAAAAATAATCTTTCTTAATGTAACATTGAATGTAATGTTTTTCCAGAGTATCTCCAGGCCCTTCTGGGGAACAAGAATGTGAGACAATTCAGGTGAAAATTAAAGGTGCTGAACTTTACATAACTTCCTGGATTGTTCAGCACCCTTCTAACATTCTTATCAGAAACTGACAGTGTTTCCACGTAGTAAAGTGTGTGTTTACTGTAGCAACGGATGTGAAATACTGATACGGAACTACTTCGATGTTGAAAAAGCACTTGTATTTAATTCTGAAAAATACTGCTATTCATTTGTCAAAGTTCTAACTTTATCTGTTGTTAAACAGTTGCTTGATTGTGAAAAGTTAAGCTTGCAGTCTTGCCTGGCCTATTTGCTTCAAAAACATATGAATATTTCATCTGCTTCTGTATAGGAGTCGGAATTGTAAGGGTATAACTGGTTTCAAAACTTTATTTGCAGGCAACTATGGATATTCCGGGTTTAAACCTCAGTCAACAGGAGTACTACCCATACGTGTACTACAAGATCGACTGTAACTTGCTGGAATTCAAGTAAAAGTTCCCTAACATGACAATCTTCTCAGTGTCGGTGTTAACAAACAGAAGTGAGGTTAAAGTACAGTAATACTTTTAACACTATACTAATCATATGCTTGCTTCTTATGTTAGGTGAATTTAACACACTGTGGTCCATCTCTAGACATTTTCTTTTTCAAGAACAGTGTAGGTAATCAGCTTTTAATCGACTATGTCTGTAAATGTATATTGAGAGAATTGAAGTATTTATAAACAGAGTGATTTATTTAAGGAAAAGTTTATCCCTCTTTCATATGGTGGTCTGTGTTAATTCAATTTACCATTGTTTATAAAAAAACCTTGTTTACAGAAGAATAGTGTAAATGTTCATGGCCATTTTGTTCATTTGATTTAGTATATACAACTGTGTTAACGTTGTTGAACTGTGATGTAAAGTATGTAAAATTGGTATAAAATTGTGCTTTCTGAATGGTTTAAAATTACAGTTGATGCACTGTAAACACAGGAAAAAATAAACATACCTGTGCAAAAGTGTCACTTTCTTGTACCACATATAACTGCAGGTACCTGTGTCTCAACTGAAGCAATGTATTAAGTCTTAACCAGTGCTGCATCCTGCATTCACTGGTACAGAAATGAAATTGGCTTCAGCACAAATACTTTAAAGAGATGCAGGAATTTATTTTGCTTTGTGCAGAAATGCTCAAGTGTGTTGTTTGGCTGCCAAACTTAGGTATGAATGTTTGTCATGTTTATATCTTTTTGACTCTAAAGAAAAGATGTGAGAATTACTGGGAAGATGGTGGTAAGCTGGGTTGTTGGCAAGCTAGGCTGAGCTGGGATTTTTTGATAATTCTTTGTTAGATTTGATTTACAGGGAAAGGCTAGAAACAGAACCTTCTCTTTTTATAGTTTATTTCTGTGGTTCTTCAAAGATTTCTGGCAAATGGAACAAGGTTAAAACTGTGTAGAAATGGAAAATTTTCATTTTGTTTCTGAGAAGGATGCCAGATGATTAAGTTAGAGAGTAATTTGTGGAAGAAATGAAAAACATAGTATACTCTGGAATGTGAGGAGTATGGGAATTTTATTTTTCTTATAATAAGTAATAGCAGATGATTTATGTCCTAATAGAAAAAGCAGACATAACTGGATTGTTACAATTTACATGTCTGTAGTCAAAGTCTGAGAAGGGGAGACAGCTGCTGCACAGCAGAAGTACCTTAAATAGCAATGTACTAGTATTTTAGTGAATTTAAGATAGATATTGAAATGCTGCTGATGGATGCCATTTGAAAGGTGACAAAATTTAGTAATAAAACTGTGTGAGAAAGCAATACCCACAGTGGGTTCGAGGATCACCAGGACTGCTGGTGATACAAAATTGGAAGGAATGGCTTATGTGCCAAATGGTCCCTGATCAGAGGCCCTCGATACACTGCAGAAGTAGGGACACTTCCCTCATGAAGGTCAACAGAGGGAAATGTGGAGTCCCACATCTGGGGAAGAATAACCCCACATACCAGTACAAAACTGACTGGGAAGCAGTTTTGCAGAAAAAGGACCCAGGACTCCTTTTGGAAATGTTGAGCACAAGGCAGCAATGAGTCCTTGCAGCAGTGAAGGCCAACAGCGTTAGAAAGAATATTGCCAGTGGGTTGAGGAGGGTGCTTGGGCTCCTCAACTTGGCACTAATGAGAGACGTCACAGCTTGGCAGTAGTTGAGATTGGCAGGCACCACTGAAGATTATCTAGTCCCCCCTGTTCAAGCAAGGTCAGGTAGAACAGATTGCTCCGGACTGTCCAGTAAGGTGTTGAAAATCTCCAAGACTGGAGGTTCCACAATGCACTCTGGGCAACCTCCTCTGGTGTTCAAACACCCAAGTATTAAAACTGTGTTATGTTTAGACAGGACGTGATATATCTTGGTTTGTGCTCATTGGGCACCACTGAGAAGCCAGGTTCCCTCTTTACACCCTCCCAGCAGTTATTTGTAAAGATTGATAAGATGCTTCTGAGACTAATTATTTTCTTGAGCAGAGGGTGGTGAGTGCCCCTGCAGTATTCGAGCACCTGCTTCTGGGTCTGCTTTTGTTGTAAGGAATATAGCTGTTAGATGGGGCAATCCACAGTGACCAGCAGATGTGAGATCTTTGCTTTGGTTTTTTGTTTGTTTGTTTTTAATATATAATAATATTTTGAAATGCTCAGTATTTAGACTTCTGTATTAATTCAGTTTTCGTAAAGATATGGATGATTTTGAAAGCTTTCTGGGAGATAAATGTACCTATGGTCTTCTGTACCTAGAAAACCTTGCATGCAGTGACAGAAGTGTTTAGAAAGTAACTTCTTCCCAGATAGCTTTGTATTTTAATTGTGGTTTTCTGGCAGAATTCCCACTGCAGAAGGGATGTTTGAATTCTGCTCTATCACTTAATGTCAACAACTGCAATGTTTGTCTTCCACCCAACCAGGACTGGATTCTTAGAGTGAAAGACCCTAATATTTGCCAGCAGCTTAGTAGTTGTCTCCACGAAGACAGTGTATAGTTTATCTTATACTGACTTAAATATCTTTAAGAGCACAATTGGTGAGATGAGTCATAAGCAAATGGCATCACGCTTCACTTCATGGGGATAGAATCCATGCCTGGGATCTTCTCATGTTTCTTCAGTGTAAACAAATGAACTCTGTCAGCTCTCTGTACTGTGGCATTAACAGCAAGAATCACGGATAGACTAAATCACGAACGCTTCCTCTTGCAAAGGTCGGTAGGTTGTATTTCACCTAGAAGCTCACTTTTGTAGGCTCTGGGAATATACAAGTATAATGTTTGAATTCCTGCAACTTCACGGAGTTTAACGTGGTTTTCCTGAGGTTCTTTTGAGCCCATAAGCAGATCATTGCAATGCTGTATTTCCCTGAAAGACTTATGTGAGGTGCTGGCGGAACCTGGGAAGCTGTGGCTCTGTGGGTACTTTTAGAGAGTCTTGCATTGGACAGAGCCAACGGGAAAACTACAGGCCTATATTAGGCAAAAGTAGGTGCTGGAGAGCCAGCTTTGAACAGACAACATCACTTTTATGTTCAAGACTTATAAAAAGCAGTGTGTGCATGCACACTGTTGTGCGCACACCTTTTTTTGGCTCCTGTATCTCTTCTTAAAAGGTGGTGGTTTTAGCTTTTGTCCTCTGTAGGCTTATCAAGGACCTCTCCTTTTTTTACAGTCTGGCCGGGTCTGTGCTTTCTGATGCGTTGTTTTGATTGAATCATCTGAAATGAAATCTGTATTTTCCACCTCTAGAGAGCATCCTCGGGCTGCTCTTGAGTAACTGCCGGGGTAAAGCTCTCGCGAAGCCTTTGCTGAATGATTTGAGTTTGAATTGAAGTGTTTGATCACTGAATGATCTCTTGGTCTCGTAGTACCAAGGAAATTCTTAATATTGTCCATAATTATTATGCTTTGCTCCCCTGTACTCCCTAGAGATTCATGTGATGCCAAGAACATATCCACCATTTCACTGAGGAGATGAAAGAAGCCTGAAGAGGTTGGCATGTCCCAACAGTAGAATTCTGGTGGACTCAGAATTGCTCCTTAAAATGTTGTATGTCTAATTCAAGGTCCGTTATGGGATTTCAGTTTTTAAAAGTGGGTTCTTTGATTAACTCTTTACTACTTCTGTTGATATTAGCAAATATTATGAATGAAGGAATTTGAGGGATCATGCATTCTCCATCAAAGCAAAAGTCCCCAGCTTTCAACCTTCTGTACCAATGTACAACCCTGCTTCACACCCATGGCAACAAAGAAAGAAAAGACAGTGATCCTGCAGCTGAAGGCTGTAGAACCTCGATGCAGGCCTTTTTATCTTTGTCTCTTTTTAAATAGATTTATGAATTTTTTGATGTGTGAAAATATTCCTGTAGTTCCTGAGCTACCAAGTTTTCTTTCTATCACAAACTTCAATTTTAAGTCAAATGTTAAAATCTAAGGCTTTGATAACTTCTAGTAGAGCCTGGCAGAGGCTTGCCTTTCCCTGTCAGACTCTTCTGGAGGAATTCCAGGTCTCTTGGGACAGAGGCACTGTGGAAATCATTACACAGTTACTTTATTCTTGTGCATGTCTGTTTTGCTATTCTCTACCTTGTGTCAGCAACAGTGCCAGCCCAAGGCAGATCTGCCATCTGGTCCAGCTGAAATCCACCTGTTTTCCCGTGTACTGGTTACCTCCTTTGGCTAAGAGAAAACAGAAAAACTGTTTTCAAATGGACTTCGCCTGTAAACATAATGGAGAGAAAGCAGCTGTAAGAACAAGTGTCCTTCTGGGTTACATGGAACACTCTCACTTGGTAAGGACACGCTTTCCACACCAAGGCAGTGCCTTAGCCCTGCCTGCTTCCCAGTCGTGTTCTGCTCTATCATATTACCCTGGCTAAACACTGTTGTAGGTCACCTACTGAACCTCTTAGTTCTCTGTCTTGCAACTCTAACTTCCTATCTTCCCCTTGCTTACACTCCTTTATGTTCTCCCGTTCCTCCCTTCCCTTGTTCCTCTTGGATTTGTAAACTGCCCTCTACCAAAGGCTGTAGTTTTTAATGGTTTCATGTTGCTAAGTGATATTCTTCCTCTCTTCTCAACAGCCTGGTTTTCTTAGAAGTATTCAGTGTCTGCAATCCCCATTCGGTTGCCCTGAATTCAGATGCATCCTTGTCTTTATCTCTCATAGCTAAACAGCAGCTTAACTTGCCCCATTCACCCATGTGAAAGCTTGTAGTCATTAGTAAAACTATTTCTTGGACAATACTGTTTCAAACTGGTAATATTTCACAATGGACTTATTCACTGTATTTTGAGTGTTTTCACAAGAGACTTGTAATCTGCTCGTAAGGGCTTACCTGACCTGAACCAGGGGCTGGAGCACGTGGCTTGAGGCCCATCATGCTGCAGCAATAATCAATGCTCCAAAGCATCATAAGGCAAAGGACTGGTTGACCAATTATTTGGTCAATCTACTTATTATGCTCTATTGATTAAGGGTCTGGAAAAATTAAATTATATATGGATTTTCTATTACCAGTAGTACAGCAAATGTTTGAAGAAGCAAGATGAAAAGACAAAGTTTTCACCAGCTACAGAAGTCAAACTTCTGAAGTCAAATTCCAGCTGCCCCTGGAATTCTGATCTACAGTGAAACTGTGGATCAGATTTACCTATATGAGTGCTTTTATGGCTCAGTTCAAGGTTAAATAGGTGTCAGAAAAGAACACGAAAACAAGCCTCATGAACTTAGATGAATGCAATAGGAAATACACAGCAAATGCAACCAGAGAGAGGTTCATCCCAAAGTGTCAGGTCTGACTGCTCCTGGGACCATTGAGAGAGAGGTGTTAGTACCGGTATGGCATCACAGAAGCTTTATCCACCTGGCACTGATATACTGGGCATTGAGACAGCTTAGAATGCTTAGCACTTCTAGAGACACTCTAAGGCCTAAATTTAAATTTATTTTTTCAGACCATGATGGGTAATCTATGCCCAGAGAGACATGTCTATGATGCAGAGCCCCAGCCCATAGGAACTCCTTTCCATAGAGTTTGGTCCCACTCAGAAACACTCAGAGGTTCCACCCTGTGGAAATTCTTCCTATTTAGGAAGAATTAGCCCAGCTGATACCAGAATGGATTATGGTACATGCATTCTGGGATTTTTCTAAAAATTAATGTGATTTGTACGGCAAAGTAGTGGTTTCAAATACTCTTAGAATATTTTCTAATGGAAAATATATCAAGATAATTAATTATGTCAAAATAACTTTATGCTCTTTAAAAAAACTCCACACTTTGAATTCTTAAAAAACCAGCTTTAGATTTATTAAATACTTCAGCTGACCCTGTGAAAAGGTATCACTTAAGACAGGTAGAAAAGGATTCTCCTTTGTTTAGGTGAAAAAAGCTGTTGTAATAATAAAAGTGTATTTCTCATATAGATATTCAAACCCTTCAAACTTAAGAGCTTCAAAACTTGAAGCTAAAATGAGTGGCTTAAATATTGCCCCCATTTCAGTTAACACTGTCTTGCCACTTGTTTCTGTCAGACTTGGATTGCACTCAAAATGCTAAATCAAACCTGTAATTTTCCTGTTGCTCTGCTTTGCTGGAGGACAGTTCAGGCTCTTCATAGAGGCCTTTGTATCTCTTGTTGGCTCTCACACAGCTGACCCCAAGGAATGTAATAGTCAAACTGGAATAATAATACAAAATCCATTTTTGTTTAAAATAATTATGTGGGTACATAGTTCAAGGGGAACAATTTTCTAATTAAAAAAACAAACAAACAAAACCCCCTCACAAACCATATACACATACAAAAAACAAACCCACTCAAAAAACCTCCAAACAAATTAACAAAAAAGACCCTTAAGAAACCCACAATAAGAATATCCCCACATCAGTGAAATTTGAGTTTCAGAATAGTTGTGAATTTCACAACCCTTAGAAGTGGGTCAGCTGCTTCACAGAACTATTTATTTTTTTCATGTAGTTACTACATGTCATATCTTAAATAAATCTTCACAAAGGATAATAAAACAATAGATTTTGAAGTATCCAAGCTTTTTGCATAGCATGTCAAAGAAACCAGGATGTATCATCATTTTCTGCAAAAGAATGGAAGGAGCAGAGTTAGCAGACAGAAGGCAGCTTAGCCAAGGTGTGAAATTCAGTTCCAGGCAGCAAAATTGTGTTGTCTGCCTGTAAGCTGGGTGTCTGAGCTCTCACTGGTGACAGCCCGAGCTGTCTTTTGTCACCACTGTGTGAACAGAGGTGTCCAGTGCCATTTCACACACCATAAGGCAGCTGAGATATCCTGGCAGAGTCACAGGATCGTTTAGGTTGGAAAAGACTTTTAAGATCATGGAATCCAACAATAGGACTGATAGGTAAGACGTGGGGCGAACAGAAGGCCCATATCCTTCTGGATCCCACCTGGATCAGTAGTTGCTTGCTACCTGACTTGATCCTCTGTGGCTGGGCAGCTGAACTGCTCTCCAAGCTATTCCTTAGATCCCCACAGGCTGTAGTGGGCCACAGGTAGGGTGTGGTGGTTTTGAGCTGGCTCTCTGCCAAGTCTCCTAACCCCACCGCAAGAGCTCCCCCCCGCCAAAACTGAGGGAGAAGAAAAAAAACCACCAAGAGAACTGAAATAAGAGAGAGAGAGAGCTAGAGCAATATATATAAATATATTTACACTTATATTACATTTATATACAATTACAAAAACTATATACACATAATAGAAAAAAACCCCCAACACCCAAAAACAGAAAAGGGAAAGGGGACAAAACAAAAAAAAACACACCAAAAATAGGTATACACACTCAATAAGGAACTAGCCAAAGAAAACCTTAATACTTTCCTTGAGGTAGCACAATCGCGCCAAACGCCACCGCCACACTAGCGGACCCCGGATCGGCAGAAACAACGGGCCCTGTAGGCCCGGCCAGGCCTCAGCTCCCCCACAGGAGTGAGACCAACCTGTGGGAGTCTGCTGTCTCCAAACCTCGCTGGAAGGGAAGAGAGAAAGAGGCTTCTCTCTCCATCTATTTATATGCTGGGTTATGTAAAGGAATAGGATGGAATACTTCCTTCCTTCCTTTCTGGCAAACCAGGAAGGAAGGCCTAAACTCAAAAACCATTACAGTAAGGTCAAATATCTTTGTCTCTAACTGAATCCCAAGGGCTTAATTTCCATACTGTGATGTTTCCAAACTCCTTAAGCTGCAGCTCTTACCTGAAGCTCTCTGCAAATCAGTGTTTTGCAGAGCTGCTTTCTTTTTTTGCTGTTGCTTTTTAACTCTTCTTGAAGCTTTTTAAATTTATGGGTTTTCTCCCTATCCTTACGATGGATTGCACCCACAGCACGGAACAAAGGTGCTACCATCCTGTCGAGTGTGAACCCAGCTGAACATTGAATGGAATGGTATTAGTGACACAGCTGTGGTCAGACACAGCAGGTCATGGCTTTGTCTCAGCCATCAGGCATGCAAAGAGCAAGCACTGATGCCTCCAGAGTTGTTGGTCTCCTCTCCTCTGAGGACAACTGACTCAGAATGCTCTGCTCACACAGGTGTAGTACAATATACCCAGCCACAAAGTCAGGCTGCAGACTGAGACTGTGAATAAACACTCTGTGCACTGAAGGGATGTTGTGGATAGACTTTAAGGACAAGTGAGGTAATGCCCTCCAGCAGTGTTTTGGTCTGTAGCACAGCTCCATCTGGAAACAGCAGCTGAGTCAATGAAAAATTCAGGGAATGTTCTAAGCATGAGTGAGCCTATGCCTCCTCAAGAGCAGCTGGGTTACTTCTCAGGATAGTAGACCTCTTGGTAGAGGTCTGCCTCCTCCTGGTAGACCTCTTTGCTTTTATACCCTATGTCCTAGTCGATGTTCTGACATGGCATCCCATACAGTGTGTGTATATTTACTTTGCCAGTAACACAAAGGTTGGAATATTGCCTTTTTGTGGGTTAGAGAAATAAGGCACAGAGCTAAACTTCCAAATTTCCACACCTGTTGGGATTTGCAAATCCATCCAATCTTGATTTAATTTAAACCCAAACATTCAAGTACACTTACATGTCACCTACTCACATTTAGACACAAAGTATGGCAGAGCAGAGAGCCACAAAATTCATAATTTAATTTAATTCCTTAAATAAATAAGAACGTATTTAGTTATTTACTATCATTACCAGGTGCTTCTGCAAGACTGAGATAGTGTGGTACCACTGGACAATAACTAGCTATTCTAAAAGAGGATTATCTTAGTTTTCCTTTACCGAATCGACTGACTTCCCGTTACAGTTTATTTGACTAAGGTGTTAAAAGCTGTAGCAATTTTAAACTGAGGCAAATGAATCTGTCTCAACTTAAGGAGCCCTTGAGTCGTCTCCATTTACAGACACCACTTACAGACTGGCACATCACAGCAAGCTGAGATCAGTGCTACCTTACATTAATTCCCAGATGAGTCAACTCTTTAAGTTACAAATTAATGGAACTGCTTTTAATAGAGCCAAAAAATCTCAGCTGAAGAGGAAAACCTCCATCATAGGAACAGGGCTTGGTCATTCAATGAAGAGGAAAGATGCAAACATTGCATCAGGGCATTTCTGCTCCGTCTGTTAAGCAAGAGGCTGTTGCTTCTGGCAAACTGAGCTGAACCAGCCAGGAGCAGCCACTGGCCCTGCTCTGCTTCCGAGCGGAAAACACACAGCCATGTTCTCGTCATTCAGAGAAGGAGTGGAAGGAGGAAATAAGTAATCTGCTAAGGTGGAAATTGGTAATGGAGATATATTTTGAAACTGATGTAAATCCTGTTTGGTGACGTGCTGGTGAGTCATGAGGGTGGGTGGAAGTGATTTTGCATAATAACAGTATCATCTGCTTTCTCCTCTTGCACTGACACACAACAGCAAACACAGACTGTGCAGCAGCCAGTGAGTCATATGCTGTGTACTAACCTAAAAAGGCTGTGTTACTGTGTTACTGTGAACTAACCTCAAAATATTTACAGTTGCATTTCACATCTCAGTGCAAAAAGGCATTGGGAGTGGGCAAGAATGGTGTACCGCTATTTTGGTTTCCCCTGGACTGACCACGTCAAAACCAGGAGTCAAAACTTTGGAGGAGTCTTAGGAAGAAGCTGCTCTAGGCTTCACAGTGTTTAGACAGAATAAAAGGGGACAGACATGAACAGGAGGACAGGCTCTTTCAGAATTAACATTTGTAAAGAATGAGGATGAATTCAGAATAATTGTACTGAAGTAAGTTTTCAATGTAATTTTCAAATAAGGTCAGCAGAAGCACTGAAGATCAGAGGAAGACTCACACAAAGGATTGTGCTAAGTTTAGAAATGTTCAGAAGTACTTATTGAATGGAGATGAAAATTCAGCATAATTGCTCCTAATTGAGCTCTTACACACAGATAACACAAATGTCATCAGATCCTGCCAGTTTCCATCTCCTTTTTTCATCCTCTTGGCACTGTAGGGAACAGAAACAGAGCCTAGCAAAATAAGAGTACAAAATATTGTATTTTGTCAGGTTGGAGTGGATCCTGTATGTGTAGAATTAGAAATTCCTCAGCTTACAGAGCTTTCCTAACACAGTACACAACTAATGGAGTGTCTGCCAACTTCCTTTTTAGTTGCATTTAGATTTCCCTGCACTGTTGCTTTAGGCTGTTAGAGCATCTAGTCTATAAAAAACAAATGAATTACCTATAAACAATTAAAACATAGCAGTACTTGCTTAATCTTGTAATACCCGCAGAGAGAAGACTGCATTTGAAGGAAAAAGTCAAAGATATTTTAATTAAGATTTAGGTATTAGGGCCATAAATTTACAAGTCACTCTGCCAGGAACATCTGAAGTGATAAATGTTTACCCAGTGTGATACTTAGTTACATAAAATACTGGTTTCATAACTAGGTTTTATGATTTACCTTCTTAATTAGGGACGAAGCGTAGTCTTAGAACAGAGTCCAAGGTAAACAGATATTATGTGAAGGAGCTCCACAGAGACTGGGGTAAATGAGACTAAATCCATCACCGTTCTGTGTTACTGCTCTGTTTGCCATCTGAGGTTTCCAGAGACATTACAGCTGGTGCCAATGCCGGCCTCTGCCAGGCACCAGCGATTGATTTGCACCCTTTTAGGAATAAACTCAGTAGCTCTTTTCTCTGGAGAGTACCACCCAGAAATTCTCTGTGTGAGCAATTTTGAGCCTCTCTCTGCATTATCCTTTCTTACTTACACTTACTTACACTTACACATACACTTAATATCCTTGCATGTGCTTTAGTCAGGCTCCTTAACCAACAGATATTTGAACGCTCCCAAATAAAGCCTGGTGCACAGCTGACAATTTTTTTTCCTCAGAAAATAATTTTATTTCACTAGTTTATTTGGGTAAGTCTGGGACAGCCAAAGGGACTGGAGGAAGACCTTCTACCTTCTTTAAGAAGAAGATCTCAGCTGGGCTGTCATAGGGTAGCAATTATTTGTAGGGTATGTTTCCATCAGTAGTTTTGGTGCCCTCAAAACGCCCTGTTGAAGGGAATGGCTGTTTAGAACAACCAGCAGCTCTTGGTGTTACAAAGTAATATAGCCAAAGCTTCTTTATTGGGCCCATCTTCATTGTGCCCTACTCCTCTTCTTCTGATCCTTTGAACTATTTGAATTCACAAGAAGGTACTTGAGAAGATATTTTCCATGATAACAAACACACCAAGCCATTAGCAAGAATGCTATACCTGTAGTATCCCACCTTGCTGAAACCCCACTGTCCACCATCACCCAATACCACATCTCTGCTTCTGTGGAGTGGTTGCAATTTACTTTCCACCCTGACTGCAAATGGAGTAACATTGCATTCTGCATGCAGCAAAAGGCACTGCCGCTCAATTGAAAAATGAAGCAAACATTCTCATGTAACTTTGAAATGTTTAAACTCCCAGTGGGTCAGAAGATAGATGGAGGCAAACCTAAGATTTTGTCTTTCCACATACCAATATTGGAAATTTCTTTGCACACAGCACACAGAAAAAAGACAATGGACACAGAGCAAACATGTACATCTGGCCCAATTTTCAGTCATAAAGTATCAGTAAGATGCCATGCAGTGAGGGCACTGATGCCTGCTATGTAATAGTTTTCCAACACTTGCTGGGAAAGTGAATATGATTGTACTGATTCTAAACCTCCCACTTATGCAAAACTTACAGTATCTTCACTAGGAAATGTTTGCTATTCACAAGGGAAGGAGGTTGGACCCTGACGAGTACAGGTCAGCATTAAAGTCAAGCTGTGGTTCAAAGGCTGAGAAAGCTGGAAAGAATTGACTGAAATTTTCTTGGTAGTTACATCATCACAGAAAACTTCTGTGCTGCCAGGGTACTGTTACTCACGATTAAGAATCTGGTAAACTGTTCCTCTGGGGTTTTTAATCCAATTTGAAACTAAATTAGCAGGCTGGGATGGAGGAATTCAAGGCCTTGCTCTCTATGTTAGAATTTGAGGTTGTGTTTCACAGTCATTTTCAAACATGAAAAAGATGCAGTGAAAGAGTGAGTTAATTAAATTCTTCCTATTTATGAGCTGTTTGGAGACATCTTACCAAACCTTCAACAGTAACTGAGTATCACCTACATATGTCCAGGAAGCTGTGAATACTAAACTGAAAACCTTTTGAATGGCCAAGAATGAATGCTATCATTTCCTTGTTGAAAGAAATGCATAAATAATGCAGAGCAATGTGAAAATTAGATGGTATACATTTGAAAGCTGTTTAAGAGAAATATTTGAGCAATCAAGGCAAGAAAATTATATTTTCCAAGTGCTCACAACAGTAAAGAGGAATGCTCAGTCATTTACTTGAAGTAAATATCTGCTGGCAGGAGGAGAGCTGACTCAAGTATGCAGTGTGAAAGCTTCAGAGGCAATCTTGCTTCCCGGCATATTGCAAGCTTGGAGTGATGATGTCAAGTGGGTATAACACAGCTAAATAATTACATTTCTCCTCAGATACACAAAATACCTTACTAGAAAGAGCACATTTTAAACACAAATTCTTCTCTCCTCTCTAATGATGTCATAGGGGTCCTGGGTAAGTGACAAAATTACCTCCTGTCTGCTTTCTGGAGTGAAGAGAATAGATTCGCAAAAAAAATCTGGGACCTAAAACCAAATTTAACTGGTGTCTTTGTTAAAACACCATCTAATAGAACAAGCAGAGATGCCAGACAAAAATCCAAAGAGAGGCAGGACATCTTTTCCTACATAAATCTCCTACTGCATCTCTTGCACTTAGCACTGAAATGATCATTGGGATACGAAAGAATTGTAATCTGTGGGGAAAAATAATAATGGGTTCCACCACAATTTCATATGTGTTTTATGAGGAAAAGTATCTTTTAATTATTTTAACCCCATTTTAGAGAAACTGTAGATGTAAAATCCTTAAGATCCCCTTCCCTTGACCATCTCATCCCTTTACTTCCTATTCCCATTTTTGAAGTAGCATATCTTGAAAGCAGTATACACAGAGCAAACATCACTGTCAGTGGGAGGGGGAAAAGCATCACTGCACAGTGTGCATCAGACAGCACAAAACCAGAGGAAGCTAAAATGCAGTACAAGCTCCACTAATAGGATCTCTGGGAGGCCACCCTTTTTCTAACAATTAATGGAGAGAGATCAGATTTTATTGCATTAATCATCTCCTGGCACGAGGCTAACAGCATGACAAGTTAAATTTGATCCCAAAAATTGCATTCTTAATCCCTCTCCTGCCAGGCTACACCTCCTCAGGTGCTGAAGTAAAGGAAGAAAAACAAATTGTAAAGTTTCTCCCCTGAAGAGTTCTGCATATTTCAATTCTTCACTCATATATCAACGTCTTCCTGCCCTACACCAGCTGCTCTCCCCCCAGCTTCACCAGCAGATCAGTTCCCATCTGATTACACTACTGGACAAGATGGAGTCAGGCCAAGGATTCATCTGATCATGGGTATTTTCTGTATTTCTGAAGGCAGATTTCCTTTTCTGTCCACTTTCTTCCCCAATATGATTCTCAATGCACAATTAATATTATTGAATTCATATTCTTGTGTTGTTACCTTGCTGTATAAAAGCTGTCATCACCTGTTTCATGCCAGCCAACATGCACTTCCCTGACACAGGTTGTGGTACTTTATAGCTACAGCAGATGCCCTCTCACACAATGGCTGTGTTCTTTCAGAGTTGGCTCTCTGGCTCAGAAGGGAATTAGAAGGGTGCAGATCCATGAACATCCACTGCACACTTGGCAGTGAGAAGTAATTTTCTTAATTAATCAGAATGAATTCTGATACAAAGGTACCCACAATTGATTGCATTTGGCTCTTTTAACAAAACAATTAAAATCTCTTTTTTCCTCCTAGTCTCGTAAATTAATTTTTAACACAACAAAGAATAAAACATGAGTTGTCTCAAACCGAAGATTTAAGCAGGGTATTTTTAGGGTAGATTTAGATTAGGTATAAGGAAGAAATTCTTACTGTGAGGGTGGTCATGTGCTGGAACAGGTGGTCCAGGGAAGTTATGGACGCCCTCTCCCTGGAAGTGTTCAAGGCCAGTTTGGATGCATCCTTGAGCAACCCGGTCTAGTGGAATGTGTCCCTGCCCATGGCAGGGGTGTTGAAACTAAATGATCTTTAAGGTCCCTTCCAAACCAAACCACTGTATGATTCTATAAAAGTTCTTCTAGCTGTGGAAAAAAATTTCCCGTTTCAAAAAGTAGTTCTCAGTTCTGCTTGGAATTGATGAAAATAAAGTTAAGCCATTTACTTACAGAGCTAACAAACATCTTTTATTTGTGTTAGTCACATAAAAATTTTTATTTCAAAGTGTTTTTTAAATTCTAAATCACAATTACACCAGCAGCTTAAATACAAAAGCAGTAATAGTTACATTATTGTTTTTCTGCAGTAATTTTCTCCCTGTTCCACCAAAAGCAGAAATTTGAAAGGTGATGCAAAGTACTAGTGCAAAGCAGGCACTTCTGTAGGGCTCAAGGAAAATGAACATGGTTCAATATAATGTTTTAAGACTCCACTTTACATTTATGGTCTAATTCCTCTCTAGTGGTGGTGGTAGTAATAGGAAAGAAAGAGAAGCCTTTTGTTCTCTTCCCAGTGGCTTTCAAAGGGTTTGAAAACTGTGCTAGGAAAAATAAGTGTCAGAAGATGAAGCACATCTAGAACTGAAATCGAAGTGATGTGAAAATACACATGCCCGCAGACCCTATCAGAGCCCCTCCAAATTTTAAGGCGAAATGAAACAAAATAAAAAGGTTCCCAAAAGGTTCTGTTCCAGCATGTACTTTGTCTAGTGCTCTCAGCCTAGAAAGCTGTTTCACATAATTACAGCATGAGACATTGACTGTGTTGCTGAGGTTTTATTTGGAGTCAGGCATGTCTGGCAGTTTTTTCTGGGCCATGTCCTATGCCTACCCAGGGCACACACAGCTCCTGGGAAGTGGGATATGTGTTAGACCTCATCATTGGCTTCAAACAGCACTATATTCCGTTGCTCTGGGGACAATCTGCTGGTGGGGCAGTCTGATTGAAATACAATCTCTGTTGAAATCCTCTTTTTATAAATATAACACATTTTTAATCTACAAAACATTACCACAGTGATGAAAAAGCAGCTGCTTCCTCCCAAATCACTGCCCCTCTGATCCTGGGACCTTGGTAGCACAAGTACGGGGGCAGTAACTGTCAGCAGCACCCCCATGGGTGAGGGATCTCATCACAGCTGGAAAGTAAGGTTGTTGTGAGTCAGTATTTGACTGGGAAGCTGCTTAGAAACGCTTGAACAGTCGTCTGCTTCAGGAAGCGTAATAAGTGATTCAGCAACTCAGACAGCAGTTTTCAACCTGGATCACTTCAGAACCAGAACACAGGACAGAGCAGCTGCGATGCAGAGCTAAGGTCTATGGGATCCTCTAAAAATCGTGTACCAGCCTTTAGAAACAAGATCTTTTAGCTCCAGAGAGTTCATGTTCCTACTTTCAGCTCCAATAACAGGACAGCCTGAGTTTCTCCAGATTTCAATGGATATATCTTTTTTAGCCAAGAGCCACACTGTAATGTTATGGAGTGTAGAACATAACTTCTGTATTGCTCTGTAGGTTGTTTTAGGGGACAGTCATTCCTACTGCTCTTCTGCAAAATGATTCCAGGAGAGAAACATCCATCTGGGCTAAAGTCTCCTTCTCGTGACATGATCCCACAGTGCCTAGTGTTCATGGAGCTGGCTCGAACCCTGACAGGGACCTTGACAAGCAGCTATTGCAATACTAATTGCAACCACCATCAGCGACTCAAAAAATCCCTGTGCCTGTTTAGATTACCCTGAACATAAACCTAAATTATAGTCTGTTCTGCAGATATCTCATATTCTCTGTTGCCTCCCAAAGTGAGTATCCAAGAGCAAAGAGCGGAAGTATTTCTGGAGTTGAGCAGTCAGTATTGCACCTTTATACAGCAGCAAACCAGCTAACGCTAAAGGTGGAAGCAAGGCTCTCCCGGCTAAATCAGGGAAGGACAAATGGCTTAGTGAAACGGAGCACAAGACCCAGTCAGGGTACATGCGCTTGCTGCTAAGCGCAGGCCGGGAGGACTGCTGTGCCTTGCTAGCTGTGGCACGCTGGCATGTGCGAGTAAATCCTGCCCGTACAGATCCATAACCCGGGGAGAAGGGAGCGCTTCCCGCCCGAGGCGTGTGTCTGCCCCCGGCCGCGGGCAGCCGGAGGAATCTGGCGGGGCAGAGCCAGCGCCGCGGCGGAAGGAGCAATGCCTGCTTTTGGGGGACACACGGGAATGGGGAGAGATCGGGGCCGAGGCGGGAGGGGGTGCGATGGGAGAGTGGAGAGAAGCGGGAGGGGAAGGAACGGGGTAACAGCAGGAGAAGGGGAGGGGACAGCCAGGAGGGAGGGGGGGCAGCGGAGATAATAAAGCCGGAGAGAAGGGGGAGAAGGACGAGCGGAGCCGGGGAGAGCCGGACGAGCGGAGATGGGGCGGGGGGCGTGAGCGGGGCCGGCGGTGCCCGGCAGTGGGATGGTGCCCGGCAGTGCGATGGTGCCCGGCAGTGCGATGGTGCCCGGGCGGCGGCTGTGACTGAGCCTGTGAGCGGGGCCTCGCCATGGGCTGCGGGGGCAGCCGGGCCGACGCCATCGAACCCCGGTACTACGAGAGCTGGACGCGGGAGACTGAGTCCACCTGGCTGACCAACACGGACTCCGAGAGCCCGCAGCAGGAGGGCGGCGGCGCCGAGCCCGGGCGGGAGCAGGGCGGGCCGCGCCCCGGTGAGTGCGGGCGGCGCGGGGGGTCCGCGGGATGGGGAGCGGCCGTGACACACATTGTATAGACACCTCGCACACACGTGTGCGTGCACGGAGCTGTGTCTGTGCACCCCCTTTTTCTGCTGCGAGGGGCACATATTCCGCTCCCGCCGAGAAATGCAGGCGCCCAAGTCTGCGCTAAAGCCGCGGAGCGCTCGGAGCGCCTGCCCTGCCCGGCCGGGAGCGGGCACTGCGCTGACAGAGCTGCTCAGGGGCCAGAGACCCGCTCACGGCCGGGCTCGGCTACGAGCGAAAGAATTAAACACCTGCAGCTGTGGGACAACGTCACCAGAAGGGAAGAGAACTTGGTCTTGGAGGGTCTTGCTGTGGAATACGTGGCTTTTTCTTCTGCAAAACAAGTCATTTAGGAAATAGGTTTGAATTAAGGAAGAGGTGCGCAGCCTTCTTCCACACTACCTCTGATACCTTCTGATCTGCAGAAAACTGGCCAGAGGGTGGGCTGCACAGAAGCTGACCTGCAAGTTTGAATTTCCCAGATCTTGTCAGTGTGACACATCCTTGGCTGTGAACCTGTGGTATTACAGTAGAGACAGATATGGGAAAGGGAATGAGGAGCTCTGATCTGATGTGGAGTTTTAAATGTTTTAAGAATTATTATGTGTTGCAGCAATATCTAGAAATCTCAGCCTAGTTCCAGAAATTCATCATGCTTCATATTGTACACAGCGTGAAAGTGGTCACTGCTCCAGGTAGATTATAATTTCCATATAAAGTAGTAAATGCCTATAGGCAGCTTCAGAGGAAAAGCAGTAGCTTTACAGACATTTATAGCAAGTGACAAAGCACCAAAAAGAAATTATGGAAGTGCAGGAGTGAAAATTCACAAAAGTGGGCATCACAGGTCATCTGGAATAGAGAGATCATGACTCTCTGGTGACCAGAATACGACCGGAAGGGAGAAGGCACAAGTGGTCTGTTTTACTCCTGAAGGCTGAAGAAAGACTTTGTAGTAATCACATGTGAAATTATGAGAATTTGAAGGTGCATGGGTCTATAAAATGCCATATTAAAGATCGTATCAGGAATTTAAAGACGTTTAAGACAGTGCTGGCCAGTAAGTTTGAATGACAGGTGTCAGTCTCGTCTCCAGCCGTGAAGGCTAAACACAGTGAGTGTTACCTCTGTACCCACAATTAGTGTTATCTTAGCCATGTTTACTTTCAATTGGTGCCTGAACGTAATAAACAGAAGCCAGAAAGTCCAAGACTTGATATTGAATAGGAGGTAATAAAGAGATAGACCAGTAAGTATTCTTCCCAGAAACATGTGATAGTTGAATTTGTATTTAGAGATGAGAATACCAGCAGTAAGGAGACGAGGACAATACTCAAGTCCAATACAAATTGATTAGGGTAAGAGAAACTTTACAAGAAAGAAGAGATTAGAGGAAAGTGAATGAGGAGAGGACAGACTAGTAGGAGCAAAGGAACTGTAGGACTTAAGGGCAAGATTTACTCTTCAGCACAGCTCTGGTGGTGGCAGCTTAAGGAACCTGAGGAGCACACACTGCTCCCAATTAGTGCCTTGAAAGTCATAAAGTACTTAATGGCAAGCTATAGTAGGGTAAGGTTTGAAGTAAGAAAGGAAAAGGAATAAGTAGAGGTACTCTAGGGAACTAGAAACAGCATGTTAAGTGAATTTACAGATGAAAGGGAGAAATTGGAGGGGCAAACGAGGTCAACTATGAGTTTAAGACATGAAGAGGAAAACATGCCTTTATTGTGAGAACTGAAAACCACCTAAGATTGAGAGACAAAAGGGAAGAGTAAGGGAGGGCACATGAGCAGGATGGGGGTCATGGGGAGATGGGACATGACATTGACATAAATCAAGGTAGGAAGACTCTGTAACTGGGACACAGAAAGGGAGGCAGCCAGGGAAGGGGGCACCAAAGGAGGATGGGGAAAAGAGGATGAAGTTGTTTTCATTTTTCACTGGGAATATATTGGTGAAATTCTGTGAAGAGAGAAGTAAAGATAAGATGAAAGAAGTATTTTGGGAAAAGGACAAAAGCAGGAAGAGGTGGCTGTGATTGTCAACACGTTTTCTTTTAAATGGAAAAAGCAACAGACATTGGACATCAAAATGTAATGAGGAGTAAATCACTCAGGGATGAAAGAATGTAGTGTATGCAGGATTAGCAAGTGTATCAATGAGGAAAAGGTAGGAACTATCCTATCTTAGTCTGAGTAATCTCACCCCTACAAATCCCACCACAAATTTCAGCCAGTACATTTAGCTTTCTGTGCCTTCTCTCATTGGAATTGTATGTATTTCTGTGGCCAAATCTTTGTACCTTAAACAAAGACATTTGAAAGTTAAAATATTATTCAATTAGGAAGGAAGTATTTTACCATTTCCTTTTCCATTTGCCCCATTTCAATTGATGCTTTCTTAGAATATTTGTTAACTTCCCTACTTGATTTTTTACATCCATTTTAATAAAGTTTATTGTAATCTCCCTATTTTTTTCAGGAATACTTTTAGGACAATGTTAGTTGTTATAATATAGCTAAAATAAAATAGATGGTTTTAAGTTCACAAGAAGTAACTTAGGTCACAAGAAGTCACTAACAGCCACAAATAGAGATGGTTGCAACTTGTTGTAGTACGCTGCTGAGGTTTTGGTAATGATGAACAGGATAAATTGATAAAGATGAAGAGGGATAGAAAAGTACTAAATAGCTTCATGAAGCACTGCAGATGGTGAAATTGAAAGATATCTTCTAGAAGACAAGTGCACATACTGTTCATAGGGCAAGTGGCTTCCACAGGAGAGGAAAAAGAGTCACAATGAGCCCCTACAATAGAGCCATTTCTTGTAAGAACATCCATTGCTATGAGAGCAAAGAACTTTTCACAGGATTCAGCTATTGCGTAGGCCATAGCTGGGAAAAATAATAGACTGCATTTCTGCTTAGTAACCGTTCCTTGGTCCTTGCAACTCTCAGCACAAATTGCCTTCTCTCTAGAGGGTCTGATTCAGCTAAGTGGAAGTGTTAGCACAAGTAATGACTTTCTGGGGAACTAAGAATCTGTGGGTACAGGCGAGTTCCCAGGTCAGTCACCATGGGTTACAAGCAAACCACAGGGAAAAGAGTGATTTAACAAAAACCACACAAAAACTTTCAAGTATTTTGGAACACATTTGCACAGCCCTGACATGACATATGTGTAGCCTAGTAATTTAGGATGCACAATTTCCTACAAGAAACCAGTACTGTAAAAGTGTTTTATAAACCCATTCAAAATCAACTATAAACAAAAATTAATTTCTTTTTTTTTTAAAAGAAGGCTTTAAGTCATCATATTTCTGTTTCTCTCCATTTTCATTGGCTAAGTTAGCTGCTGTATTCAATTATTTTTTCCTTGAAGGTGCTTAGAGTGGGTAAAGCAACATGTTGCTTTGTGGTCAGAGAGCCCTTACCTTACAATCAGGGTTTATCTCAGGCTGCAAACACCTTAGGACGGGATTTCTCCTTACTATTTTCCCACAGCAACCAGCACAGTAAGACCCCAGTCTTGGCTGGGGATTGTTACTGAAATGCAAATAAAAATAATTAATTTTGAAATGGTGTACCAACCAAGTGAAAAATAATTCTCTTATATCAGAAATTAAAAGCTGCATAAAGCTCAGGACTCATACAGTTTCTCAACTAGTAAAACATTTGTTGAATTTTAATCATTATGTGACTCACAGTATCAGCTAAAAAAAATTGTTTTTTATGCTTTCTACTTTTCACTATTTCTATAGAAAAGTCTTTTTTTCTTGAAGCATATTAAAGAAAAACATTATCCATGTTTGGCACAGACTCACTTCATGCATTCAGGAGAAAAACTTGCTCATGGGTGTCAGCAAACATAACTGCAGTCAGTGGACTGTGAGGAATGAAATCTGTCCAGTGAAGATGTTTGGAAAATACCTATGAAATATAAGAATTGAGTCCTTTGTAAAATAAATAGAGAAAACAAGAGGAATACAGGAGAAATTTTATCACTGTCTAGCAGTCTGGCTGGCTAACAGTTTATCTTGTATAATTGCCCTCAATATACTTGAGTGTTTATGAATAATTCTTGCTCTGTTCTCTGAGGCTAAATGACTGGCTCATGCTGCTGCTCCACTGTTTTCTGATCGCTGACAGAAACTGTGGGAAGTTTTATGGATCAGGCCCATATTTGTAGCTAGGCTCTGATCAAGACTCAGTAGGCAGAATATGGTGTTTTGGATGTAACCTTTGGTACAGAAGTTTTGGAAAATCGGTTTTCCATCCTTTGCAGCAGAGGACTGGGAGCAGCGGCAGCCGAGGGCCGGGCTGTGCGAGCACCAGTTGTCATGACAACAGGGACTGGTGCTGGCTTGGACCGCCCTGCCGTCATCCGCTCCTTCCTTTACCTGTTTACCCGGTATGCGCAAAGTTAAGAGCTTAACAGAGGTGAATAAGCGTCGGTTTGTAAATTAAAAACTTGGTGCAGCAGAGGGTTTCTTGTGAATCGGACTGCAGAGAAGTATTTAATAAACAGTCTATTTTAGGTTAAGAGGGATCATTGTGTTATATGGGTATACCAGGATCTCTTCGTGCTCATGCATTTTTTTTAATGGGTTGGTTCAAAATCTGGTAGGTTTAATAAACAACTAAAGCAGTGACTCTGATGTGATATTTCCAGGAGATGATCTTATTACTGTTTGGAATGACAGTAAAAGTGAATAAATGCAGCCTCTTCCTGGACTGCAGACATATTACAGTAATTCCCTATTCCATATTAGTCCAGACGCTGGATATAATAATATAATGCATTTGCATGGTGAGGTTTTGTAGCAGGTGGCAGGGTACAGGGTTGGCTTCTGTGAGAAGATGGTGGAAGCTTCCCCCATGTCCAGTGGAGCCCATGCCAATCATCTCCAAGACAGACCCACCACTGGCCAAGGCTGAGCTCATCAGCAACAGTGGTAGCACCCCTGGGATAACATATTTAAGAAGTGATGGGGGGAGAACCTGCAGAACAGCAGCTGGAGAGAGGAGTGAGAATACATGAGGGAAACAACTCTACAGACACCAAGGCTGGTGGAGAAGAAGGGGCAGGAGGTGTTCCAGGAACTAGAGCAAAGATTCCTCAGCAGCTCATGGTGAAAACCATGGAAGGCAGGCTGTCCCCCTGCAGCCCATGGAGGTCCACAGTGGAGCAGAGATCCACCTGCAGCCCCTGAAAAATCCCACACTGGAGCAGGTGGATGCCAAAAGGAGGCTGTCACCCCATGGCTGGAGCAGGCTCCTGGCAGGACCTGCAGACCCATGGGGAAAGGAGCCCATGATGGATCAGGTTTGCTGGCAGGACTTGTGACCCCATGGGGGAATCACACTGGAGCAGTTTGTGAAGAATTGTAGCCCATGGGGAGGACTCATGCTGGAGATGTTCATGGAGAACTGTGTCCTGTGGGAGGAACCCCATGCTGGAGCAGAGGAAGAGTGCAAGGAGTCCTTCTCCTGAGGAGGAAGGGTTGGAATAGACAACATGTGATAAACTGACCACAGCCCCCATTCCCTATCCCCCAGCACCGCTGGTGGAAGGAGGTAGAGAAATAGAGAGTGAAGCTGAGCCCAGGACGAGGGGAGGGGTGGGGGAAAGGTGTTTTAAGGTTTAGGGGTTTATATTTTCACATTATCCTACTCTGATTTTGATGGGCAGTAAATTAAATTAATTTTCTCGAGTAGATTCTGTTTTGCCCATGATAGTAATTGCTGAGTGATCTCTTCCTGTCCTTATCTCAACCCATGAGCCTTTCATTATGTTTTCTCTCCCATGTCCATCTGAGGAGTAAGGAGAGAAAGCGTTTGCATCTAATTTTTACCATCTAGCTTTCAGAAAACAGCCTTCTTTCTGAAAATGTCTCCCCTACCTTGTACATCAACTTATGTGCTAACATTTATGAGGATCAATTTCTTAAACACAGAAAGCACTTCTTGAGTGGTCCTTGAGTGGGTTTGTGTAGGTGGTTCCATTTGTACAACAAGAGGAAGATAAGTGGGTTCAAAGCCCTCTGAATTTCCTGAAAGCATGATTTGGTAGGGTTATTCAAAAGGTTTCCCTCTGAGTGGTACCAACTTTTGTGTCATTCCCCGCTACACCTCTGGAGGACCACAAAAACAGCAAACCTCGCTGTCAGTACTGAAGTACAAACTCAATACCAAATGTGGAGACAAATCAAGACAATGGAAAAGCCCAGAGCCCCTGCTGCTTCAGAGGAGTTAACCATTCCCATGTGCATTATGGGTGGGAAGTGTTGCAGGACAAAGAGAATTAACATTGATGCACCACCCAGCTGTATGCTTCTCTTAGAAATTTAAAAAAAAAATAATTTTGCCATTAAAACAATAACAATTCTGCACCGGTCTATGGATCAGGAAATTATAAAGAGCACTGGATAGCAATAGAGGGAAATAATAGAATTAAATGGGTAATCTCTGCAATAAATGATTTTTGTCAATGCACTGACCTGAAAACACTCAACATTGACATTTCCCAGTCAACACATATACTTGGGGTTTGCTCAGCATAGAGCCCAGTCAAGGATTACAGTACTGGCCTAAAACAGTATTTATTGCACCACAAAACAGCATTGATATTATTGGAAAAATTGGACTCATATGATAAATAAAAATTTGACTGTATGATAAGTATAATCTTTTGTAATGACCATATTTTTCAGACTAACCCGAGCTGTTAATTCTTCCAATGCATACATTTTAATCTTTGCTGTCACCTGAAAGTACAATACTGGCTTAATTTCACTTTTCAGTTAAAAAATATCACTGATACTTATTTGCCCCATTATTATGTACTAAGCAATCTCTCCCACCACCTCTAAAAGTATTTTTAAATTATTTTGTTTTTAATAAATATCAATTCTCATATAAAAAGCTTGCATCCATAGCAAGTGAAGTTTTAATAAAAGTGTCAAGGATAATTGAGAGATGGGAAATTTTCTTCTATCATGAACCTTCAACTTGGTATTTTGTGAGATGTATCAGACTCAATTGCTGGAACAACTTTGATCTTGTTTAATGGTAGGTGGTTATTGTCATTCAGGTACCGCCTGAATCCTCCTGACAGGTCCTGGTGCCTCAGGTGGGAGCAGCTGCCTCATACTCCTGTGACAGGAGAGGAAGTCAGGAGCTGGGCAGGGTCCTCCAGCTGCCTCTTCTTTCCCCAGCAGCCTCGCTATTGCACTTTCTGACTCAAGAATTGTCTCAAAACACTGCAAAGGCTGTGAAAAAAAAAAACCCAAAACAAACTTTTCCACAAAGCCTCTTACTCTTTGCTTCATGCCCATTTAGTTAATGGCCACAAGTCTTGCTAAACCCCCCTACAATCTAAAGCAAACCTAGTAGGATTGATCACCCACACTTTACCCCATTATAATAATTTACCCACTGATAAAATAAATTTACTAAAAACATGATGTGCATGAACACTTGAATTACATGAAAGGCTTTCCCAGCTGTCAGAAAGCAGAAAGGTTGTGGAGCATCAATAGAGATGATTTGCAAGAGAGATGACTTGGAACTATCTTTCCAAATTATTTTCCTGTGGAAAAATCTCTTGCAGCATTGAAATCTTAGAGCCAGAGGGCTGTCAGTAACTATGGGAAGAGCCTGCAGCAGGAGTAGGGATGGTGAGAGAGGGAGAATGTCTGAAAGGATTTAGGCAAGAAATCTGAGTGGTGGCTTTTGTCAGTGACAGATCCTGCCTGCAAGATGCTCAGAAGTAAATTGCTCTGCAAAATTATTGTTCTTGTGGAAAATGCTCTCTCCCCATGACCACTCCCACCCCTTTATATGCTGATTCAGGACATATAAAAATTCATTTTCTTTTCCTTAGGAATGAATTTACATTTTTCAGCCAGTTCTAATCCTGTATTTTTCAGTTTAGGAATGTAGAGTTCACAGCAAACAGATAAAATTTGAATTAGCTTTAAGCAAAGACTCCTGCCAGTCTCAAAGCAGAGGTTCAATATGTTGCATCCAGGAAATACAGTTCAGAGTGCAGTTTACCTCATTGCCTATTGATTAAAATTTCCAAAATTCCCACATTAAGCATAAATTGCAGTAATCCAGCATTGAAGTGATGGAAATCTCGCTTGTCTTTATCTGTAGTCAGTTATAGAAATATATTTCCACTTTTTTCCTCAGGTGTTCCTGTGGTTTAAAACAGAAATAAATTGATTGCAGTTAAAAGAAATCTGGGAATGAAAGTTGGGCTTTACCTTAAATCAAAATAGTTAAGGCTCAGAAATGTAATGGTTGAAGCCATGCATTTATCATAAAGGTTTTTCTTTGAGCCACACAAAGCAGCCCTCTTTTCAGGAGTATGCAGATCAGATTTCGAAGGCTGTGTGGTGAGTGTGTACATTTTTCAGCAGTAGTCTCTCATGAAACAAGTGGCTTGGTCCTTTGCTATACACAAATCAATAGTGCAATTTTATTTAGTGATGAATACATGCATAATTGCTTCCCTAGACTGTCACACTGCCTTTTCTGTTTAGGAAAAATATGAGTTAAAAGTAAAACAAACAAGTAGATGAAGGAGTGGTGTTTCACCAGTTAGCGTGGGCAACTGTAGCTATGAGGCAGGATTTTACATTTTAAGGTTTTTCCTGGATCCACTGAGCCCCTCTGCATTGCTGTTTGCTTAACTGAGCCTAAAATTTTAAGCAGCTGATGAAAAAGAAGTAATGTTGAGCCTCCCATTCCACCTGGAAGAACATGGATTCAGGGTAGCCTGTTCGGGTGGATGCTAGAGATGCTAGAGAAAAATAATCAGCCTATTCTTTATTGACTGACTGAAATATTATGATTACTTTTTTTTTATCAGTCTCCTAACAATGTATATGGTTGTGTTTCTCTCTCTGCACATTTCATCTGAATATTGTCCTCATGTTGCAATTGTCATTCTTGTAAACTGCTAGTATTTCCTAGGTGGGCCATCTGAATTGTTTCAAGCACTTGCAGTACTAAAAGAATGAATTTCTGCCACTTGCACAATGCTGGTGCCCGAGTGTTTTCTAAGTGCTTACACTGCCTGTGGAAAAGATGGAAAAAATGTCACAGATATATCTAAAGGATTGCTGATGGCTGATGACATTAGGTTTTAATGTGGCAACGGCCCTCATTTTAGGGCGAACACTAGATGTGAGTGATGACTTTTTCACATGCATACAGATACCTTGAGCCAAAGCACTTTATGATTGTAGTCATAATGTGAGCCACTTAAGTCAGCAGTATCCTTTTGTATATTCATAGACTGTAAGGCTGGAATGTCAGCTGGCCATACAGCCCACTGGTCTTTCCTCTGTTAATTTCCATATGGAGCATATTTTTGGGACATTCAAACTGAATTTACAGCTTTCCAGTGGCTGACATTTTGCCTAAGCCTTTGTAAATTAGGCCACTAGTTAATCACTATTTGTTAAAATAAATGTGCAATGTATTACCTGGAACCTTTAGCTTCAATTTCCAGCAGTTGAACCTTGGTGAGCAAAACTGAAGAGTCCTTTCAGCTCAAATTTCACGTACATTTAAATGCTTTTCATAAGGATTTATGTTTAGTCTGCCTAAATATTTTTGCTGCTCCTCAGTGTAATTAATTGAAACGATGCTATCTGCTCATCTTAAAATTTCATGTGTTATTAGCTAGGTAATAAGAATGATAGTAATACTTTCCATGTCTATGTTGGAAATTAGCCTGAAACATTATGAGTGATGTTTCATTATAACACATCAAAGAAGAATGAAAGACCATGTAAAGGAGAGGGAAAGGCCACGTGAACACCCACAGCTCTAAGCCACTCTTCAGAACTGGGTGGGCACCGCTGGGGGAAGGATGATTGAGAGGGGGCCAGCAGCCTACTGCTTGTTTTCCATTTCACACAGTGCTCTCCTGTGAGGGGAGCTTCTGTCTTGGCATTTTAAGGAGAGTGTCAGACAGGAACTGAGCCAAAAGCCAGCATCTTTGGAAAACAGGTTGATTGGCCGTAATTTGGACACCCATGATGTAAGGTATTGTGTGTGGAGGGTATAATTTTTAAGGTGTATTTTTCATAGGCAGTACTGAAACGTAAGCCGTATATTTGCGTGTAGAGAAGCAGATGCCTGCACTGTCTATCCTTCTAAAATGCAGTACTATGAAAAGCACTTCAGAGGTTTGCTATTTGTGTGTTAGTTTTTCACTGTGGAGGAATGAGTGATCTGTTTCTGGTACATCATGTGGCACTGGTTAGTTGCTTAATCCATTCTGCCTCATTATTTTCCCAGGAAAAAATGTACTCAGCCTTCAATGCCTTTCAAAATGTAGCTGATCCGTATTCCACAATGTAGTGAAAATTCAGTTCTTCCATCTTGTTCCAATTATCAAAACTTGTATCTTCATACATCAAACTCTGTTGTCTGTCTGCCATTAAGTCCTTGCCTAGCACCATGATTACAGTTCTGTTAAGTTAACCTTTCCTATCTTCCCTTCATGGTCAGACCAATTCTCTTTTATTCAGCTTCTGGAGTCTATTTGCCATGTAGAATCCTTTGTCTTGAGCTTTGAAATGATCACACATTGTTAAAGAGTGTTGCAGCATGCTTTTCCTATTTGGAATAAATATAACAATTAACCTTTGTTTCACAGATGTGATTGCAACATTTTTAGATTTGCTTATAAGATAGTTGTACCATGATTCTGAATCACAATTTGAAATCAAAGCATACAATATGCAAAGATTTAGCATCTGGCTATACCTGGAAAATCAGGCCATGTAAGGTTTGCAGGCTGATAGGCTGTTTGTGCTTTAGGGTGAGCTGACTTCAAATAAGCATCCCTGGAAGCAGGGAGGAAGGCACAGAGCTCCCTGCTGCCTCCCCACACCGGTGGTGTGCCTGGGCACAGCTTAGCCCTGCCTGGCTGGAGGCAGCTTCGGAGCCACCTCCAGAATTTGAGGAAGGCATTAATACGTTTGTTGTATTTTGCTTCACTGTCTAAAATTCATATCATGTTGGAGTTCAGATAAATCATTCTGGATTCTCTGAACATCTGAGCAGCAGATTTATTGCATTATTGTATTTGCTGATCCAAAACATTGTTTCTGATAACATTTCCCTGCTGCAGCAGGTTATCCCTCTGCAGATTTTCTGGATCCTTCATCCTGGCTTATAAACTCACTCTCTGCTATGCCTGAAAGTTTCTAAATTCTGTCTTATTAGGGAAAAGAGCTATTGCAGATTTCCTGAGCATCTGGCCTCATTGTCGAGGCTACTGCTTTGGAGGAAATGACTTAAACCTCACATTTTTCACAGCCTCCACTCCATTCATTTTTTATCAGATCCATGCTATGTGTTGTTTCTGAAGCAGGAGCACAAAGCAATCCTCAGGCCTGTAAACGCGTGGTTTTCCCAAAAATATATAGCAATCCAGGAAAACAGCCAGAGGAAACAGGTATTTTAGTGCTTTCTGTACTTACTGACAGTCTATAGCATTAAAAGCAAGAAACTCGGTGATGATTACAAACACATATTTCCTCTGGAAGCAACTGCATGTGATGATAACACTCTTCATTTGTCTTCACTGTGAGTTTTCTGAGAGTCCATCTTTACAGTGCAGCATCTTATTAGGCAGGCATTTTCTAAACCAGCATCTTATGCATTATGCATGAGTTAACAGTCACGATAAATAAAAAGGGTGTTGCTGAACCAGAAAATTGAACCTCACTGGTTTGTGTTTGTAGTTGATTCCATAGATATAAACTTAGCGTACTAATCAACAGCTACCCACTTTAAACAAATGTGTGCTTGTCATTCCCTAACAGAACACGACAGCACAGGGTCACACACAGTACTGAGTCAGATCTAGAGCATATTTGGGTGGGAATTCATGTCCAGATTTGGTCACTGCCTGTTGCTTTAAACTCAAGTGGGAGAATACCGTAACAAATAAACATGGAATAACTTTTCCCACAAAGATCTGATTTTTTGGCTAAGATTAACTTTGTCTCCTTGCTACAAGGCTTCACACCCCTCCCAAACTTCTTGACAGCATTAACTATTGCAGCATTGCTGATTTTGTTTGTCACAGGTCACCTTGAATCTCACTGAGATGTACTCTTTTGATGAAGTCTGGGCAAGAGATCCAGGCAGACCTACCTTTATCTGTGGTTTGAGAAGTTTCCTGTGGTCTTGATATTTAAGGGCTACAAAATCACTCCCCCTAGTTCTCTTTTGTCCCTGTCTCTCTGGGCCAGCTGTCAATCCATGTCACTACTTTGTTTTTTAGACCAGTTTTACTTTCGTAAACTGAATTAATCATGTAATTTCCCCCCCTTCACATCATCTTTATTTCCACACTAACATCAGGTTAGAAAGAGTTAAGAGTAAAAATTTCTTCACCTCTTTTTGAGATACTGTCATTAAGAATAGTTTAAATTCTTAGTTGTAACCAGGCTGTATGAACAACCAGAGCAGCATGTATGCAATGTTTATCCTTGGTTTTGTGATCACTAGTGTTTTCCTTATAATAAAAGAAATCAGAAGAAATAAAAAATACAGATCTAATGTCTTAAATTTCCATTCCATATTTTACATTCTTTTTTTACTTCTCTGTGATGAACATGCTATTTACTAAAAGGATTGTTTTAAAAGCTTTCCTCCTCCCTCCCTATGTGAATGTGTGGGGTTTTTTTAGAGTTACATGATTTAACCATTTTGAATGAACATAAGTTTTTCAGACTGCAATTTTGAATATGTATCTCCTAAACTACAAAATAAGGATGGTGCTTGTCTGGCAGTTTATGAAAATCCATTCAAAATTTAAAAATTATTGGGAATGTAGACAAAAGAACACGTACTAGCACATGCTGAGAGGTTTCATAGAACATGCTTGGAGATGGGAATTGGTGACTCTTGCTCCTAGAAAAGTGAGGTGCAGCCTGGCAGAAGGACAGTTGAGGCGGAGAGGGAGATGTTGAGACAGAAGTTATGATATAAATACACTACAGTCATCAGAGAAAAACAGGCATTATGGACAGAATCCTCTGAATCCATTGGTGAATTTGCATCAGATTTCCAAGTGGCATTAAAGAACTGAAAGGTGCCTTTGCACAATACAGAAGAGTTTACAGCCTACAATTCTGTTATGAAAAAAACTTCTGTTCTTTACAAAATGGCCATGTTCTACCTGGTATTAATACATGACTTAATAGTGTGAAATAAAAAAAATCATTATGATTATATCTATGAATAATTAATAAAGACAATTTTAGAGACTTAAGATAGGAGAAGCACTGATGTGTTCAAGCCTTCCTTCTAAAAACTAATTTTGGTGTTTGCTTGGACACACTGAATTTTTCATCACATTTACAGCACAGAGAGTAAGAGGTTAATCTGGAAAGACTGGAAAAACTTGGTGTCCCACTGGCAGCCTGAATAGTCAATGTTAGGATAAACTATTAATTATGACCAGCAGCAGTTCTTGGAGAGTTAATTTTATTTATAGTGTTTATATGAGCTATATAAAAATCCCAATGCCTTTGTTTTTGTGTTAGTAGTGACAATCAACATGTTCTGTTCTCTTTATCGTCTTCTAGGAGTTTATATTACCTTTGATATGCCTGTTGTTCTCCACATAGAATACATATTTCAGACAAAATCATCCCAACTTTCTGATCTTCCTATTTATATTGAGATGCCTCTGATTTTAGGTGGCTTTATGTTCATTACATTTTGACATAATAGTAAAACTGTTCTTATATGTCCTTCTTGTGAACTGTGAAACAGCTAAAACATACCCAGATATCCAGAGGGATGGATTTTTAGTTTTGGTTTGTCAGAGGTAATGACTGGAGTTGATTATTGTGCATATCCAAATTTTCCCAAACTTTCATATTTTGGGAAGCTTGAACAAAATGCCAGTGTTTTAGTCGGGTAAAAAAAAAAACCAAACCCAAACTTGGGCAAATTTGGTTTTTCAAATCTACTCAAATTGTGCATGTGAAAATACACAAAACAAAAACTATTTGAACTGCCATCATTTGGTGTAAATCATCAGACGTTTTAGTGAAAGGTCATGGCTAGGCTTCACGAAGGAAGATTTGGGATTTAGTGAGAGATATTTTAGAAAAAAACTCCTTTGTATCAGTCAGTTGTATCACATCCTGATCTGGATCATCAGCTCTGGGACACTGTTTTTGCTGTAACACAATGGGAAGCTTTGGTGAATCCAGGCTAAATGGACTAAACAAATACCCGTCCCCTGACGTAGGTGTAGCTGGAAGCAATGTGAATATACCTCTGAAGATTTAGACAGCTCAGCAAGGCAGCTCAGTGAGAAGAACGAGTGTGGCTGGATGAGTGGGAGTCAGGTTTGTTTTGTTTTATTGCAGAGCTGCTTGTTTCGATTCCTGTGCTACCTCCCAAGTTGTGCCAGTCTGACTGCTTGCGTCATTCAGAGAAGAATAACTAGGGATTGATTTCAGTTTTAAATAACCCATTTTTCTCCTGATGCTTCTCAAAAAAAAAATTGTCAAACTGCAGCCTAAAGGATTCTATTGGCCTGGTAAGAAAGGCGGGACTTGGCGCGCCTGTGCAGCCCAACAAACTAGCATAGAGGAAGCTGGCAGCGAGCATTGCCATGGGAGGACAAGTTCTTTTAAACACATTTTGTGCTGCAAAGATGGACTTGGATTCGTTAGCAGTGGGGCTGCTGCAAGGGTGTTCTCCCTGCGACCATTGAGAGAGAACTCAGGTACGCTTGTTATAAATAAATCTGATTACATGCAGTGAAATACCTGCCGCTTGTCATCCATTCTTCTCCGTAGAGGGAACAGTTCCCCAAACACTGACTAGCCATTCCTGATGGAAGGTTTGCCATCACATTGATGGATATTTAATAATCACCCAGAAACCCTGGTTTTGGGAATGGAGCCGTAAGAATATTCTAGCCTTGCCAGTTCATTTGGAAATAAAATACCTGATGAGCATTGAGATGGAATCTGCAGTTTTCCCTGGCCTCAAGAGGCCCACAGACTTTTGGCAGGAGGGTGTTGTGGCAAAGAACATGACAATGAGAACAACATTACTGAACCCATTCGTTTAAATCTCTACGGTGATTTAACAACTGGTGTAAACTGAAGTTCTGCAGTGAAAGACCAAAGAGTTCATCAAACCCATGCTGTGAGGATGGCATAAATATCTCAACAATTTTCTTGTTTTAGATGACACTGAGGCAAGACCCTTAGTATTGCCATCCTGCTGGCTTGTAAATTCCAGATAGTACAAAAGAAGAGAGTTAATGCTTCCATTTTTGTGTACTGTGGCAGACCCTAAATAACAATGCAAAAGTATTTGCTATTTTAAGAACAACCATGTGTTCCTAATCCTTTCTTAACATCATCTCTGGTTTGCAATCAACATTTTGTGTTATGTATCTAGTCTATAAGAAGGTGCTCTATAAGAGCAAACCTTGTGCTCTTAAGTCCACTGCTCATGCATTCTCATTGTAATTTCTGCTCAGTGCTCATACATAAAGAACAAGTCACTGAAATCTTTAAACTCTTCCCCAGTCTCTAAAGCATCTCTTTGCCAATGAAAAAAAATTTAAAATAGTTTCTTAACTTCAGAATAGCAAACATATTTCAAGATAAAATAAAAAAGCTTTTTACCTAGTATTGGTGACCACTAGGTCATCCATACAAAAATACAGTAGTGATAGTGGAAGGATCAGATACTGATACCTGGTTTATTTCTGACAAGTATTGCAAAAAAAGGTCTCACCCCTGCAATGCAGAATGCAGCAAGGATGCTCAGGCCGCATACTAAAAGAGACAAAAAATTAACCAGATATACCATTTTCAGGATCAAGATTTTCTAGCAGCCCCCAGAAATGGATTCATGCAAGAAAAATTGTTCTGTGTGAGACCAAAAGATGCAACACAGTCTGATAAATGAACAATTGTGCTTAATAACAAAATGGCTTTTCAGCCGACAGCTGTTTCACCAGACAATTTAGTCAGAGGCCAGATGGCCAAAGAGACACACAGTGGAAAGTAAATTCTAGCATGACTCCACAGAAGGATAAAACTCGTAATTCAGATATGTTTGAAATGTCAAAGATTCAATTAATGTAATTAGTATGTAATGCCTAGTGCAGTTTGCCTGTTGGAAGCTGTGCTGAAGCTTGTTCTCACAGCTCCTCTGCAAGGGGAAGCAGTGGACTCCTGGCTTAGAGCTCTGACTCACACATGGCTAATTGCCTTTCCATCTCTCTCCCTGATAACTGGTTTTGTCTACAATACCAGTCTGTATCACTTACTGCTCTGCACCAACTCATTATTTTGCTTCTCATTTGGCACTGTGGAGTGATAGGAAGAGAGAAGACCTAAAACAGAAGTAGGTGTGGACTTTTGGGAGATGCAGGAAAGGTGAGGTTTACTCTTTTATGGAAGTTGCATCTAAACTTAGATGGGAGAATGAAATTAGATTTTATACCTAGCAGAAAAGTTTCCAAATGCTGAAGTATATTTTAAAATAAACTATAATGTAGTATTGTCAAGTTTCAGCTCAATTTTTTTTCTATCAAAAACTAGATGACTTAGCATTATTAGTTACCACCACTGCACGTTAACTTGTCTTTGGAAAACTCTGACTCCATCTTCTGACTGCTCAGGAAAATGCAGTGACTAGTTTGTATTTAGACTTCTTAACTCAGAATCATAGAATGGCTTGGATCAGAAGGGACCTTAAAGATGATTTAATTCACAAAACTTTAAATATTTTCAATATCAAGGCTTTGAATATTTGGTTGAAGCTTTATTGATTTTAGTCATTGCCTTTGCTAGCTGCTACTGATGTTGCTTTCTACTGACAATGCAGCTTTTCTTACAGATTTCTGAGAAAGAATTCAGGACTTTGCTTCCCTTTTAATACCCTTAACACTGTGTTTGAATTCCCACCTGATTCGTGGAAGAAGATTTTGATGATACAATGTCACTTCAAATAGCAATGATTTGTCATTGGTTTTCCAGATAATTTTTTCTCATTTAGTGTCTGTGACCCCTTAATTCTTTCATGTTTGGTACCTGCATTGCCAGTTAGTAAATTTGCCTTTTTTTTTCTCTTTTAACATAAAGCTTTTAATAACTGAGCTTTGACAAAAGCTAAATTGAGAGCTACAGTCATGCATCCCCCTTGCTCTTTGTATTTGTATTTTAGACCCAGTGTTGCAACCAGATGTTTAGTGCTCTGTACTCACCATAAATGACAACTGATTTTTCTTAATGCAATAAGATGAGAAAATTCATTTATGCTGTCCAATATCATGTTGTGCAATGCATGCATATCCACACAGCTAGAGCAGAAAGCAAATCAGTCATTTATTTGATTGCTGATAGTCAAAACAGTAAGAAATGTATTTTTCCTGAATTTCTTTTCTCAACTTCTGATGAAAAAAATGTTCAAGGCCATGAACAGAGCAACCTTCCCACCCATATTAGTCTGATCTGTCATCCTCACACCTAACCCCTTCATTTCCACCTAACCCCTTCATTTCCCAGAACTGCAACAGATTTAAGGGGAGCTTCTCCAGGTCCTAAGTTAAACTGTCGGTCATGCAAGGAGCTGTGTGTGTAGAGAAGCCAATGGAGGTCTGCAGATGACAAAAATCTACTGATGTGCTGCACTCATTGATCGTTTTTCCGTGTTTTCTGAGCCAGTGTTTCACAGAGCAGTGGACCATAGGGAAAAGGGCAAATAATGTCAAGTGTGAGGACAAGGGTGACACAAGGAGGTGGACTGTAGTACTGCACCACACCTGGCATCACAGTCTCACAAACAGGTGATAAAATAAAGGGAAAGCCAGAGCCAGTTGCAAATTGCTCCTCGGTATTAATTGCCCAATTTCATGTGTCCCTACTAGGTCTTCTGGAGGATGGGAAATTGGCTCAGACTGGTGTAACTACAGCATCAGCCCCATCTGGAACGCTGAACACTGAGAAGAGGAATAACTGTGGTTCTCAGTGTGCCAACCCCATGGTCCACAGCATGGGAGCCACGACACAGAGGCAGAATGGCTTCAGAACCACAGAGGTAGGAGTATAATTATGTCCCGTGGTGCTCAGCACTAGCTTCAGCCAGGTCTAACTCACTTTTGTGGCAATCTTCCTTGCTGTGGTGAAACTGTGTAAGAGATAAGAGAAAATGGTGCTGGGCTGCACCACAGCCACAACATGGTTGAGCCAAGCACCTCTGACAGTGCCCGAATGGCCACAGAGTTGATATTTTATTTGCCAATCAGAGTAACACACACATTGTTACAGTAAAAAAAGCCCCCATACTCATTGCTTTCCAACTCAGTCCAGCTGTGGCATGTATTGTGCAAACTGTTTAGATTAATTACTTGAAAGGGAACAGATTTTTCCTTAATTGCTGTTCTGCTTTAACTATGTGAACTGCATAAACCCTGGTTCATTCGAAGCTGGATGTGAAGCCTGAAAAAGTCAATGAGAGTCTTTTCAATAACTTCAGTAAGCTTTGGATCAAATCCTCCCCCCTCCTCTACCTCACTTATACGTCATATATGTTGTAGAAGAGTCATCCAGTGTAACAATAATGTAGGAACACCCAAGGATTTGGGGCTATACCAAAGACCAACCTTCTCCTGTTACACCTGCCTACCTGCCTGCCTCTCCCACGTTTCCACTTGCCCTGTTTGTGTAGCAGCTGCTGAGCTGCTGCAGATTAAAGAAATCCAAAACCTGCTTGGTTTACTGCTTCCTTGGTTTCTCATATGAGAAAGTATTAGGTAAAAATTTAGGAAAGGGAGACCTCCTTGCTTTCTGGGTCATCTGCAGATATAGTCCTTTACGTGGTCCTTGGCATTTCTCGGGTGGAATCTCAACTTCTACTTCATGTTGCTGCTTCCCCTACTTTTTCAGGGGAGTCTTCTCCTAATTGAATATCATATAATTTCACATCTAGAGGGAGTGAGACTGTCTGTAAAATTTTGGAAATCACGGATTGTTCGGTCATGGGTAAATGTTTATACCCCTGTGGGAAGGTACATTGAACTGCCTTCAGGTGAGCACAAAGTTTGCTTTGATGTGTTCCCAGAGTGGAATCATAAATAACATATCTTTTGCATCTAGGGTTGCCATCCATGCATAGGTCGCTCCCTGAATTTGAGTTACCAGTTCTGCTAAATCTGGCAGAGCAGTAGATAGAGGTGTGATATTGGCTTTCCATCTCCTGCAGACGACAGTGAGCAGCCACTGACCCTTTGTCTTTTTCACCATTCCCCAGAGGATACAAATGCTTTCATTATCTGTACAATGCTGGGTGGATTGGCAGCCCACATAAGTACCATTTCTACCTTTTCTTCCAATTTTTGCTTTATCTCCTTTTCTTCCTGTAACCATTTCTGCAGCTGCTCAATTTCCAAAGATAGTAACAATTCAGTTCCTTTCCTGCCTCCTATTTCCTCTCTCAGACCTTGTTTCTCTCTAGTAAGGCTCTTCCTACCTAATTTCTCCAATAATTGTCTTTCCCTGTGCTCTGCTGAAGCAAGTAGAATCCTAAAATTATCATTCTCAGTTATAAGCTTGTTTCTTTTGGTTCCCAATCTTTCTTTTATTTCCTTCTCAAAGGCCAATGATGACTTTAATATTTCATTCTCTGATTTTGAAGCAGCATATTCTGTATAGGACATTTTTGGGAAGGAAGGGACTCTTTCATTTCCTTTTGTGTGATAAGTGAGTCCCCAGTATTGCACAAATAATTGCTTTGTCTTTCTAGAATTTTCAGGCCCATTCCTTGTCTGCCTGGGAAGGAGCACATTTATACTTTTGTAACTGTTTATCCTTGGCAGTCTTGCTGACTACATCAATTTTTCTGTCACATAAAAATTTAGGGAAGGGAGACCCCCTTGCTTTCTGCATTGTCTGCTGTCCAAGTCCCCATGAGACCTTCAGAGATAATATTTTAGAGTAATCAATTTGGCACTGTAAGTCTGGTAAGGTAGCAGAGGCACAGTGTGGTCACAATCGCAATCCCAGATGCACAAATGGCATAAGTTGCACTGTAAGTCTGGGTGAATTCAATACGACTCCAGATTCACAAATTGTGCAGTTTACTGATTTTGTTGTGACAGAATAAGGTCCACAAATTGCTGTTGCTAAATGCACTGGTATCAGAAAGTACCTACAATAGTATTACCATGGAAAACTTACCTGACAGGTGTCCCTAAGGGGGAGTAGAGGGTACTGCCTGTTGACCAACCCAGGATACAAAGGTAGAGTCTCCTCTGACCTCCCTCCCCTCTTAAGTCATATTTGTATTGTTTTCTTTGAGGGTGGTGAAAAAAAAGTTTCAGTTGATGTAATTTCATGATTAGGTGGAGTTTGAGTGACTTTAATCATACATGTAAAGCATGTACAGGTTTTACATCATTAGCATATGTAGGGAATGAAAAGTAATATGCATTTTGAAGGTCATGATGTGTAATTCAGCTTTTGGTCACCATTTAGGTAATTCCTTTGGTTTAGCTTTCATTAGCTGCATTGTTTTAAACAGAGCGTGACTCCAACACCTCTACACCACCCTTTGTTTCATGCCTTTCTCAGGCATGAAACAAGTTCCCTCTGCGTCCCCGCTCCTCAGGCATGCACAGTTTGTTTCTGGTGAATTACTGCCAATATGGGCATTCCTCCTCACTGAGCTTTATCTTTTGACGTTTCTCGACAGAAAGTGCCTCAGCACAGCACATGGTGTAACCATCACACCCTCCCCATATGAGGTGGTCCCATGTCAGGAGTCACATCACTGAGAGAGGCAAAATTAAACCCTAAGGGCCTGAGCAGATGAAAAAGGGAATTTGGATTGAACTTCGCTTTCCATTTGCTAACATGCAACACATCAGTACACATATTTTTATTTTATACCTCTATTGTATTACCTCTGTATTGCTGTAGTACAAAGATATTCCCTGGTGACATGGATACTACTGTATTTTTTCACACGATACTGCACCTCCAGATGTGCAGGGACACGTTCCACAGCATCTTGATATCTAGAGCCATGAGTTTGCTGCAAATGAAAAACACAAATGGCTGTCATAGCCACTAGCCCACAGAGAAAAATTAATTGGTGAGGTTGGATATGGTTGAACAGAACTACATAATTATTAATCCAATTTGAAAAAGACTTGGCTACAATTGAGAATTACAGTGTGTACCCTGCATACTGCTGGAGAAAATGGTTTGCCTAATTTTATAAGTGATTGGAAAATTACTTCTGCATTGGATTTAGTAGGAAGTAGGGGCAAATTCCCACAACATATTAACAATGTGAGTGTTGACTCTGGGACTACTCAGTGAAGTGTGGGTTCCTGCCCTGAGGCCCTATGACTTTAAAGATTTCCTCCTGCATTTTTTAGCTGTGGTACATTCAGTAACATACATCTGTACAGTTGCAGCTCAGTACAAAGAAAATTTGTGATGATAAGGAAGGCATTTACATTATTCTACGCATCTAATGCAGATGCATAAGAAAGGACCGTAAGTTGTCTTAAACTTCTTGTACTCAAAATAGAAATATATATTTCTTCAGAGAAAGTATAGTATCTAATTTAGGCTCCAGCTCTGGTTTGCCGCCATGAATCTCTGTTTCTCCACTGAAGGAAGCCTAGGAGGAGCAAGTTTCCAATTGGAACACTTTAAGTTTAGGTGCCTAGAGATGAGAACGTGACTACTGCCCCCCAATTCAAAATGTGCCTATTTTATTTATCTGAACATTCACATTGACTACAATTTTTCTTTTACCTCTACATGCTCTATAATACAATGCAATGCAGCACACAGTGCTCTCAGAGACTTGGGTTGTGCCATGAGCCCGTGAACAAGTAGGGGGTAAATGACATTACCTCTCTGTTTCTCACTTTCTCCTGCATCAGGAGAGTAGCCTCCTGCCTTACCCCTCGGTTTTGTGACAATTTGTCTGTCAAAAGGGAAAGAGTTTGACACAGGCTGCATCTGGTAAACTTTGGATCCTCTCATGATGATAATGTCTGAACAACCTGAAAGTAAAAGATGATGATGATGATGATAAGAGGAGTCCTTACACCAGTGAAGGCAATATAATTGTTGCAGTTTGCGAGGAAAGGACACAACAACCTTCAGGCTCAAACAGAGTTGAAGGTCTGTTTATTCAAAATGGTTCCCCTATTTATAGAGGGAGCAGAGAAGGTTCTGGAAAAAAGGGAGGAGCATGGGACTGACAGGAGTTACATCCAATTAGGGAGACCCAGGAGAGGAGTTACATAACATGGGGACTCTGCACTGCCGCAGATTTTAACCAATAGGAAAATAAGGAATAAACATGAGGGAGAGAACATTATGGAATTCAATAAAAAAACATGGGGGTACAACAGATTTGAACATATATTAACAACAATTATTAACTTCTTCTAGTCAAACAGTCTCTGTGTCAGTAATGTTTTATTGGATCAGTTCACAACATGTTTTCTTCTTCTGCAGCCTCAGTCAGGTTATCCTGTAATTGCTGTTTCCACATTCGAAACTTCCCCTCTTCACAGTAGATATCTTCCACAATAATGGTCAGGCATGCCAAAAGCAAGAGTTTTATCCAGATTATGTCCCTGACTGATAAGCACCTGCTTTGATTTTCATTATATGTGTAGTCTTTGGAGAGTCCTTGCATGAACTGTAGCACTGGGGGAGTAGAAAGCAAAAGAGCAGGTGTTTCAGGCTGCAGAAATGTGAAGTAATATACAGCAGCAAAAAAAATCCAAGTGTTGCTCTGCAAATATATATGTACCTTCAACTCACGTCAGTGAAAGTTTATGAGACGTTATTCTAGCTGGCACTCCTGCCATGTAAACAATGCCTAATTTATCTGACATTCCTTACACTGACAAACAGTTTCATAGACTACTGGAAATGCAATAATCAGACCCACCTAACTCACCCCTGTGTCTCTATCAGTGCACTTTCTGAGTGCTAGACATATCCAGTTTACTGTGCATATAGTGTGTTGCTCATGGCAACAAGCTCTCTGTTTTAGAACAAGCAGCAGTCACAAGAATTGAGGCCATGTTGCTGAGAACACAGCTGCGTTGGGCAGGGCACGTCTCCAGGATGAAGGAGCACCGCCTCCTTATGATCTTGCTTTATGGTGAACTTGCCTCTGGCTGCCGCAAGAGAGGAGCCCCGAAGAAAAGATACAAGGACTCCCTGAAACAACATCTCAACCTTGGCCACATTGATCACCATAACTGGTCTATTCTGGCCTCAGACCGGGAGGTCTGGAGACACACCATCTATAACGCTGCCGTTTCCTTTGACAACACACGCAGGATCACTCTTGAGGAGAAAAGACAATGCAGAAAGAATCGTATCCTGCTGAATACACCACCTAAGGAGTCTTTCTGCTGTGCCTTTTGCAATCGGACATGTCTGTCTCGTATTGGCCTCGTGAGTTACCAGTGTGCCTGTAACAAACGTGGATAGAGCCTTCCTAAATCTTCGTTCATGAAGCCCAGCCATGACCATGGCAACAAGCAGATAGGCGAGGAGATGGAGAAGAATAAATTTAAATTAGGGATGCACTTGGATGCCTCAGACAGACTGACTTTTTTGAATATTAGAAATTATCTGATGAAGCTCTGAAAAGTATATGTATTGTGTTTGGGTCTTATACGCAGGCAGAAGTAAATGTTACTTTAAACCAGTATTTTCACTTAAGAAACACAAAATCAATTATAGAAAATTCTGTCTCAGGCTAGTGATGCACAGCTCCCAGTGACATCAAAAGGAACCTCTAATTTTCAATTCTGGACTGAAACCAGATTTATTTGCTCTGCTTTTGGAGTACACACATGCAGAGATCATAATTATAGTCAAGAGGGTTGATCCAAAGTCTACTGTCGTCCACAGCCTGTATAGCAATTATAAAAACTTGTGTCCCTGCTGAATGAGAAAGTTGCTCTGCATCACAGTTCCGTGTGAAGGATGCTGGAGGCATTCTGTTTATTAAGTAGAACTGTTTTCATAAGTTAGGAGGTAATCGCCAATGACTCTGCTGTCAGTGTGGAATTCACTGTACTGTTTAAATCTCTTACAGAGTAAATGGAACCCACAGAAAATGTCCACAAAAGAAGTTGCCATTAATGTTACAAAAAGCATCAGACAAAGTGACAGAAGGAAAACAAAGAATTGTGCCAATTAACAAAGAAAATTGCAGGTGAGGATGGATTTAACAATGCTTCACTACACTTTAAATGTCATCTGTCGCTGAAGATGTGAAGATCTCCAGCTGTTCCAGGTTGAATACAGCAGGCAGCTGCTGTTGAGTGCCTTCAGAAGCAGGTCTTGTGGAAACCAGCTGCAGACACTGTAGGATCTTCAGACATCATTCATCTAAAGAGTGGCACTACACAGACATACAACAAAATTTGTGCCATTTCTTTTTCACTAACTTCTGTGTTATCCCTTGGGTATGTCCTATTCTGCATTGCTATTAAGATCAGGCTGGATAATAAGAGGTACAGCTCATCACAATTAAAATCAGGAAATGAACAAATGAATCTGCATTTTTAGTCATAGAGATTTTTGAGTGTGCACATTCAAACCCACGGAGTTCTTTTAAAGCACTCACTTTCAAAAAACTCAAACCCAGACTTCTCAGAAAGTGACACACAGGTGACTTCCACTAAATCTGTTTTCAGCTATATATATTGGTTATATATAGTCAAGTCATACAGTAACCTTTTTATATATTAAACTTTCAATTACCTAGTTTTAATTTATTGTCTGTATTGACATAATTTTGGTCTTAAAAACAGTAACTTTCATGTTGACCAGCCTTACATGAAGTTCTTAGTCTTAGCTGGCAAGTAGAGCTATGGCTACTTAGTTTTTATATATGACCCTTTAATTATGTTGAGGCTCAGACTGACTTAGAAAAAGATTATCATTAACATTTCATGAAAATAACCATAATTCTTAAAGCCATATTGTAATATCAGCTCAAAAAATTAACTTTAAGATATAATTAATTTGCTCTTCAGAAATTATTTAATTGCATTGTAAGCATCCTGTATCACAGTACTCCACGATTATCATGAATATACATCTAAAAGGAATATAAACATTCATTGTAGTAAAGTCCAGGAATTAATTCAACATATTACTTCTCAATATAGAAATAATAATATATATTCTCAGTGGGTTTGCATGTTTATAAGACAAAAGAGGTAAGTTTATTTGCCTCCCCCATAGACACACACATATATATATATACGGGTATCCTTAGAGGGCCATTTATAAGAACTCTTTAAAAGTTGTTCATAACAAATAGATAGCATTGGGAAGAAAATCCATGTATGAATGGTAAAAAGTCCTTTTCATGAGCAAGCAGGTATAAATAGAGTTCTGGGACTGAACCCCAATTTATTCCATATTAGGATCATTTTAGTGGCTTGCTGCTAGGTGTGTGAGTACTTACTACTTTCCATGTAGTACAAGTCTATGCAATTGGAGTTGCTTATTAATTATTCTAACAAAAAGGCAAACTGAAATCCAGAACTAGTGCAAGACTTTTGCAGACCATAGCATATTTTTAAAGGATTTACTGGCAGAGAGAGTGCAGTATAAACCTGCATGATACAGGAAAACTACAGAAAGTGAATAATGATGCTGATGCATTAAAGGGTAGAGGGGATTTTATACACTCTCCTCGTGTAATACATTACTGTTCTTATTCATTAGGCTGTAATTGAAATTATATTATTTCCCAGGTGGCTTTTTAGTTCTTAATGTGCAAGCTTCCAATGAGCTTAATAAAACTAAAAGTAGGTTCTAGAAATGTGTATTTATGTTTAATTTCTTTCTACTAGAGATAACCACCAGTAGAAACAAGCAATTTGTTTGTAAAATAATATACCAATCTGTGTAACTGGGATGACAGGATCTAATCTATACTGCCTAAGACAATTTAAAGTCCTAAAAATAGGTTCCTGTCCTGGTTTTAGTGGAATAGGCAAGCTCAAAGAATCATCTGGGGTGACGGGTGGCCGTCTTGGGAGTGAAGTCTTATTTACAGGGTCTGTTCCTTGAGTAGCAAATGAAATATTTTCCAAATATAAAAGGCTCAAATACATAAAATAAAGTAACCATGTTTAAAGACATGGACTTTCAGATAAAGGACCTGCAGGCATTTCTGTCTTCTCATGTGACAGGATTTTTGAAATATAATTTTCTTCCCAAAGACATTATGCCACATAATTTGTTCGAAGTCCCTTGGCTGCACATGAGGATTTCTACAGGTACACTGTAACAACACGCTTTCTGCTGATATGATTTGCCAAAAGCTGGTGAGTTTTTAGGATTTACCTGAGTTCAGTTTTCAAACATAAAGGAACTTTGCCATGTTTCCATAACTCCTATACAATGTATATATAGGATTTTCCTTTGATGTTTGTATACCTGTAAAATACATCTTCTTCCACTATGTGAGAAATGGAATCACTCAAAAGAAAGTGAACATTTCCATTGACTAAAGAAGAGCAAGGATTTACAGTTACCAATTCATCATTAGGCAAATTAATCTTCTCAAAGACTCAGTGCAATTTTATCTTGCATTATTCCTTCAACTTCTCCCTTATACTTCCTTAATGTATTTCAGAATTTCAGCATTACTGCAGGACATTGACTGGAAGAGACAAAATTTTATTGTGTGACTGAAATGATTTTGTACTGAAAAAATAGGAAAATATAATTATTGTGCAAGCAATATATGAATACTGGGTTAAACATGCATTCTTGTTAGTTAAATGACTGAGATTGCATAAAAACCAGAAAACAGGTATTTTTGATCTTCTTAGTATGTTCATATACATAGATATTCATATGAGCATGTCTCTGCATGAGTACATTGTAATGTCTGTAGTGTGTACTTCTGCAGTTCAGGCACATTTTTTTGAGAACCTTTAATTTCTGTTTTAAATTCCGATGCTCGAGTGTGAAATATTTTAATGTTTGAACTGAAATCTGTTCTACATGCCTTATGAAAAGAATGAGTTATATAATTTGTGCACGGAAATGCTATTTGAAAAAAGCAGGCTTAGTTTTATTTGCAAATAATATGTCTAAATTCAAATTAGACTAATGGGAACATTTTTGTACTCTCATTTTAGCTGCATATTATTGAAGAATGACCTTGAACTTGAAAATGAAAATAAACAAAATTTTTAAAGTGTCTGTTTATTACTTCACTCATTTGACATTCCTGTGTTTGTGATTAATTTATCTTCCAGACCTGAGATCAAAGACTGCACAGGTATAACAAGTGGTTCCCACCTCCTCAGGGAATCAGAATATTTCTGTATCTGATGTCCTCATGTTGTGACTCATGGACTGTGTGGTCATAGCAAAGAAGGTAAAATACATGTATTCCCCATAAGAAATCAGTATATTTGCCAAGGAGGGCTTGTGAGGTCAAAGTGCAGTTGTACCTCTGTAATTATAGATTGAGAGTTTGTGGTTGCTGTCATAGCTAAAGTGGAAGACACTGGGAATCTGAGACATTTTCTCTAGTAAGATGTCATAAGGCAACTATGAGGCAAATAGAATACATAAATAAAAAAATGTTCTTTACTCCTGCCTGAACCGGAAAGCACAGGGTAGAAAAGCAGCTACGGTGTTGTTTGACCCGTGCCATAGAAATAAACTCATAACTTTTACACACAGCACTTTTTTTTTTCCAAAATTGCAGTAAATTTACATGATATTTTTCCTTAGTGCCAGAAAGGCTCTTGCTGAAATACCATCCCCATTCTAATTGCCTGTGCCCCAGGTGTTGCCTGACAAGTAGCTTGTTTCTTTGATTCCTGGCCAGGATGCTGACACAGGAACTGGTTTGTTTCCTGTGGAAAAGGAAGAATAGTATCAAAGGAATGGCTTTCAGATGTGCCAAAAGAAAAAGGATCTGGGGACATGAGGAAGCCACAGTCCCTCAGTCAGGCATGTAAGAGCCCATGGGAACCCTGCAAATAGGACGATTCCAGGGTCAGACTGTGCCTTAGAAGCAGAACCCTTGTTGGTGCAAGAAGTGACTGGCAGAGTGGGGGGAGGGGGCCTTGTTGCAAGTGAAGCTCCCAAAGCTTAGGTTTAATGGACTTGATTTCTCTCTGCCTCTGGGGGAGGTGAGGTAGCATTTCTAAAATTAGTGCTTGGGAGGTGCTACATGAGCTACAACAATGTGTACACAGTGAGTCCACAGTAGGTTTTCATTTCACAGTGAGGCAAATATTTTGAAGAACTTGATACACTGCAATGTTTCAAAACTAAACCTTCAGGGTCCTCAGGCCAAGCATCCCCTGTTGCACTGGTGCCTTCCCAGGTGCCTCCTTTCCAGATTGTCTCAGTGAAGCATGTGAAAAAGGTACCAGCAATAAATAAGATGTGGTGGTCTAAGAAGCAGGGATGCCAGATCTCATTCTGTCCTGTTATCACCCTCATGTTTTCAAGTCCTCCAGTCTGATTTTCAGACATTTTTTCAGGTAGCCTATGCATAATAACCAGAGTTAAAAGCTGTTCTCCTGCCCATCAGTAAACTAATGGCAAAGTTGGATCATTAATATAGGATAAAAAGTTAGCTCGTTCACTAGAAAAGACATTTGTTGACATATGCCACTTGAAATAAAATCCAAGTTTATTTGCAACAGCTCCTTGCATAGAAGAACTCAGCAAACACTGAAATCTAGGAAATACTGTAATCTTACCGATAGAAGGGTGTTGATAAGCAAGATGGAAGAAGGGATAATACAAAACTTTGCTTTCTAGAGGATTCAATATCATTTAAGTCTTGAGTGCAAAAAACTGGGATGCTGCTATAAATCTCTCCTTTCAAGACTGTTTAAAACAAGTAGTTTTAGGCTGCTGTAGGTATCTGCTTAGGGAAAAAATAAGACTGAGGGAGAAAGAAAGAGAGTGGTGTCACAGGCCAGGACTGAGCCATGCTTCCAGTTGTATTAATTAGCCTTGCCTGCACACTCTTGCATTACAGTCAGTATTACTCAGCTTTAATTTATTTTCCATTAACCTTTGCAATACATCCACATGTTTGGATATAGGGAAATATGTCATGGGTATTACTGCATCGACAGAAAGAACAGTTTGCTCACAGCAAAAAATGTGCTTAAGAAAAGGCACCATATCTAAATAGCAGCCTATTCTTTATCAGCTGTGAGGAACTGTCAAATACAAAAGGCATGAAAATATTTATAGTCATCTATATCTGATTTTACAAGGAAATTAAACTATTGGGCTTGTTCATGCAAGGCAGATAGAACTTTCCAGGTCACATATAGTAAGTGGCTTAATGTTCAGTTTGCCTGACTAAAGGGCTGAAAGGTGATTTGAACCTAAAATGTTGGGTTCTGTGGCTTGTCCATGTCTTTAAAATAGACCTTCTGCAGTGCAGTGACATTTCCTTTGCCCTCAAATTAGTTCTCCTGAACAGTTTTTCCACTTCAGACTACTAATATGACATAATTTTTCATCACGTTATTAGATACATTACTATATTATTGAGAGCATGATTTTAGCAATTCAGACATGGACCCTGTGAAGCTACAGTTCATGATCACAGCTGCTGACAAACTCAGGAGCAAAGTTCTCATTAATTCACTGAGCAGCCACAACTCCACCCAAGTAGTATCATCGCCTTTGGGAACTGTTGGGATGTAGGGAGTTCAGTAGTAATGGACACACATCGTGTTCTATGCAAATGATATTCATTATTCATGTTTCCAATTCAAAAGCATCTTTCAGATGAACTAACATTTAAAATCATTGTGGAGGCAACCATTTTACACCTACTCCTGGAATGCAGTAGTTTACTAATCTAGCTGGGATTTCACACCTAATAAGGATTTTCTGTCCCTTGATCATGCCTGATATCATGGCAATCTTTTGACAGTTTAGAAGATTAATTAACAAATACAACAGAATATCTTCCAGAATATATACTGGGCCACATTTTCCACCAGGAAATTGCTGTCATCATTGCTGTTTATCTGTCTGCCTGCTGTCTTTTCTTACAATGTATTAATTACTTGCATCTGTGGTAAGAAAGTAGCTTCTTATGCCTGCACTATACAGATATTTTTCAGTTCTGTCTAATAAGGTCTCACTGGTATTTCATGTCACAAATGCATATTTATCATGGGGTGAATTTCCGCTGCCGAATCCCTTAGCTCCAATATTTGCTCCTGGATCCTAGTCCCAGACCATCTGTTCTGCACACAGGGCACATGTGCGTGTTCACTCCTGGTGAACACAAGAACAAAACAACCAGTTCCCTCTACGGTAAAATCGAGCTGGCCCAGGAGCTGCTCTTTGCAGACAGCACCATTTTTGTCGTGTCTCTGCCCTCTGCCCTGCGGAGACCAGAGACCAGTACCACCCCACCGGCATCCCAGCACACCATGGATGTGGATGCCTTTGCATTATGTCCCAGGGTACGTCTCACAAAGCAGTGGCATCGTGTTATAAACAGCTTCTGTGATCTGCAGCAATCCTTTAAGTGCTCTGGGGAAGGTGTTCTCACACATCGTGAAAGCCATTTCTTATCAGCTCCTCCTTTCCAGCTTCCTGGGGAATACCACCTAGGCAGCCTAACAGCAGCCCAAACCCCCAGATTTTATGTATCCATCCTCCTCCTTCTCCAGACAGAATGATACTGCACACATTCCTCATTCCACCCCTGGCTCAGCCCTCCTGGAACCTACCATGTTTACCCCTTTCACTGCAGTGCACCACTCTCCACATTTCTGGCCTTCTACGTGCCGACTGCTGTCCCCTCAGGTACACCGGGCATTGTGCTCAAGTTACAAGTACTTCTCCACTGCATCAGAAGTTACAGTCTGGGTAAAGGAAGTTGTTACCTTGTGTCTTTACTGAGGCTCGGGCTGTTCACAAAAATGCCACAGTGCTCTCGGAAGGGCTGTCTGTATTGGTGGCTGTACCAAAGTGTAGCTGCCAGAGCTCCAGGACAGTCAGTACAATTTACAGGGGCTAAAGAAACACGTTATTATATGCACAGCCAAGAATTTATTATTAGTCTAATACAAATGCTAACAGTCCAATTAAGTAATTACTATCAGTCTGGTTATACAGCAGTTTACTAATACGGATAGTTCAAATTGTCCAGTTATTACAGCCTATTCCCAGGATGGAGACCCACTGCTCAGCACCCACCCCACTGTCTGGGGCTGTCCTCATCCTGCTTGGCTTCTCTGTGCACTTGGGACACGACTTGCAGAAACAAACCCCAAAACTCACAGAGTATTGAAGCAGGTATGTTTATTTACAGCGCCAGGTGCACGGGGAGTAATCTCGCCAAACATGCACACCTATTGCCTTGGTTCAGCCTTTTTTATGTGACACAATGTTACATATGCATTAGTTGTGTTACATATACATTAGTAGTGTTACATATGCATTAGCTGTGTCAGCAAATTCCTGAAAATTGGGAGGGGAAATCAGTAACATACACCACACCTATAACTCTGCCTCGGAACACCCCTTGGTATTTTTATGTTTTCCAACACATCTGCTAACTTGCTCCTTCCTCCTTGGTTTGCAATTCCATGATTTATCTGAATTTGCTATATACAGCATATTTTACTGATTTTGGAGGCTCATTGTTCTCTTTTTTTATCCCTAAAACAGGTTTAATCCAATCCACAGGGTTGTTCTTCTCTAGTGACTGATATCTGACCATGTGTGACTTGTGCTTACAGTCCTGGCATCTTTAATATCCATCTGCACTCGCACCTTGAAGGCCTCTACTCTTACCCTGCTACAATCCTGTTCCCGCTATAAAGTTGTAGCCTTCTGATCACCTAATGAATGTTTTATCAGCACAACCTACTTGCATACACACCCTTGCTTTAGAGCCTACTCTGGCACTTTCCAACTAGAACAACCCAGCAGAAGACACACAGACACAAACCGACACAGGCAAAATACTCCATATCTACTAGTTGTGGTAATATCACTGGTAAGTCACCAACTTACAAACACGCTCAGTACACTTAAGGAGAAACAATCTGGATTATGGCTTCAAAAACTTCCATCATGATCAGCAATAAATCAGCAGTCTTAAGGGTGATGATAAATCAGCAGTCTTAAGGGTGATGAGGTTTCAGAGCACTGTCCTCTGCCATGGGCTTTTGCCAGCCATCCCCTTCAACTGTTGGAGATGCTCCCCCATACAAGAACTTGGTATCCAACCCTGATCAGCCCAGATGGCCTTAGCACATCTTGGTCCCATCAGCAACACCATTATCCTGGTCATTTGCCATACTTGGGCAGGAAAGTGCCATACACAGCACACCAGCAAAGGGCAGGGGTGAGCTGGTGGAAAGCCTGCTGGATACAGACCAAGCAAGCTCCATGGCTATGCAGTGTGGATGCAGCTTGCCTTCTCTAGAAGGGATTTTGAAGCATTTTGAAGATAAGCTACAATGGGGCTGATGCCTTCTGAAGTATAGCTGCCAGCTGCCCATGACTGAACTTGGATCTGGACAGAATTTGGACTAAGGAGAGTTCATATGATACTCCTCACATGAAAGGCAAAGTTTTTCATTTATCTCCATCCCTATAAATTTCTAAAGTCTGAGATGCTTTTAGTTGTATGCCTGGGGAAATCAATAATTTAATCCTTCCAGAACTGACCATGTGTTACCCCTTTTTAATCAAAGTGCACAATTCACATTAATTTCATTTAGGAGGACATTTTGATGACAGATCCAGATATTTCTGAAGTAGTCCTGTTTATTTATAAGCAGCATACAAAGTCAGGTTGCAAGCAAAGGGAGATAATTTCTCAAATGTCTCCAAGCACTTCTGTGACCAACAATTGCTGAAAAGTTTTGTCTCAGCTCTTTCTCCCAGTCATGTCAACACTGTTTCCCTGACTCAATGCCCTTCAAGTTAAGCATATCTCATGACGGAAGCAAGTGATCCACACTCACTCTATCCTCCATGGAAGATCCTGCAGTGATTCAAATTTGGCTTTTTCATGTATCAGAGAACCTTTCACTGGTGGTTTAAGCCCAGGAGTTACATTGCAAAGCAACAAGAAGTTACCTCAGAGATGGTCAGTCACCCTCTGTCAGGTGGGGTGTCAATCATTCAAAATCAAGGAATGGTAATTTCTCAAATGCATGTGGTTACTTGTGATTACTCACTCAGATTAACAGAGAAATCTTTCCCACTGTCTCAAGCACATTGTGTCCTGCAAGTCCACTCTCATAGGTGTTAATAACTGAAGGCTTTTATTTTGTGTGCTTTTGAGGCAGCTGGAAGGCTGCTCTCCAAGAGGAGATACTGTTGGTTCTTATCCACCACATTTATCATCACTTTATGGACCTCTCCATTTGTAAATTTATGATCTTTTCTTATTAGCTCAGGATATCCTCTTTCACATCTGCTCAGTTCTTTGAACTGTTCCTCGTCAAATTGAAATGGGGTTTATCCCACATACTTGAACAGTCAGTGCTACTGAATTCTTAGATATATTCCTGTCTTTTCAAAAAACCTGTTGGAGATTTGCTTGAGCAAGCCCAGATGACCACTTTTCTGACATGAGTAGTACAATGAAATATATCTTGACACTGCTTTTAGACTGCCTGTCTGACTCTTAGAAGAGTAATAGCACCTTCCATCCCTGCTGGCATGGATGTCTTTAAGGTCAAAAGAAATAATGATTTCCTTCTTCACATGACAGACAAGTTCAAGCTTTGCTTAGTCATACCAGTGCAATTTAGTATAAATTGTTTCTACTCTATGATTTTCTTCCATATATCTGAAATCGCAGTTTATAACTCAGTGGGGATAGGTTTGTGTGACATCTTTCTTCCTCCATTAACTATTTCAGTTGCACCTACCAAAGGTAAGTTTTGATTCAAGTGACACTAATTTTCACTTCTAAGACCATTGCATAGCACGTTGTCTACTTTGTTAACATAAAGACTTTAAAATGAGTGTGTGTTGCACATTCTCATGAATCCTTTTATATGAGCAATGTGATATAAGGTGACTTAACTGTGGGCAAAAATCAGTGTTTGTATTTTTGTTTATATAATTTATGCAATATAAAAATTAATTTTATATAATTTATACAATATAAAAAATTACTTTTGTGTGTTCACAAGTGAAAACAGCCTCTTTCTTCATTAAGTCAACATGTATTATGCTGCTGCTGTTCTGCCACAATAGTCCATAATCCAGAAGAAACGGTGCCGCTTTACCACAAATTAGTATGAAAGTAGAAAGCTCCAGTGATGGTTTAATTTTCTTCCCTTTTTATTGCTTTCAAATTCAGAAACAGCTTAAAATCAGCACTTGAACTGACACAGCTAGAGCTCCTGAATATAAAGCAACTTTAGATTCTTCCAAATTTGAGAGTTTGTTCCTTCATTCAACAGCTTCACTAACACAGTTCTCGTGGAGCTCAAACAAAAGCTTAGCTGAATCATTCACTTTACTCCCAGGAGAGTAGAAACCTTGTGTTTCCTGGAGGCTGAAGAAAAAACACAACGCAATTGGCAGAGATGCAGAAACTTTTATAGCTTGCCGGAAAAGGCACACAGAGAAAAATGGAACAAGGAAAACATATGGATTATGGAATTATGGAACTATGGGATTATCTCAGTCCATTGGATTAAATCCTAATGCTTGTTATATCTGTGTAAATCAATTAATACATTAAAATTTTGGATATGATAACAGAACTTGTTTTTTGTCTTCTATTAAAATTTAGTATCTGTTTTAGTATAAATTACTCCACAACACTTGCTTAAACACCTTCATTTGGGTTTTTCAAAGGAAGTTGAATTAATTTGGTGCAAAATATAATCACGCATGTGTTAGGATAATGCAAGTGCAAAGAGGAGAATAGAAACAAAACACTGTCTTTGTCTGTTATTTATTTTCATTCCCTTTGTGCAGGAGCAAATAACTGCTTGAGTGGTGAAGAGTGAAGTTCCCAGGTACTTATGTGAGCTGTTATGACATTTGATGCACAAAAAAGAGACAGTACAATTGGATTTATGAAGGATTTATGAATCCAAGGGCCAGACTGACAAATCTTAGTTACATTATTCCAATTGCATTTCCAGCAGAAATTGAGTTGGTTGAGTTAAACTGATTTTTATCTTGTCTAGTCTATCCATTTTGTTCTCCTGATATTTTAAAAAGGTCCCATGAGGTGCATTACAGTACCTTTAGTATGGAATTTCCTTCTTTTTTTGACCTCTGTAAACAGGGGTGCCATTTGCCATCCCTGGATGTCTCTGTTCCCTTATTTAGAGACTTGGATGGATTTGCTGGCCTACTCCCTTAAGTGCTGTCAGTATCTTTAGGTCTGGAACAGCTCCGAGACATGATCAGCCTCTCCATCTAAATGCCCAGTAGACCTATGGCCTCTACTGTTATGCTGGGATAGTTTTGCTTATTTTCACTTTTCACTATGAAAGTTATCAGTTCCACAGCATGTTACCACTGCAAATGTTGGACCAGACTTACAGCCTTGTTCCAAACTTATCACTGTATACAACCATGAAAAAGATCATTCCAAGAGAATGTGTACTTGCTGCATATTCCCAGCTGAACCTTTCAGATGGCTCTTAGACTGCCTGAAAGTTTGAGTAAAGGATCATCAGTGCATGGGGTGACAGCTGGTGGCACAGGGTGACTCGCACTGGTCTTTTGTGCCCAGAAGCCCCAGCAGAGGTAGAATGCAACTTATAGCAGTGAAGTACTAAAATTAAAGCCCTGAGTCAGACTTGCAAAACAGTCAAATCTGATAATGAACACTTAGCCATTGCTAAGTCACTGTCCTCTGCTACTGGGAGGCTCTGAGCTGTGTTCTGTTACAGGACAAGGGCATCCCACCATGTACATCAGTGTCTCTGTGGAAGGAGACATGGACATCTCTGTCATTCAAGGACAGTTGGGTCCTCTGAGGACAAAGACAAACAATGGTGATTAGGCTTCTGTTGGCAAGGAAAGCCAGAGAAGTTTCCCACGAACCCCAAATGTCTTTTTTTCTCATGGAAGCTCTCCAGGAGCTGATGGTATGAGTGCTTTCCACCTTCCCTTTGTAAGAGGGAATGCTATGTGGATATTTCTCAGCTAAATTCCCAGTTTGCAAAGGAAGACCACAGGCCTTGAAAACCCGGTGCTGTGAGAAGGGTGGGTTAGGATTTCTGTCACAGACAGGCATAAATCTCACATAGCATCAAAGGCTTCCCTTTTGTTGTTGCTTATATGCCACATATTTGCTTTGCTTTGCCATTTTGGATGCTTTGTAAGATCCCTCCCATCCTGAACCAGCAAATAAACTCTTACCCAGCATCCTGTCCACCCTGCTCAGAGAATCAAAGAGCATCCTGGCCTTTCTCCTCTGCTTCTCATCCCTCTGCTTGGAATAATCCTGTCCCTCTGTCCCTTCCCCCTTGCATTCTGGCCTTCCTTATCTATTTAAAGCTTTCCTTTTTGTATTTTGTCCTCCTCTTTCCCGTTCAAGTTGAACACATGCAGTTACATGGCAGAAAGTCCAAGAAAGAAAATGAAGGCACAAACATGAAACCAGGACACTTTGTACAAAAATCATGGAAACATACATAATGGAGTGGTGGTTAGCCCCTTCTCTGCCTCCTCCTCTCTTAAATCATCTGTCAGTCATAGTTGATGATATTTGTGAATTATTGAAACTCTGCTATGCCAGCTGGGAAGACAAATTTGAATGTTAACTAGATGTAATCAAAAAAATGCATTTTTGTGCTTAGACTCAATCCCTTGCTAATGAAGCAATTTTTTCTGTTTATGACCTACTGAGATTACTACTGACACATCATAAAACTTTTCCTTTCTCATTCATTATTGGCTTTGTCTGTTTTAATTTTTTTGTCTGACAATATTCCACATTCTCCATCCCTGGAGGTATTCAAGTCCAGGTTGGGTGGGGGTCTGAGCAACCTGGTCTAGTGGAAGGTGTCCCTGTCCATGGCAGAAGGGTTGGAACTAGATGGTCTTCAAGGACTCCTTCTAACCCAAACCATTCTATGATTCTATGATTTTATTTTTATGCCATAATTTGTATTTGAAATGCTTTCACTCTCACAGAGTTGGCTCCATAATCTGACTACAAATTCCTGAATGGAAAGGCTTCATTTCCAGACATTGACTGGTGACATAATGGTTGATCTTAAACAGCAAGGATAAAAAGACACGGAAGAAGACTAAGAAAATGAGGTTCATATAATTTGGAAGTCTTAACAGTGGTCAGCACTATCTCCCAGAACATGGTATAACTGGTTCCAGAAGCATATATTGCAAATCCTAGTTTAAAACAGTAGAGCTGACACAAATCCTGGAGTGCAGCAGATTTTATTAACGTGAGAAATGAGTTCTTATGTGGTTACATTTACTGTAAGATGTAAAGTGTGACTCATTTTTGTATTCTGCATTGATCCTGGGCAAAACTGTATGTCTCAGTTGAAAACATATTTAGTATTCTGCATGATGCTTCCATTTGTAATAGCTCAGGAGCACCCATGAAGAGGCTTAGAAAAAGCATTATTATCATAAACAGTGACAAAAAAAAAAGACAGAAAACAATTTGCTCTATTTGTAAAGATAATGGATACAGTGATCATGACACTTTGCAAATAATTTCTCACTCTTAACAATAACTTTACTCCATGGGCTTTAAAAAAATGCTATTAAAGAAATTGTGAAGCAAAGAAAACAAAAAATTTGTGCTTCCTATCTGAACTTCTTACTTCTCATTTTAGCAAATAGTGAACCTGCCACTCCAGAAAACCCATGAAGAGAAGGTGTTGGGAAGATGTACTTACAGACAGATCTGGGTTTTTTGGTACAAGGTACTCTGTTATGGAGTTCCCCAGAACTTGGGAAGTCCCTGCAGCACAGGATTGTTATGATGGGAAGAGAATATGCATTAGCTGGGTATGGGATGGGTGTGATTACTAATACACAAGAACAGTGCTATGAATGCTCGTTACTCTGCCTTTAACAGGTTGACATGAACCACCTCATAGTAGTTAGTGCCTGAGCTTCCAAAACTATTGTTTTCTTGTGTCCTCAGAATCCTCATGTTTCAATAAGTATCTTGAATTACCAACTTAAAAAACTAGTATTTGAGATGTGTGTGAAGTCAATACTGCTTTGGTAATTGCACATAGTATTGACAAGGACAGTTCAACTCAAGTTAACGCTTCAATGTTTTGGAGGGAGCAAAAAGCAAAGCTACAGCAGACCTCATCAAGCCAGGACTTTCTGTTTTGCTGTCAGCATCAACTACACTTTGTCTGTCCACTCTAACAGAGTGCTTGGTTTGTACCAGGGTTTTCCATAGGAAATGACTCATGCCCCAAAACACAGATTTCCTTTCCCCCAGCCTTTGTGACGTTGTCTAAAGTAAGTACCACTCCAGCCACAGAAATGAGGAGATAAGAGTGGATCTGTCAAGAAGAACACTCGCTGTTGCTGCTACTGTTACTCTCACCCAAGCAGACAGGCTGCAGATTTATCAGAAGTGAAGGTAGCTGCTAAAAGTCCACAAAGAATGAAATAACCTTGACAATTGTTAGGACAGTTTACCCTTTACAAGTGTATTTCCTTTGTAGTTTACATTGTGCTTAATATCCAAGGCTAGGTGAGGTAACCTGTTGGGAAAGAAATACTATTAACATAATCACCATTTTAATTAAGTGATGCTGTGAAGGCACAGTGCTGTCATTTACAGCCAAATGAAAGATGATATCCTTCTAGCATAAAAGAATCAATATCTTATGTGTGGGACCCACACAGCCACAATATTTTGAAGGACTAAAGTCTAAACAGGTCATGCTTTTTTCAGGGAAGAAGATGACATGGGTTCCAAGAACCCAGTAATGCCGTTAGCACAAGGCATTGCATCAACATTCTGGCTTTCTCAATATGATTCCTTCTCCAGGCTTCATTGCTGTAGTGGGTTGAGGTGGGTGGGTTACAGTTTAAAGGCTTTATGGAAAAAATGTGTTAGAAACAAGGTTTAAGCTGACACAGCTGCATGAGACTGGAGAAGTACTCAGAAGGAATTAACTCATAAATGACTGGATTTTCTAAATACCTAGGAAATGACTGTAACACATCTGTGTGTTCTTTCTTGTGGGTTAATGTATTCAATTAAATGGTAGAGTTTTGACTTCGGAAAAACATTCTGTTTACAAACTGATTGCTTTCCCTAACTATTACTGTAAAGTAAAAAGTATAAATTATAACACTGTTTAGTCTAGTTTCTTTCATTTCCAAAATGCATTTGAGAAAAAGTCAAGAATTACACTTTTCAATTTTAAGCCTCACAACAGGATTTATTGGTGCCATCTACTGGCTATTTAGTCCTCTTTAAATTTCAACAAATTATGAATAATGTGTTTTAAATGCAGAATAATAAGAACTTTATGAGCCTTACAACTGAATCAGCCAATATCAAACTATGTAATTGGAAAATCTGTAATATTTAAATTACATTAAGTCAAACTTTGGCACAATGTTCCAACAGTGTAACTCAGTTACAAATCTTTTAGATGTGCCAAGAGGAGAAAGCTCGAGGCAGTGTACAACTGCTTGTATACAGACTCCAAACACTAAAGCCACAGACATACTCCTCGTGTCTCAGAGGAAGGCTTCCTCCTGACAACTGCCAACCGTTTCAGATCCCTCCTTCCTAGTGTATGAGTTTGTGGGGCACTAGCATGTTCAGGCAGCAGGTAAACATGGTCATATTGCTGTTTGCCTTTGCTGGAGGGATGTCCCCACAAAAATTTGAAGGAAAAAATGGTGCTTCAGCTCATAGCCCAGGCAAGCTGTGAATGTTTCTGCTGAGGATGGGTTTAAGCTAGTTGGAGGGAGCATGGGCATGGAGGGGATGGCACACAGCCTGTTCCACCACACCCATTGCAAGGGTAGTATGAGCAAGGAGAGCTTGGAAGGGACCTGCTGTCCAGCCCTGCTGAATCCCCTTCTGCTGTATTTGTTCAAAAACATCTGAAGATGACCTAGGCTTTAAATCACTTAAACTTGTTGTAATAAAAATTGTTAAATATTGAAGCAGTGCCAGGGAAAGATCAGTACATTAATATTACATTAACTGAGATGTTTACAATATCTCCAGTGACAGGTGAGAAAAGTACTTACACATCCAAGTAGTTGCATCCCTAATGAGCAATATATTTGAGCACATGCTTAAAATACTTAATCATACTTAAAAGTGCTTTGCTAGATACCAGTGAGAGTGCTCACATTCCCCACTCTCATTAGTCAAGACTTTAACAGAGCCAGAAACAAATGTATTTAGATTATGACTCTGAGAACCAACCTCTGGAATAACTTGCCTAGCAACTAGGTTGTAAGCAAAGAAAGTATATTAATAGTGTGCTTCCTTTTCTCTGTCTTTTCCCATCATCTAACAAAAACATGAAAGTCTTTAGGAAGGAAAAGAATGTTATTTAGCCATATCAGAGATTTATGTAAGAAAGTGCTTTCTGATGGAACAAACTAAGCCTTCACCTTATATAATGACATATTTATATGGTACTAGTAGAGCTCACAGCTAAGGCTGCAAAACTCCGCACAAGACCCTATTTTCAGGTGCTTGTTACTTTGACAGACTATCTTTGACAAATTTCTGTCATTTGGCTGAAATTTGCACACCTTGGATTTTTGTCTGGTTGTTTCACAAAAATTTCATATTAAGTTTTCTTTAAAATCATGCAAGACATACAGGTCTTATTAAAAGACCTGGTCATATTAAAAGGTCATATTAAAAGGTCATATTAAAAGTATAACAGAAGCTTGTCCGAGAATCTTCCAATGCTACATACTGGGAAGTAGAGACTTTTCCTTTGGTATAGATACCCTTGGTATAGATCCCTACATAGTTGTGCTGCCATTTCCATGAAATGGAAATGGCATGGAAATTTACTTAGTCAATGGAACTAGAAAGGAAAGAGAGTTCATTTGAAATTTGCTGGAGTGTGAATCTGCACTGAACATGTTTTGTTCCTGCAAGTTTTCAGTGTGTCTGATGGTGATCCCAGAGCTGAGAGCAACTCTGCAACTTTATCAAGGGCTGAGCAAGATCTTGAAGAGCTTCTGCAGAAGTGGAGCAGGGAGACTTCCCGTTGCACAGTCCTGATGCTCTTGCTGCCAGACCCCTGGAGCTCCTGAAAAGAAAAATATATTTCTGGGATGGGAAGAGCTGCAAATTTAATTCCAGCTATCAAATTACTCCATTTGCTCAAATGGCAGGGCTATGTGGATCTGCAGCAGGTAGGCATAATCCTCCTCATGATTCATAGAAGTGCTAAAATGGTTTTGGTAAGGGAATCTGAAGGAGTTTTGTGTTTCTGTAGAGTGGCACCGGCAATGACACATAAAATATCTGCATGAAGAGAGAGCTTTTAGATGCTTGTTGTCTTCTGAATAACGAGGTGCAATTTCACACTCTCCATCATCCATGGATGGATTCTCTGGATAAACGCACCAACCTGCACAGACTATCTCAGGGCTCATTAGCAGAGAGGCAGTGCTGCCTGAACGTTGTCAAACCATTTCTAAATCTGGTTTGCATGTCTCGGCATCTGGTGTTTCCTGTTCCAGTCCTGGAGCATGGAGCAAGTTGCATGGCTGAACAGCAGCCTGATGAGACCTTGGGTGGCTCCATGCTGAGAAATTTGGTTGCCTCTGCTTAGTAACCTTCAGCATTTCTATAGTTAGGTCTCATTAGCTCAGCTCTGTGTTTGCGAACATGGCTGAGTGCTACTGGACAGTCCTTTTGTGGTGTGTGTGGTCACAGCCAGCAGATGTGGGTGCAGGGGGAGGACAGTTCACACATCCTCGAGCCAGGCCTCTGGAAGACGGTGGTAGCCTGAGCACCAGAGTCACTTTGGTTTAACAATCATTTCTCTTTGTTCTCACCACAGCTTTCCTTTCCTCAGCAAACACTTCAGATCACTTCCCTGTCCTTCATTAAATTGAATCATTAAACATCGATTTCGAATATTAATCTCTTCCTCAGTTGTAGCCTCATCTACTGAGTGCCCATACCCATCATGTGAGGATCTGGACCTTTTGCAGGACGGTGGCAGCGTGAGTGGCAGTGAAGGTGGCACTGCGGGTGGCAGTGAAGGTGGCACTGCGGGTGGCACAGCGGGTGGCACTGCGGGTGGCAGTGAAGGTGGCAGTGCGGGTGGCAGTGAAGGTGGCACAGAGTGTGGCACAGCGGGTGGCACTGCGGGTGGCACTGCGGGTGGCAGCGCAGGGCCGGTCACCCTCTGCCATGGAGCCCTCGCGTCCCCGCGCGTGGCAGCGGCCCCGGTGCGTTTGGAAACAATCCTCGGGATCGCTTCCACCGGCAGGACACGCTCCTGTCCCAACACTGTAAGCTACCTCAGCATTTGTACAGTGCATTGCAGAATTTAATACCGAGATGTTCACGAGAACCCAAGTGTCGGGTCTGTTTGAGGGGTTTTTCGCGCCGTTTGTGTCTGTTCTACAGTCCCGGGGCCCTTCCCGGCCGGGGCTCCACCCGAGGGGGCACGGACCGCCCCGGGGCCGCGGCGGCACAGCCCAGGCGGATCGCTGGGCCGCGCAGCCCGGACGGGCCCTGCCCGCCACCACCGGCTCCGGCCCCGCCGGGGCGGGAAGGTGCGGCCGCCCCGCCCCGCCCGCCAGACGCCACATCCTGCAGGTGCCGCGGGGCGGCCATCGCGGAGGGGCCGCCGCCGGTGAGTGCGGCGGACACCGCGCCGGGCCCCGTCCCGTCCTGTCCCGGGGAGCGGCGGCTCCGACCCGGGGCGGCGCTGCGGGGTTGCCGCCGGGAGGCGGGTCCCGGTGAGGGGGCGGCGGGGGCGCGGCCCGGGCGTGGCGGGGATGTGGCGCCGGGGCCGCTCCCGCCGAGCCCCGGGTCCTGGGCCGACCGCTCCGCCGGGCCCGCGGGCGCCGCTTCCCAGGGCGGGGCTGGGAACGGGACGTTGGGTGCGGCGGTGGCTCCGGGGCCCGGCGGGAGCGGGGGCTGTGCCGAGCCGAGCCGCGGCCACGCGTGTGTGCGGGGCCGGGCAGGGTTGCGGGAGCTCCGGCCCGGCCCGAGCTGCCTCTCCCTGCGGGCCGGCGGGGAGGCCGGGCGGTCGCCCTCGGGTTCTTTCTGCTGTTCACTGCTCTGCTCCGTCTTTGCACGTACAGGCTCGAAGAAGAAGGGATTTAGTAAAATCGCGGTCAGCCAAAATGGGGCAACACCTAAAGCACCTGTGAGGAGTCTGTGTGTGTGCCTTACTGCCGTGTGCTGGAGCCAGCAGAGGAAGATGTGTGTTTTTATCCTTGTGAAAAGCCGGGCTGTCTAACTGCTGAACAAAGCCATGTACTGAAATTGGAGATCCTGACAAAATGGGAGCACTTGTGTTCTCTGCGACTTGCAGTTTACTTCTAGCCCTCGTGCGAGGGCACAGTTTATTTACATGTGAACCAGTCACTATCTCCAGATGTTCAGGAATGCCTTACAATATGACTTTTTTCCCAAACATCATGGGACACTACGATCAGGACACAGCTGCTCGCAAAATGGAGGTAAGTTCTCTCCCTCCTGCTGTAGTATGTAACAATTTTTCTTCTCGTTAAGAAGTTATTTGGGATACCTGTTATGCTTAGTGACAAAGCAGATGATGTTTAGTTAGTAACGTTTCTTTAAGTGTTTCAGTGTGTGCTGGAGCTCCTTGGTTGTATAAGCTCTGTGTAAGGGAGCTACAGACTTCCTTCCCTCACCCCGCCTTGGATCCTGTATTAAGAGTGGAAGAGGAATGGGTGTAGCATAGCAATGTGGCTATTCAGAGCATTTTGGCACAGCTGATCACATAAGCCCGGGCACCTTACTGTTAAACAGAGCAATTGTTGAAATTCTCTGGGGAAATAGCTAATGATATCCTGGCCTGCCTGAACTCAGTGCACAAATCGTATTCGGAAGCTGCTCATTGCACCTCTCAGCTTATATCTACTAAGGAGAGGCACCTAAACTTATTCTTAGTCCTATTGGCCATTGCAGGTTTTGCATTCTGTTGTCTTCTGATTGGATGCTTCTGACTGAGAGAGCAACTTTACTGTTTGTTTTTTTTTCCTCTGACTCAAAATAAGCACTTTTCTTACCTGAACTGTAAGTGTGGCTCCCTTGAGAATATGCTACCTTGTGGAAAGGCTTTGCCGATAGCAATACCTGTAAAGGGCAAGAGCCTCTCTGGGTGAGAGGCTTGTAAAACAAGTTTTAAACCTGTTTTAATAATGGCTTTTTCAGTGGTAAGAGAAGGGGGAAAATCTTAACACACATCTTGAAAAGCTCAGTGTCTTCTGCTGTGTAGAAAGTGAAACACAAGTGAGTTGAAAATTAGGTTTCTGTTTTTTAAAAAAAAAATTATAGGTGGTATTGGAGGTGATTACAGTTACTAATATCTTATTTGCATACTCTTTACTGAGCTTGGAGGAGGAGCTTGGTTCAGTTGCCAAAATATGTTTTTAGTGTTGCTTGGGATAATCAGGATTCCCTGTTTGGCCTCCAGCTGCCAGCCTGGAATGGCACAGGCTTTGGTCTTGCATTGGTTTTGTCAGCCTGGTGTAAATGTGGGAAATTCAGCCTGGGAAATTCTGGTATCGAGTGTTAAGCCATCTGAATTTAGCTACAGATCTCTGACAAACTTTTAAATTGGTAGTCAGGCTGTAGGCTTCAGTTGTGAACTGTGCAGTGCCTTCTCTAGTTGTCATTTGTTAGGAATGCTTCCTGCAGTGTCTGCCACTTTATCTCCTCAGGTATGCTGCTGCTTTTTACTTGGTGTGTCTTGACTGCAACCATTGAGCCAGCATTTGTCAGTATTTGTGCCTTCCAGTCATGCTGTTGTTGGGACAGGGAGACCACAGAGCCATTTTTATTAGGTTGCTGTGACTGACTTTTCTGAACTGTCAGTAACTCGTGCCTACTGCATGTGTGGAGCAAGCTCCTTCTGGAAAGGGTTCATGGCTCACCTGTCCTTATATAGCTACTTAATAAAAAATTGTGAGGTAGTGAGAAGTTTTGTTGTTTTTCCTCTTTTTCCATCTTGTCACCCTTATAACCACTACTGCAGTGGTCAGTCACTGCTTAGCCAACTGACTGGGTGGCTATGGGGAACAATGGTGTCTATTAGCACTTGATTTCCCTACCCTGTTTCATTTGCTTCCTGTCATTGCTACTACCTGGCCTCTAATTTGATATTCCTCACTACTGTAGTGCTGGGCAGACATTTCTAAACTGCCTAATGTGTAGTGGTCTGCCTGCCTTTATTTGTGATCCAGCAGTGCTGATGGACTACCTAGTCAAAGTGAATTTTTAAGACAGCTGCTATCCTGGTGAAAGGGGCAGGAAGTTTCCTCCCATTCTGTTTGTAGCTCGTGTTGAATCTGTTGCTAGCAGTTACATTTGGAATGAAGGTGGTGAGCTTATGATGGTTCATTGCTGGGCCTTTTTTCTTAGAGACCAGTGTGTACCAATGTCACTTACACATTTTGGTGTGATTCTACGCTGTGTCACTAACAGCACCAGCACAGTTTGTCCCTAGTTGATTGCAACAGAGGACCTTCCGGAATTGTCACCGTGTTCTGCTTTTCTGGGGACTTGGTGTTGCAGCAGGGGGAGAGGAGTTACTGACTTCTGGAATAGTGTTTAATTTCACTTTGCAGCCATAAGGAGGCAGTGGGTTGGGAGGTGGAGGAGACTTCTGTCGTTTCAAGAGCTTGAATTTTTCTATAATTGGCAGTTCAAACTTCATTCATACCAAAGAAAGAATTTTAATAGTACATTGGCTAAAACTTTCTTTTGATCCTCAGTAGGAATGCTTAAAGGCTTTGGTTTTTAGTTCTGTCTTGCTCTTCCCCCTCTCCTCCCCTCCCCATGGCCTGTTTTCAAGACTGGGCATTAGACTTATATCTTAGGATGTAAGGTCTCACTGTGTTTTGAGGCTGATGTTTGCAGTATTTTGCTCACCATATCTTAACTAATTCTGAGTAAGCTGCTTAATCATGCAATCTCAAGGAAAAGGGGAAAAGACTTCTTCAAGAAATCAAAAGTATTTTGTGCAGAAAGAGCTGTGGTGTTAGGCCAGTTTATGTTCCTATTCCCTTTGAAAACTTCTGGGGAGTGCTTACTCCCAAAAAGGATAAAGATTTGTCAAGGGGACAAGTGTCACCTCAAGGTGAAGTTCACTCTCCAGAACCATGGTAACTCGTGATGTCCCATTCTCAAGGCTCTACAGGTGTGTTCTGCTTCAGAGAGTGTTAGAGAGCACAGCCAGGAGAGCTGTGCTTTCCGTCTGCTGGTGCGCAAAGTCTTCTGTACAGTTTCTCTGCTTTCTGGGAAGGTGTTAAATTGGTATTTCTGGATGGTGTCTTCATAGTAATCTTCCAGGAGAGGATGATGTGGAGCTACTGTCTCAGGTGGTGGTTGCCCTCCAGGAAATCAGCTGATACATGGTCTTTCAATTCTGCCTCATGTATCAGCTGTTTGTAATGATGTGCTATAAACCAGAACACTGAACCACTGAGAGCAGGAAAATTACTAACTCAGTGTTAGGGCCTCTGTTGTGGATGTTTCGGCTAGTGATGATAGTCCCTCTGGGATCTTATTTTCTGTAATAAAAAAGATGTAATTTCCAGTTGCTCCCTCCATTCACATATTTATTTATTTAGTTTAATTCCGAGCTTTCAATTTGGCAGGCTGAGTTTTAGCTTCTTGAGTTTTACTTTATATTTGGATTAGTTCTGTTTACACAACAAGTGGTGATTTTAGTAAAGTAAAACCACATGACTTTGTGGTGTGAAGTTTTGTGTATGTTAGCTAAACAGCTGCATCACAGTGGAATTGTTTGCAGATGTCTACCATATCTGTATCTCAAAGCAGTTTAACAGTAACACTGCTCATGTTACTACTAGTTCAGATTGGGAGGCAGAAGATCTAGGGTTTGTCCGATGAGGCAAATAGATGGACACAGCAGATCTGGTTCATTACAGCTGTACTTAAATAGGTATTAACTCCCCCTCGTGGTCATCCACAAAACCAAGTCACCTCTAAATCCAGAGTAATTCCTACTTTAACTATCCTGGTTGTCAACATAAGGAATTATTCCAGCAAGGCAAAGAATATTACTGTGTCGTAACTTATGTTCATATCTCTTAATCTGTTCTACTGCAGTTCTGGAATGTGTCCACAGGAGACAAACCCTTAAGATTTCCTGACGTGGGTAAGATCCGCAGGTCTATAGAAGTACAAAGGGAAAAGGCTTGCCAGTGACTTTTTAAAGCAGACTGTGGAAAACACTGGAAAATATCCCACAGAGAGCAACAAAATACCTCAGAGAGACTGGAAAAATGATTCAGGAGTGAGTTTTCCATTCACTTCTGAGTTCATGGTCATGTGCCAGAATATGTGTGTGTCTATGGAGAATTAAGTGCAACTGGCTGCAGCAGTGGCAGAAATTTGTGTGAGAACTGGGATCAGTTTAAACAAAACCATTTAGAGGGGTTTAAGAAGTACCTTCAAAAGCTTAATATTGAAATGGCATGAGTTAAAATTTGTAATGTAATGGCTTAATTTGCTTCCACTAAATACAAATTTACAGTTAATTCAATAAAACAATACTTAAAAAACCCTGAAAAACCGTTGTCTGCAAGCTTAAATTGGTACATGTGTGTGTCTGTGTGTGTTTATATATATACACAGGAAGGAGGAACCTGTCTACCTCTGTAGGTTGGGAGTTTTGGGGAAAGAAGTACTGTTTTGTAAAAAACTTATTACCGGGATATCCTGCAAGGTAGCACAGGTGTGAATTTACTAAATTGTTTTCATTTTTTGTGCTCTCTTGCTCTCAGGTGTTCCCAAGAAACATCCACCATCTTTAGTTCTTACAGTGGTTCTTGCAGCAACGCATTCATAAGCAGTTTTTGCTGATTCCTATGGGTGCAGTAAATTACAGCCATTAAAAAAGTGTTTGTTACCTTCAGTACTGAGGCCCATTATCAAGCATGATTAGCTTGCACAGATTGTCTGAAACCAGAGAGGTGAATGTGTGTAATCCTATTACACTGGTTTTAAGCGTATCAGTCATTCACAAAGTCTGCTGCTGCTTTCTCTGAACAGCATTCCTTGTTGCTGGATAATGTGACTAGCACTGCCTTGCTCTTTGTTCTGAAAGGATGTTGTTTAGAATGAACGGGGGGTCCAAAGTGATGTGTGTTTGATGAAGAGATGGTAACTGGGGTTCATGGAGATGGTGTTGACAGAGTGATTCCAAGAGCCTCCTCATTATCCATTTTAAGAGGCTATGTCTACACTGGCAAGTAATTTGTGTTACAGGTGTTACAGGAGTGGATCACTACGTGAAGTTGTTAGCACATTTCTTACCTGTCGGCTCCATGAGACTGAGGAGTTTTACTCTGGGCTAGATTTAGGCCAGTGCCCCTGTGCAGGAGGTCTGAAGCTGGCCTACAGAAGGCTGTCTTCCAGATCTTTCTCAACACAAGACCTCTTGGAAATACCATGATATCCTGTTGTTGATCTCCTGCGCATGTCTGTCCCTTTCACGGTGCCCTGGCTAGTGTTCACCTGTAGCTGCTGTGGTGGTTTCTTAGTCTCCCTGTCCAGACTGCATCTTGGATTCCCCCTGATCCATACTCTTATGTGAGATGTGGTCCATGGCTAAACCAAGGCACTCTAAGTGTGGAGTGATGGCCTTAGTCCTGTGGCTGTAACCTACTCCAGGAGGACACCTGTGGATGGAGTCATGCAAGCTTCCCTGAAGCTATTTGTATTGAGAAGGAAAACAGAAACAGAGCTACTGAGTTTGGAATTTCTTTGCCTTCATCAATGGGAGGTGGTTAGGGCTTGGTAGCTGAGCTGATTGGGAGGAACACATCATCCTTGGAAATGGGAAAAACCAGCAATGGGTTTAATTTTCCTTATGGAGGATGGATGTGATGTTCAGGGTGACAGCTTGGCTATAAGGTGTTGCCTTATGTCTTCACTGATAAAGACCACAAAAAGCAAATGGTCCAGGAAAGGACCACATGAGATGGGGAATGTGGTCAAATGTCCATGCTTTTTTATTTCTAGTTTGACAGTGCAGTGATTAAATACAACAATTTCTAAAACCAGTGTTGTATCATCCCTTTAGTTCTTTATCCATTCCAGAGGAGGGGATGGGAATATCTGCACCATAGAACTTGGTGGCTTTTTCTCTCTCTCACTGTTGACTGTTGATTCACCAGCCCTTAGGGACAAACATGGTTCTTTTATCCCACTTTGCCTTTTTGGGTCTTTTCTGTGTATTGTGTGCATCTGTGACTGCTGTAACACAGTCTTAATTTGCTTGCCAGAGGAAGAGGTGCATATGTCTGCCCTGTTCTTCTGAACCACGAAGTGGAGATGAGTGGAGACTTGCTTGCTTTCTGCTTAGCCATTAGAAGAAGGGGAGGTGTGCAGGTGTGCATAAGAGTGTGTAAGTAGGTGCTGTAAATGGGGGGAGATAGGTCTTTAGAGGACAGAAAGGATGTGCTTTTACCAAAGATACCTGCTCTTCTAGATGAGAGCTTCCTGAGAGAAAAAAAGATCACTCATCTTTCCTGTACTTAAACTTCTGGTAGATCAAGTTCTTTCAAAGAATAACCACATCCTTCCAAGTTTGGCCCATGCTGTATTCCCTGGAGGGCCTGCATAACCAGGTTTCTTTAGTCTCAGTAGCTACTGCCACAAAGCACTTAGTGGCCAAACTCTCCACATATTTATCCTGCATGCAGAAACTAAAAGCAGCTTTTTGGAGAGGGACTGTACCCATCCAGCCTCATGGTGACCTAGCAATACCCATCTGTCCAGGCACCATGTCCCAGCTGCATATTGCTTCACATGAGATAATGCTCTTGCAAGGAAGGTACAAGGTGCACCGTTTTAAGAATCCAGTTGTGTGTGGGATCTCTCTGGGAGTATGAGTAGAGCTTGAAAGTAAACACTATATACTGAAGGTTAATACAGACCACAGATCATAAGATGAGAGAGAGGAAGAAAAGGTGGCTTTGAGTTTTTAAAACAGGAGAAAGAGGGAAGATAATAGTGGGGAAGGGCACCAAAATAAGTACTGTGGGCTAACAATAAGGGAACACTGTCTAATACAGGCGTTCAGAACTGGGGAATATCTCAGAGTGTGGCCAACTGGAAACAGTGAAAGCAGAAGACAGAGGTAAGAACTGGAGGTGCTGTGATAGATGACTGCAGCTTCATGGGCTTCAGCATAGTCAGGTGACTTGTGCATGCCTGGGTGACATCTCCTACATCACAACAAAGTTGGTATTTTTTAAGGTGGTTTAAATTTTCATTTAAGACTGCTTAAAAATGCATGGAGTAGGCAAGAAAGAAATGGTGTAGGGTTGTTACTCTGGTAAGTTGGGTGGTGCTGTTCTGCTGAAGTGTGTCTCCACATTCACAGAGAGGAGTGGGAAGCATGAGTCTACCCTGACTCTTTTGGAACCAGAGCAGTAATGACTTCTACTGGAATTTTTTTTAAATGGGGGGCTTTTTTAAAGATAATGGACAGTCTATAAATATTGTTATGGGAAATCCTCTTCATTGGATTCTGCACAGAAGGTTCAGCAATAAATCCATTTACTCCTGTAATGTATGGCAGATAGGTGGAGAATTTAAGATTTATGTTCTTCTGCTACCGCAGTCCAGATACAATGAAGCTCTGTCTAGACTTCAGATGTTTGAGGGCCTGCAGTATACTTTCCTTCAGTTAACATGTATTTATTTGTCTGTCTGTTATGCTCTGTATAGTATACTTTCTCATGTTTGTTATGGACTGTAGATTGCAGAGGCTGGAATATCTATAATTTAGGTCAAGCTATAATTTAGGTTAGGACCAAAAAAATGCAGTGAATTTTGGTAATAAGCTATTTTAGAAAGTATTGGGAATACTTGTACTTTAGTTTGCTTCAGAATAACTTCTTAGTGAGATGTAATATTCCTGTTACATTGTTTATAACCTTTTTTTACAGTTAAAAAAGACACAGATATATGTATTTTTATTTTGCACATGAAATACTTAGAGGGGAAGCATGGAACTATGTTGTTTTACTGCAGAAAGGAATTCTGTAGTTGCTAGATCCCTGTGTGGGCCATTCACTTAGGAGTTGGATCTGATGATCCTGTTGAGTCCCTTCCAACTCAGAATATTCTGACTGTATATAGTTAATGCAAAACAATACAGAGCTTATAAAAGTAAAAAGCAGAATAGCCTTCTTTATATTTCTTTGTCTGTGTTTGTTTATACTGTCAATGGCAAGTTTAGTGCCCAAGTTGGTGTTGGAGTAGTTTTTTGGAGTTTGCTTTATTTTTTTCCTTAAAGTTCATGAGTGCCTTACTATCCTACTGACCTTTGAAAATCCTTCCCTCACATGTCTTCTTCCTTACACTGTTTGGATTTCTGATTAATATTCCCTTCAACTTTGAAAAGCTAGTATGAAAGTTCAGACCTGAATATATCTGTATATTCATACATATATATGTGTGTATATATATGTATATATGTTTATTGCATGTGTAGGGGTGAAGACTTGCACGGTGAAGACTTTGCAGATACATTTGTTCTTGTTGTAAGTATGTTGAACATGTAGGTGATGAGTAATTCAACTCCCTCAGCAGTTGCACAGCCTGGGATCTGAACTGTTGCCTGGATAGTTCAGCTTGATGAAGTGATGAAGTTGAGGCCCACCAAGCAGGGGCACCTGGCTGCTTGCTGGCCAGTCCCCGAGCCTCTGCAGTTTATAGCACAGGGTTTTTTTGAGATCAGCTGCCATCCTCCTTTCGCCTTTTAAACAGCGATGCTTCAGGTGCTGACTGGTGGGCAGCTCCTGCCCCACATGGCTGTGGGAGGAGAGGACTGCTGGGAACAGTCTGGCTTATCAGCTGTTGCATGTTGAGCTGCTTTGTTCAGAGCCCTTTGAAAGTCCAAGTACGTGTTTGGCCTTTGCTGTTCAGTTGAAGGACAAAAATAGGCTCATATCTTTGCAAACATCTTTCATTGCAGAGCAGCATTGTTTGGCCCACTTGCTTGTTTACTGTCTTCTTTCTCTGCGTCATCCTCTGCCAGCTCCTTAAACTCTAGATTTAACTTGAGTAGGAAATTGAACTATTTTTTCTTTTAAACTACGAGGCAACCTACTTTGTACTTTAACAGAATACTTCATTCTTATTTATGTAAATGTTAAATTGCTTACGTCTTAAAAATGTTTGACAAGCTTTTAAATTAAACACGACTTCATATGTCTTTATTCTATTGTAAAAGCTGCAGAAAGTATTGCTGCTTTGTTTAAAAGCAGCTTATTAAAATAAAAGTCAAATTCATGTGCTTTCAATGGTTTTTTTTTTTACTTCTGTCAAATTAGGATGCACTAATAATGTATATTAAACTTGTATATATTCAAATTTATAATGTATATATTTTATATATTCATATCTAAAATATTTTGTTCCTGTCAGTGAATTTTAGTCCTGAAAACTTTTGTTGTTTTACCCATGTAAAACATACATTATGACTGATACTTGCTGCTGCCAGCAGTAGTTGATTATTACCCACAACTCAGGTAGGACATGGAATATATGGCCCCCCCCAATGAGTTTATACCATGTTCCACGGTAATTTAAAGGATGGTTGACATTGCACTAACTTTCATGAGCCGCACCATGTTTCTGTTTTGCAGTTCTGCTGTTAAGTAGCAACTTTTAGCAGACATGTAGCAACAAGACACTGACACTTAAACTGCCTTGGCCTCCTGCAAAATCCTTACATACGAAATTAAAAGTGTCTTTAACTTGCCTTTGATCTAAATCCATCAATGTAACTTCCAATGGGAAGAACCTACTCTTTTCTCAACCTTGCTTTGAATCTAATTGAACTTGAAAATTTCATCCTTCATTTAGTTTCATGTGTTGGGATGTTTATTTATCATGACTTAGTTAATTGTGCATGAACTAGGAGTCAGAGATTCTTGGCAGGTGATTCACTGTGACCATCAGCAAATTGCCACCCTTGCCAGCCCATCTAGGAATACTATATGAAGGCATTAATCTCTCTGGGCTTGATGCTAATCCTGTTTGCATCCAGTCCAGAATAACTCTGTTGTAACAACAGTGTGGGATTAAATCAACCGTGCCATACTTGTTCTGCTGTTTTTAATTGAAACAGATTATCATTGTAAAAGTGACTAAGGGTACTGTGAAGATTAATTGTTAGTATAGTTCTGTGAATATAAAGAGTAATTACTGTCTCTTATTCTGAGACCATTTATGTACACTATGATTGACGGTGGCTGTATTTCCTAACTATCACATCTGAAAACATATATGTATACACATATATTTGGGTTGGGGCTTGGGGCTGTACTTCAATTCTATAGTGACACTTCCTAGACAGTAAGCGTGTTTGTATTGTAAATTATTAATAATTAATTTTTAATTATTAATCATGAAAGTGTCCTTGAGGAGCAAAGGAGTTGAACTTGGTGATCCTTATGCATCCCTTCCAATTTGAGATACTCTGTGACTCCATTATTTAGGTAGGTGTTATTTCCTGTAAAGCAGATATACAGTTTCATGAATAACAGTGTGTATCTTTAATATAGGTAGGAATCTCGGGTACACAGTGTAGTATGATTGTAGAAATACAGATTTAAGCCTGCCTTTGCTTCAGAGACTGAAATACACGGTTATGTAACCAACAAGGTTGTCATGCTGTTGCTTTAGGTCAGAAGATTTGTATGAAACCAAGAAAGAGGTGACATTGCTTAACACTGAGACAGTTGGTGTCTGTCCTTGTTTAACTTAGTAAACCTCAGTGTTAACTGGGTTAACTAAGCTAAATGTTTTAACTTGTAGTTAGACCTCAGTAGTTAGGAAAATAGGTTGTTACTCTCTTAGATACCTGGCTCCAGTGGCTGAACAAAGGCTCTAATCCTCTGTATATCTCAGTAATTCAAGATATTTCCTGTCTCTTACAATCAAGGTTTGCTGTGGCTGATTCTAACAAAGACCTTGATATTTCGATCCAATGTTTTCTATATTATCTGAGTATCTCTGTGACATTAATCAGCAGAGTACAGAAGAATATTTTCCCTTACTTTTTTTGACATATCTTGGTAGTTATCATGCATCCCAACCCAAGAGACGTCTGATCATTTCTGGTAATGCTTTTCTCCAGGATAAAACTGAAATGAGGTACAAGAGAGCATTTTCAGTGTCTGCCTGGAATAATGAGCTTGTTTTTCTTGTGTCTTGGAATTGTAAGCCTGCTAAGCACAAAACAGAAGCATCCTGAGTACAAGATCCATGTACAGTTCTAGATTGCAATTTGCTTGTTGGTAAAGCTCGTTTAAGAACATGTTTGCACCTAGACCTTTATTCTGTATTTTGTAACATTTGTTTTGCTTGTCTTAGTTGTGTTACTGTTTGTAGGACCACACTGTAACTGGATTTCTGAGGTAGTTTGGCTTTGCCTCTGGAAAAGATATAGCATAGACACACCTCATAAGGAATCTAGAATTTACTAAGTCAGATGTTGGTGTTTTGTTAGTGGAAAGTTTGCGTCCCACAGTCCTCAGTTCTTCACTAATACTGCTTGAGGCAGTGCCCCTCCTGCTGTTAAAGACAGCAGGACTTTAACAGTTGACTTTAACAGCATTGACTTTACAGTTGCTATTAGTTTGTTGGTTTGGATTTTGGATTTTTGTTTGTTTGGGGTTTTGGTTGGTTGGTTGGTTTTAGATTGTTACTATATTCTAGTTTGCCTTATGTTTACTGAGTTTTGTTTCCCATTGTTAAGAAGATGAGAATTTTTATTTTAGGACTTACATTAGCCGTGTTTCTGGTTTTTAAAGAGTCTGCCTTCACTCTATTTTTAGCATTGCCATCACCAAATCTGCAGATTTTCATCTCTCTTCTTCATATGACAGGGCAGTGTTGCTAATGCTAGAAATGCCAAGTGCCCTAGTTTCCTGGAAGAGCCTATGTTGTTTGATTGTGCCACGGGCAGACCCTGAACTTCCTGAAGAGGGGAGGACTATGGTACAAGATTCTGAGTTTAATCCCAGACTTGCATATTCAGGACACCAGTGTGTGCATGCGTGCAGCTTACCCAACTAATCACTTGGATAAAAAATGGTTTGTCGTTGGGACATCCATGGTTAAAGTGGTCTTGAAGCAACTGAATTTTACTGTCAGTGAGCTTGTGGTCTTGGCTTTACACTTTTTCCTTCCAGACGATGCAGCTGGGGGAGAAAATACTTTGGTTTTGGTAAGATTTGCTTTTATGGTCCATCAGGAACTGCAGACATGCTATTTTCTCTGATGAAACTTTTCCAAATTGGCCAACTGGAAGTGAAGCCCACATTTAAAGATACCTAATTGTTAGCAGAGTTCCAGACACAGTTCCCTACTACTTCTGCTGTTCTTAAATGGTAAAAGTAGGCTGTTGCTGAAAGTAAATTTGTATTTTACAAATCCCATTTGTGTGTGCTTGAGGCAAAGTATTACATTTTATAGAGGTTTTTTGGTTGCGGGAACTCATTGGCTATAAAATCTGTTAAGAGTTTTTTGAGGGACTCAATGTATTTGTTGAAAGGGGTAATTCAGACAGTGTGTTACACTTCAGTTTTCAAAAAGGTTTTGACATGGTCATATCCTATGTTTTTTTTAAAGCAACTCTGCTGGTAACCCATTGGGGACTTTATTTTCCAATGCCTCCCTGCCTAAGAAGAAAAGTATGAATAAATAAATGTTTTTTCACAGTAAGGGTTATTAAATCATGAGCTGATAGTTTCATGCTATACCAAATAAGTAACTAGAGTGGTTCCCCCTACTTATCTGTACAGAAACCTCTGATACACAGCTAATTCATAAATGGACCTAGAAGAGGGATAGATAATAAGTTTGCTGAGAAAACAAAATTGGTGAAAGAATTGCAGATTCCTTCAGCAGTTCAATCTGCTAGATTCAACTGGACAATAAAATGGTAGGTGGGATTTAGGGTTGGAAAATGCAGAGTAATGCATATGGGAAAAAAATTACTCCCAGAGTTATAAGTATGAGGAAAAATAACTCCCACTATCTGTACAAGTGGGTGGGCACAGTATTAAATTGGTTGCTGTCACTCAGAAAGAGTTTTCGTCACTGTACAAATGTGAGGTCAGTGTTCAAATGTAGTCAAGGTAAATAGAAGGCAAAGTATAGTATGAAAGGAATAGAAATCAAAACTGAAAGTATTACTATACTAACGTATAAATATATGGAAAAAGTAGAGTGCAATCTGTTAGCTGTTTGTCAAAACACAAATTAGGTTCCAAAACCAAGAGTTACAATAAACAAATAAAATGCAGTATCTTTCAGCGGTGCCTGCTTAAATTATGCAAGATAACTTACTACTTTTATATTTTACAAAATGTTTAAGCTTAAATGGTTGAAAAAGGGATTAGATGCATTTCAGGAAGAAAGGTTTGTGAATGTCTTTTCAACACAGTGGTCATGTTATAATCTGCAGCTTGTTTCCTAAACCACTGGTTGTAGGAAACTGGGAGAGATGTCAGCTTGGTTACATCCCCCTTGTTACCAGGCAGGGTGAGAATGGGGTGTCCAGCTAAATGGTCTGACTTGTAAGGTTGGCTTGTGTTTTCGGAACATCAAACTTCTTGCTCTTGTGTTCGTACTTTCAGGTGTCAAAAGGTAAGTATTTTTAGCTGAAAGAAACATTGTAACAACAATTACTTTTGGCAGCTGAGTCCTTGGAATTCTACTCTGATTACATTATAGGCTAAGCGTAGCTTTCTTCCTAAAAATTTGCATTTTTCAACTTATCTGTTAAGATGGTTTTGGGTTTAAATAAAATATGTTCTTTAAACAACAGTGTTTAGCCAATAACAACATGCTTTAGTAAAAGTCTTGGAAACATTTTATTTTTGCTTGTCATTGTCTACCTCTGATATACAGTATCATTGTGTAGTGATTCTTGTGATATTTTAGCTTTTAAGTGGCTTTATACAGCAGAAACTCTGTTAAAATGGTAAAGGTTGGTTTTATGCCCTGACTTTCTTTACCAGCCAACACTTTCTTTATACTCATTTTCTGTATCAAAGGAGTGAGCTTACAATACATAGCTGTATTAGTTATGTTGGAAAATTCTATTTAAAAACTGTTAATTGCTTATCAAAAGAGCTGGTAAAATTGTTTTTATAGATAAAAATATTGTGTTTTTTAAAAATCCTTACTTTTCTAGAGAAGGTATCCCTGTTTTACTGAATTCTGTGAAAGTTTTTGACTGGCAGCCCAAAACTTGCTCTAGAGAATTACTTTTTATCAACTGAGCTGAACTATGGGTGACAAAAAGGAAGAATTCAAAACAATCAAGACAATCTGTGCAAGACTTAATGTCAAAAGTAAACACAATTTCTATAGGAGTTGAATATGATTACCTAGGCTATTGTCTTTATTTTATCCTAAGTGCCAGGAAGAACAGAGCAAATATAAATTAACAATTGAAAAGAAAAGCAGCATCATAATTATGCAGAGGGAATTTAATTCATTTAGGGTTAGCGCCTGACTACTTTTTCCTGTGAAGCCATGCAGTGTTTAGGAAATAATCCAACTTACAGAACTGGAACGCAGTATACCAGGGCAACATTTCTCTCCTTGTCATGAAATACTCAGATCTTGGGTTCCTACAAAGGCAGCTCCAGAGCAGACGTTCAGAGAGGGGATCAAACTTCTGTGTGCCTGCTGTCATGGCAGATGCAGAACACAGCTGGAGTGCTCTGAAGGGTAGTGCCAACAATTTTTTTGTTTTTTTTTCATAAAGCACTTCTATGTCATTCTTGCTCTGCCTGATCTTTTCTTCCCCTCTCCCCACACATCCCTGTGTTTATTACCAAGGTCCTTTGAGGACTTGTAGATGCTCCAGTTTGAAAGCGTAAATTTATTTGCCAATGTCTTTTCTTTTAAACTGCATGTTCAATAGTAAGACTTGCTCTTCAGGTAAGGGTATATTTGGGATACTGAAAAGCTGATGGAAGTGAGGATGCTGTTCTGAACTCAGAAGCACTTGCAAGAGTGACCACCAACTCCTGGTTTGTCTGAAATTTAACCACATGGTAGTATTTTGGCTAAAACAATTTGCCCTAATAGTAAAACTGATAAAATGTAGAGCAGGAAGGTTGGCTTTTTTTTTTTTTTTCCTGAAAAACCTCTCTGTCTGTGAATAATGAATTGAATGCATTGGGCAGAAAAAGGTTGGGTTAAATTTCATTCTATAAATTCTCTAATAAGAACAGTCATCAGTTACTCACTGCAGTCATGTTGAGAGAGATTTGAAATGAGGTATTTCAAAAATGAGAAATAATGATATTTGGACCTCATTAATCAAAAAAACCCCAAACTTCTCCAGCATGAGAGAAGATGAGTACAACGCAGCACTTAGGACTGAAAATGTAATCTAACAGGAACTACTGGAACAGACACACCTTTAAAAATCTCAGGGCACTTGTTTAGAAGCTAACTGGTGTACAAAGGAGCTCAGTGTTTTACCCTATTTTTTAAAAATCCTGGGCTTTCGCAATACCTTTTAGATTTCTAATGTTGACAGGTAGGAAAAGGCAGGTTCGAATAGTCACAGATTGGCCAAGATTCCTGGGGCAAGGGCTGGGCTGGAAGTGCTAATGAAGCTTCTTGCTACTCAGATCAGCAGGTTTTGCTTTTTCGCAATTGCTGAACAAACACTATTTTCTAGTATCTTTTCAAACCTACAGGGGATCAAATGTGAGCCATAGTGATGAAAGTTAGTTTTAATGCCTTGAATTATCTTTTTTAGATTGCTAACCAAAGCCTTTTTCTTCCCTGTAGCCTTTTCTTATTCTTATGAATCTTCACTGTGCACCAGACGTCCACACATTTCTGTGTAGAGCCTTTGTCCCTGCCTGCCTGGATCAAATTCATGTGATTCACCCTTGTCGAAGCCTCTGTGAGAAAGTGTATTCCGACTGTAAGCAGTTGATGGACACTTTTGGAATTGCGTGGCCTGAAGAGCTGGAATGTGCCAGGTGGGGTATTTCTTGTATTGACAGGTGGTGGGAGTGATACTTTCGTATTTGACGTGGACTGAGTTGAAAATCTGAGGCAGAATGTTAAATATCACCTTGCTGTAACTTCCTTATTACGCTGACCCTGCAGTGCTTATGCATGGGACCATTTCTTCATTAAAACTTTTTCGTTATTCAAATGATCACCTGCATTTTCTGCATGTGACTTTTTTGGCAACAAAGCTGTGCAACAGTTCAGTATTCAGATCCCTGCAAAAGGCAGCTTTTTTACTGTAAGTTTCTGAAAGTTTAAAATATTATATGTTACCGCCTAGATTTTACTTTGGTTTCTGATCTCTAAACTAGGGATGATCATGCTTACTTCATTAGGGAGTTTAGAAGTAACTGCTCGTAAGATAATGAAATACAGAATATTCTGTATTTGAGCATTAAACAGTAGAAGCCTTATCTCACTCCTAACTGCTTAAATGTGCAAACTTAATCTTGTGTTGCTTTTCCTGTACTGCCTGCCAAAACTCTCTTTTAAAATTTCAGCTATTTCTCAAAGGTGTTCATGTGTCTTTTTCAGATAGATAATAAAATATTTGGTGAAAAGATGTCTATATATTTTAAATGGAAACCACTGAAAGCACCCCAGTGCAATTTTCCTGAGATTCTGACCTTCAACTGTGGATATTTATAAATTATCGAGGCCAGATTTTTTTTTTTTTAACACACATCAGGTCAAGAGGTACAGGAAAGGAGCAGAGACTGGAAACTCAAATAATTTTTCTAATCCCCATGCAGTTGCTAATCTGTGGTAAGGCTGAGGGAAAGCTGGGACGGTAGTCCTGTGCATGACCTGTGGTAGAAATCAGTATTGGAGTGAATATGACAAGTGGCATTAATGCCATTTCCCGTAATTCTGCAGAAAAATAGAAGTTGTGGGGTTTTAAAACAAGAAGGCATCAACTTTTCCCATCTAGTGTGAGCTTCTGTGCAACAGTACTGCCCTGAAGGGGCACAGCAAATATCTTCAAGGATTGTTTTGAAAAATCAGGAAAATTACAAGTGAATCCAGTTACTCAAGATGTGATATTTTAAAATAAATTATGGTTTTTTGCTGGATTTACTGCAGCTTTAAATTATTTTATTACTGCTAGTATTTACTGAAAATGAAGCTTCTCTGTTCATATGTGAAGTGATGTCTCCCTGGTAGCCAATACTGAGAAGTCTGTGGAATGCAGGGTGTTACAGCAGCAGAGATTCTGCTGCTGGAGCCTTCTGGTATGAGGATGGGAAGTAACTGGAATAGTGAGATTCACACTTTTGTATTCTTACAGTCATCACGGCTGGGCTTCGTGAACGAAGATTTGGGAAGGGCTCTACCCACGTTTGTTGCAGGCGCGTTGGTGGCTAAAAAGGCCAATACGAGACAGGCACGTCTGGTTGCAAAAGGCACAGCAGAAAGACTCCTTAGATGGTGTATTCTGCAAGGCACGATTCTTTCTGCGTTGCCTTTTCTCCTCAAGAGTGATCCTGTGTGCTTTCTCAAAGGCATCAGCAGCGTTATAGATGGTGTGTATCCAGACCTCCCGACTGGAGGCCAGAGTAGACCAGTTATGTTGATCAATGTGACCAAGGCTGAGATGTTGTTTCAGGGAGTCCTTGTATCTTCTCTTTGGGGCTCCTCTCTTGCAGCAGCCGGTGGCAAGTTCACCATAAAGCAGGATCTTAGGGGGGCGGTGGTCCTTCATCCTGGAGACGTGCCCTGCCCAACGCAGCTGTGTTCTCAGCAACATGGCCTCAATTCTTGTGACTGCTGCTTGTTCTAGAACAGATGTATTGGTCACATAATCTGACCAGGGGATGTTTAGGATTGTACGGAGGCAGCGTTGATGGAAGTGTTCTGGGAGTCGCAGGTGGTGGTGGTAGATGACCCATGATTCGGATCCATATAAGAGAGTAGACAGCACTATGGCTCTGTAAACACTGATCTTTGTACTTTTCTTACAGACATACATAATGCCAATTAAGACATGGGTGAATGTGTCCATGCATCATGCTCTGGCCTGTGGTTAATGAAAGAGTCTGCCACAGAATCAGTTTTCTTCATTAGGCTGGATTTACTTGGATGGCATGATAATGCAGAGAAACAAAGAACTGACGGGATTTTTAGCTCAAGCTGAGCTTGCAAACTGAATTGAGTCTTGTAATAGTGTTTGACAAAGACTGTTGAGATAACAGAATCTTACTTTAAAAGCTAGAATGCAAAACTTGTTCTTTTTAAACGTGCACTTAAACTTGGAATGCATATGAGCATAAATCCCAGTGTAAGCAAATGCTGACCTGCTTGAGTTATATAATCTAGTCTGAATATAAGTCCAGCACTGCTAATATGATATTATCCATGTAAAAAGATCACCTCTTGTGTCAAATTAAACCATGGAGCTATTGAGTCTTGAGCAGTTTTTAAAAGAACATCATAGAGCTATAAAATTGCTAAAATATTGTTAATTTTTTACAGTGCTTGTATTTTCTGCTTATATTTTTTTCAGTTAGATATTTTATTGTTGTTGACAATGAGATAGCAGTATAACACAAAAAATTATAATGATCACATACTAGTCATCAATTAATGATGTCAACCTTCTTCCTTGATTGATTGCAGCTTGGGTTTTGACAAGATTTTTTGCTGTCTGCAACAGTCTATTGTTATCCAAATTTAAAAAAAACCCTACTGTATACATTTGATATAAGTATGTAAAAGTTCAATAGAATTTAAAACTCTAGAAGAATGGTTGCAATTTGAGTAGTGGTTTTATAGCTTATGAAACAACAGCTACAGAGCAACAGTTAAATAAATGTGTTTGAAGTCTTCTGAATTTTAAGTTTGGTTTTTATAGTGCCATCTGATTTATTATTTCATATAATGCACGTTTGCGTTATCTGTAAAATTTAACAATGCTTAGAATCAGATTTTTTTTCATATTTCTAGAAAGTAATTCTAGTTGAGAATGAGGGGTATTGAGATATTTCCTCTTCTGTTTATTTATTCAGACTAACTAATTGTGATGAGACCGTTCCTGCCACTGCTGCTGTAACCACAAACGCACATGGAACACGGAAGACCCCAGTTCAGATCCGAAGGGATTATGGATTCTGGTGCCCTCGGCACCTCCACACTACCAATGAACAAGGCTACAAGTTTCTAGGAATTGATCAGTGCGCACCCCCATGTCCCAATATGTACTTCAAAAATTATGAATTGGATGTGGCAAAAAGCTTCATTGGAATAGTTTCAATCTTTTGTCTTTGTGCTACGCTTTTCACATTCCTGACTTTTCTGATTGATGTTAAAAGGTTTAGGTACCCAGAGAGACCGATCATATATTACTCTGTCTGTTACAGCATAGTCTCTCTGATGTACTTTATTGGATTTTTACTTGGGAACAAAACTGCCTGTAATGAGGCAGATGATAAGTTAGAAATTGGTGAAACAGTTGTTCTTGGCTCCCAAAACAAAGCCTGTACTGTCCTTTTCATGGTTTTGTACTTTTTCACTATGGCAGGAACTATTTGGTGGGTGATTCTTACAATCACTTGGTTCCTTGCAGCGGGAAGAAAATGGAGCTGTGAAGCTATTGCACAAAAGGCCATGTGGTTCCATGCAGTTGCCTGGGGAATACCTGGTTTTCTAACCATTATGCTCCTTGCGATGAACAAAGTTGAAGGAGACAATATCAGTGGAGTTTGTTTTGTGGGTCTCTATGATCTGGATGCCTCTCTGTACTTTGTGCTTTTGCCGCTGTGCCTTTGTGTGTTTTTCGGTCTCTCCCTTCTCTTAGCTGGTATTATTTCTTTAAATCACGTGCGCCAAGTCATCCAACACGATGGCAGGAACCAGGAGAAGCTAAAGAAATTCATGATCAGAATTGGAGTTTTTAGTGGTTTGTACTTGGTGCCACTGGTAGCACTTCTTGGATGTTATGTTTATGAACTGGTGAACCGGAAGATCTGGGAAACAACTTGGGTGTTTGACCACTGTGACCAGTACCATATTCCTTGTCCTTATCAGGCAAGTAGCAGTTTCCTTTATAAATAATACTGTAAAGTTAACTAACAAAACCCCTTATGCTTCACTGTATCTGCCATGCAATTAGTAAGTTATTTTCACATTAAGTAATCAGTTCAAGAACATAGAGCGATAAATTCTTTTTTAAGTCAAAATCGGTGGAATGATACTTTTGGTTTGAAAATTTTCACTAATGGAGTTCGTAGCACTCAGCAATTAAATTCCAACTCACAGCTCTAACAGAATATATAACCTTTCTTTGAACTTCATGTTACAAATTTGCCTTGGAGGAGGGTCATTCTTCATGATATTTGTTCCTAAATAGTTGCTCAGTACTTGGGTGCCTAGCTCAGTATCAAAGTGCATAAGTTGAATTTTCATCAATTTCCGTTGAAGCTGAAATAGTGATTCGTGAAGATCCAGACTAAATGGAATTTTAAATGCTGCTTATAATCAGAGATTTAAAATCACTTTTGTCTTTTTTTTCTTCGAACTGTAGAAATGCGTTCAAGAACACTTGAAATTACAGAACAAATTTCCAGTATATTTTTTCCACAATAGTTGTCATTTGCAGACTGATTTTCAGAAATGCAAAGAATTCTTTATGAAAAACAACCAAACAAAAAGCAAATAAAGAAAAAAACCTCAACAGCACTTTAAATTATGGAGGTGATTGTATTTAATATTTGACTCCTAAAAAACTTCCTTGGAAAAGCTTTTAAATTAAATCTGCCTGTGTTCAGGGCTCTCTGTGGATTAAATCTCTTGCAATTGCAAGGAGTTTTATATTACAAATTACCTACAAGTAATTTGTAATATTACTTACAAGTAATTTGTAGTTTGTTTCCTTCCATTTAAGAACAAAACATACAAGCAAACATCCCTAAGAGAAATGCAAGTGTCTCATGTCATCTTTCTTTGCATTACACTTATCGTTTATGTTTTTGCTGCAATAAAATATCATTAAAATGAGGAATATAAACACAGGCATTATGAAATGATAAGGGTTGATCTCTTACATCCTTAAACATTATTTATTATCCTCTGGATGGAAGTCAGTGTAAGCTGAGAGTAGCACAGTTCACAGACAACTTGGTTATTTGTGCTTCCAATACTGTTTCTTAACAAGTATATTTTGACTTCAGTGGGTCTTATTCTGATTTCTGTATCAGCCTAAATGGTTTAGAATATACAAGGTTGAAAACAAGACACTTATGTTAAAAAAAAATAAATCAACAACATTGTTTTGTAGTGCTTAAATATAAGAGCTTGGCATAATAACACAGGAAAGAGCATGTATTTTCATCGTTTAATTAGCCTATTGGAAAGAAGAAATAGCAACAGGAAATGTTAACAAAGATCTATTTTGTGGGATCTGTCCCTATGGTAGACAGTGTGTGCTAATTGTGGAGTAGCTTAAAGTGGCCTGCTCAGCTTTGGCTTACCTGAGCTGGCTTGTAGACTCTTGTTACATTGGCCAGATCAAAACCAAATGAAAACAAACTTCAGTTTAAGTGGCTAATGTTACCTGCCTAACAAAAATAGTGACTTTCATAGATTGGCTGGCAGATAAGCCAGGTAACATAAATTAAATCTGCAGAATGGGAGCAGAAGATAATGATCTCTTACTGAGTTAAATGTCTCAGCTCCTATGATACAGTTCTGCAAATAGGTGGATTAATTTTGCAGTAAACAGAAAGCTACTGTGTAGTTCCCTGCGGCTCCTTGAAGATGCTGTCTAATCTGATTAACTCCCAACTAATCCTTCCACTACCTGAAGGGAGCCTACAGGAAGGATGGAGAGAGACTTTTTACAAGGGCATGCAGTGACAGGACAAGGTGGAATGGCTTTGAACTGAAAGAGAGTAGGTTTACATTAGATATTAGGAAGAAATTCTTTACTTTGATGGTGGTGAGGCCCTGGAACAGGTTGCCCAGAGAAGTTGTGGATGCCTCATCCCTGGAAATGTTCAAGGCCAGGCTAGATGGGGCTTTGATCATCCTGGTCTAGTGGAAGGTGTCCCTGCCCATGGCAGATGGTTGGAAGTAGATGGTCTTTAAGGTCCCTTCCTATCTGAACCATTCTGTGATTCTGTGATCCACTGGCTGTTTCTTTTAAGTTGAAGGGATAAATCTTATATATACATACTTACCTCTGAAGAACATGTTTATTAATATTATTGCTCCCCAAATTACCTTTCCTTTCAATTTAAAAGAAAAATATTTCCCTCTGAAAAATCTCTGTGTGTGTTCAGCTGTAGACATGAACCATGTCTGACTTGACTGTACATGTCTAACATTTGCCCGCAGTACAAGCCTCAGCAAAGAACAACAGCCATAAGGAGAAGGTCTCTCATTTACGTAATTTGTTTTCTGCATTTAAAAAAGTAAATCAACCGGTGTATTTTTTTCTTTGCATTTATTAAACTTTATCTTCTAGGCAAAGGCACTAGCAAGACCAGAAATATTTTTGTTTCTGATGAAATATTTGCTGACATTAATTGTCGGCATATCTCCAGTGTTCTGGGTGGGAAGTAAAAAGACCTGTTCTGAATGGGCCAATTTCTTCAACAGAAACCGCAAAAGAGAGTAAGAAAAATTTTTTTATTCCTGTTTGTTAAAGTGTATACTTATAAAGTTGACTTTAAGACATGTTTCTTTATATATAGCTCAGGTAATCAAAATGTTGTCCTGAGACTTCTTTTTCAGACTTTAAATGCTGCCTTTGGGCATCAGCAAAATTCCATTGGAGTCGGGGGAAGGTTTACACATGCAGTGACTTTTTGACATTCTCAGAAGATAGAAATTTTTTTCCTCTGCTGGTTTCTCTTTTGTAGAGCAGAAGGCATGTTGCTGTGTTTAGCACTGGCTAATACATCTCTGGTTTCAAGTCGAAGGAGGGAAGATAATTTCAGTCATCAGTTTAGTTCCTTTCATGTGTTGTGACCACTTCATTTGACACAGTACTTTGTGGTGTTTACTGTCATGCAATAATAATATCATCTGCTTTTCTTCTCTGCCAGGCTTATCATGTTTTAAAATTAATATTCATTGAACTCTCCTTACTATCACTTTTATTGCAAAAATCTAGTGTTCTTTATTTTTTTTTCTGAAAGACAAGTATTCAGTTTTATTACTTAATTTTAGTAAATTTATATCTGTGGATTTAAGCAGCTTATAAATTTCATCTCCATTTCTTGTTGTTGTAATTTTTCAATTCTTTCTTATTCCTTGATTATTTCTTTTTAGATTATCATGTAAATTATACTTATAAATTATACTGTGGATTTAGATTGTTTTATTTCTTTGGATTTCCCAAGGCAGTAGTCCTTAAGCTCCTTTTATTTTACATTTACATTCTTCGATGGTCAGCTTATGGCTTCCTTTCCCTCTACCCTCTTTTTCCATTTCCTGTATAATTTTTTCTTGTATTTCAGATGTTAACTGCTTTCAGCTACAAGGATTTAAAAATAATGAAGTAATTTTTATAATGCTTACCTTTCTTCATTTGAATGAGGTTTACTTTATATAAAGTTAACTTGATAATGTAGCTGCTTTATGAGCTAATCCTTCTTTCCTCTCTTAGGTCATTAATGTACTGAAGTCATTAAGACCAACTTGCAGAAGTAAGATATGTAGAAATCTGCTTTATTTAATTGTTCCACAAACATAATTACTTTGGTGCTATTATGATCAGACTTTTTTTCTCTTCTTTTCACATATAATTTTTTTTTCTTGTTCATTGACATCCATCTCAGATTGCATCACTGGTTCCTGTTCTGTCAGGGTTTTATGTCTGAGTCTTTATCACATTATAGCCAAGGTTATCCTCTTCATTCAGTTACCTGCTTTTGTTCTCTTTTAGTCCAATAAGTGAGAGTCGAAGAGTGCTGCAAGAGTCATGTGAATTTTTCTTGAGACACAATTCCAAAGTTAAACACAAAAAGAAGCACTACAAGTCAACTTCACACAGACTTAAAGTCATTTCAAAGTCAATGGGTACCAGTACGGGTGGTGCAACAAATCATGGAACTTCTGCAGTAGCAATCACTAATCATGATTACTTAAGCCAAGAAACTGTTGCAGAAATTAAAACCTCTCCAGAGACATCTGAGAAAGAGATAGAGGCAGACGGAACATCAGCCCGAAGAGTCGAGGAAGGTGAAAACAGCGGAGATCAAATGTTATCTGGTTCTAAATTGACCATGGATCAGGTGGAAAGAAGAAACAAAGCAGATAGCACATGTCATATGAGTAGCTTGGCTGAGAGTATGAAGAGAGTAGGTGAAGGAAGGTAAGGCACCAGAACTCAATAATTTGCTTGTTTATGCACATTACCACTGTTGTTGTAAGTTTTCTATTCCTTTTCTCTGAAGAATCAGTGTACTCTCAATATGCAGCTAACCCACAGTAGCTGTCAAGGGAACTTACAGACTGCTCCACGTGGCCATGTATCTTTTGCATATGGGCTATTTTGTATATTTGTAGGATTCTCCTTTTCCATGTAAGTGCTGAGTGCTGGAGCTTCAGCTCCAAAAAATCTATGACTGCACTTCAATGGTGATGGATCTGAAAAACAACAATAGTGACCCTAAGCTTGGAAAAGTTTACAGAACTGTATTGCATTCTCTTGAAAAGAATACAACTGAAAATACATTATGATTTCATTGCTCAATTTTTTGCCATTGTAATGCACTGTGCTTAAAATTTACTGTTTTTTTTCATTACTTGCAGAATAATTCCTAAAAATGATTTTAGTGAATCTCCTCCACTACAAAGCAGCTGTTCCCAAATACCTGATGTCTCACACTCAGCTTCCGTATCCCTACTTGTCTACTCAGCTTCAGACACCAGAAGAGAGTTGGATTCAGGAAACAGTTCAAATCCTTGAAAGATTGAAATTTTATATGAACATTCGCAGTTTATAAAACTGACATGAATTCTGTGTTACGCTGGAAATAATGGATATTCTGTGCCTTATTAAAAAACACACATATCTTGCTTTGCACTTAAAAAAATGTATGTTTTGTTGTGGAAGCAGCTAACAATAATGTACTGTATTTAATCCTATCCAGGAATAATGGAATTTGAAGTTCTGTAGGACATGGCAGTAATGTAAGAAAAAGATGAGAGACAAACATTTTATAATGAATTGCATTAAAGTGATGCTTAGAAAGCACTGTTACTTTTCAAGATACAAAAATTCCATCTGCCTCTTCGATATTTTTTAACACTTGTTAATTTTTTTGTCTTTTTACTGTCTCTTAAACAATAATATCACTTAAATAAGGGATACACAAATTTATAAATACTCTCTAAATTGTGTCCTGTTGTGTCAATTACAGCACTGGTTTATGGTAGCTTGTACACTGAATATGAAAGGGAATCTGGAATTATAGCAATTTATTTTGTACATAAAAAAGAATTTTGTAAATAACTGACTGCATAAGGTCAATCTTTAGAACTGCTGTATTTGTATGTGTTGTACAAACTTGGGAAAGTTCACATGCTTCCGTTAGGGGGTTGCTGAAGCCAAGTGTCCCCTGGTGATCAGACAACATGAGTCAGTTCTGAGTAAAGCAGGTTATTCCTTTATCTGTGACATGCACTGTTATCTGGGGTGAGACTGGTCAGGCACCTGTGTGTCCTGTCACAGGGATGATGCAGCAGGGGCAGCACTGTTTCAGAAAAATGCCTCTTGGAGCCTCTGCTGGCATGGTGTTCCAGAGCATTGTGCCGAAGGAACACTTCAGACCCCTGGCCTTGGTGGGCAGAATCTGAAGCACACACTTTGGGGTTTTGTACTGAGCTGCAGTGAAAGCTCGTTTCACGGTGTTTCTATGAGAGTAACTTAATTTTTTATATATTCTGTAGAGAAATATCTTGCAGAAAATAATGTGTTGCGTTATTAATATGCAAACTTGTTTAACAATCTGTTTACTCGAAGATGGCCTTAATACTTTTTCTACAAAGCTTAGTTTTCTATATGCTACAGCAATGTATTTTCTCTAAATCAAAAAGGCCTTAATACATGTAGCCTTTCTTATGATAGGGTGGTTCTCAAGAGCTACTGATGTGGATAAAAATTTCATCATTTGGCTTCAATTGACTCAAGATTTCTTAAGAGCCAGTGGGATTCATTACTTGAGATAATTTGGAAACAGGATTGTGCTGTTTTCAAAACATGTCAATGCATTTTATAAGACTGTCCATCATCTTGCATTTGTTAACTAAGAATATTTCTCAATATTTTGATATTGTGCAGGGAAATTACTGTGTTTGAGTTTGGGCAGCATTCATGGTGATGCTTTGAACAATGAAAATTGCATGGTACAAAGGGCATGTAAATGCTGAAACAACAGGAACTATAGTTCTGATAAACCAAAGTTACTCATTTTATCCGTCATACATTAAAAATGGAATGTCTTTATATTACAGTGTCTGCATTTTAGCATTTGTAACTTATTGCCTTAAATGGGATATGCTCTTTCTTTTAGACTTTCTCCATTAAAAATACACAGAATTCTTGCTACTGAGAAGTAGAGTGAGAAAGATGAAAAATCTCCTGTGAAAATGCACAATAAATACCCTTCATTTTTCTAATTCTGTTTGTAATCAGGTAACTTTATACACATGTTCAGTAGTTTTGTTATTACTGTATTTGTTAGTAATAAAATATACTGTTGTATAGTAAGAGCTTCTGAGTCGGTATTTCATAGTAACTAGGTGTAGATGTTTGTTACTCTACTAGTGTAGTATTTTGCACCTAAAACACTAATGTATTTCTTAGTAGAGCTCTGTGGGTTAATAAGTATTGCAATGTTTTTATTCCTCCTATGTGAGAAACTGAGACAGAACAACGCTGAGAATTGTTCACATGAACACAGAGTTATGGAGTAAGAAACTTGAAGTTGTTCTTTCATCCTAATATTTAGAGCATTCTTTCTTTCATGACCTCTAAAGACCTCCTTTAGGTTACATAGAATACGTATTTCCACACTGTGCTTGTGCTGCCACCTTCTTTAAATAGTGATTTTTCATTTTTTTAATGTTATTCCCTTTTTTTAGGTAGTTCAGAAAAAAATCTTTTGTGGTCACTTGCTCTAAAAAAGACAAATGCAAAGTAATTTTGAAGTTAAAGCAATACTGTGGGCTTAAAAACAGATACATTTTCAAAGAAGTGGGAAATGTGAAGTAGTGATCGTAACGTTCACCAACAGTGAATTGCATCAGTGGTAGATAGACACTGTAGCACTTTGTGTGTTCCACTGCTGCTGTAGCAGAAATAACAGACTGAATTCCCAGGGTGATCCTTATACTAAAGCGACTGTGATCTCTGGGTGCTTTAACCGTGAATACCCCGGCAGTAAATGGGGAGTTAAACAGCGATTTGAATGCTCTCGGAAATGGTGGGGGGGAAGAAACTGCAAGAAAAGGGGCTCAGAGAAGAGTCAGGGCCCGGCAGACTGACTGCCTTACAGTGATGGGCAGTGGAGGACTCATAAACAGCTTCTCTAACAAAAGATACTTGGATTTTTTTTGCTTTCCTCTTGTTTTCTGACCAAAGTTAAAACTGAAAATAGACCATTCATATTAAAAGGGCTTTTCTTAACCTGTGACAATTACTTCTCCCTGGGACATCTCCACCAGCTGTAGTCATTGAATCAAGGCTGACAATCTTCTGGAAGATGCACTGTAAATCCAACTATTTACATGGCTACAGCTACTTCAGTATTTTTTTCTGCCATTATTTGCAGGATGCTAGAATAAAGGATACTGACAACTTTTGCAAACCTGGAACTGTGTGTGCCAAATGGTCTTTTTCTCTTATTGGAACTGTCATAAACCACTTCAAACTATGCTTTGCACTGAGTTTTCAAGTTGCATATAAAATCTTTCAAAGGACAGGATAAATTTAATATACCAAATCATATTTGATTTGTGATATAAACAGCACCTGAAATTGGCAGTTTGGTAGTTTCATGGTACCTATTGTTTATACTGCATTTTACTGTCCTATTTTGCTAAATGCTTTTAGTGAAAACTGGATAAGATTTACCTAGAGTATAAATCTATGCACAAATTTGAAAAAAAAAAATTGTTCAAGCTTGCAAATCTGACCCTTGCTTGCAAATATAAACAAAATAATGCTTGTAACCTTTAAAAGGTACTATTAATACAGAATCACAGAATATGCTGAGTTGGAAGAGACCCATGAGGATTATCAAGTCCAACTCTTAGCACTCTTTGACATGACTCCTTGATAACTGTTCAACAGATTCAAGAGGATTGTATCTCCTTTTTCCTTACAGGATGCAGAATATATTCGGTTTAGAGACAGTCAAATCCAGTCGAAATTCAGAGCAAAACAGAAAAAGAAATCAAATATGAGAAGTTGGGCTTCTTTAATGAAAATAAGTTTAGCATTCTGCAAAACACTGAAAATTGCAGTAGGATTGCAATAGGATGAAGAATCCTGTTTTCCTGTGAAGTCTGACCACCCAGTCTCAACGTGCCGTGCCGTTTCAGAAGGCTGCATATCAAAGGAGAAATGCCACATCCCTCCCTTCACACTGGCTGCTTGTTGGATCAGTCTTTGAAGGCATCTGGCACTCTCTTCACTGGTAAAGTTCACTGCCAGTATTAACCAGTGGTATTTGCAGTAATTGAGGTGGCTGGCACCAAAGGTATTTGAGAGTGTCATGGGAATAAATGTTATTTCCTGGGCATTACCTTTTTTTTTCACTTATTCTTTCACTCTTTGTTGCTTATCATACTTAAATTTTTTAATGGACTAGAGTTTAATTAAAGCAACCTATACCACATGTTCGTGAGCTCTCTGCTTTCTATATCTGGAAGTAAAGCTCAGAGTATACTTCTGATGTACAACTATGAAATCCATTTCTGTTTATTAACTGGATTTTAATTCCTACTGAAAACCATTTGAGATGCAAAGTATAATTAAAAGATTAAAAACATGCCAGGACATTTATATCCAAGCTCTTCATTAATGCTTATTCCCTGTATTTCAACTTTGTTCACAGAAACAAAATCTAAAATAAAAGTTTGCTTTATTTCAGGTCTTACTTTTCAAAATAAAGTGATGGCCAATGAGATCTTTAAACACACAGATCTACCTTCATTAAATGGGTCACAGCTGGTTTCTTAGCACAGACAGGAGCTGGAGAGGGGAATAGTTCCTGCTGTTTGGAAGAAGGCAGTTTTTGTGGAAGGGAAGTGCTAAACAGGCCCTTGGTACTGGGTGGAGGGGGTGTGGAGGGACACTGATCTGCCGCCTTCAGGTACAGCAGGACAGTCATGAGAGAACATCAGGTATTTTAAGGGAAGAGGAAAACACTGGTAGTTTAGGCCTCACTATCAACACACAAGGTGAAGAGAAACAGTAAGAAGCAATTTTACTTCCATTGAGTAGGTTTGTCAGTTACAGAGGTGAGGGTGGGATGATGAGACACAGCCACCCAAGGGGGCTTAACAGGAAAAAGTGTGTTCCATGTTGGTCGTATATGAAGGATGATGAAGAGAATGTGCATTCCAGTTTATCTTCCTGATGTTTTACCTGATCGTATGAAACTGAATCACAAGAAATTACATGGGTACAAAAGTAAATCACTGCTAGGCAAGGTCCTGGAGGAAATCACTAATAAATTAGTTAATTAGTTGATGGCTTAAGCTGCATTCTCTCCAGGCCCAACTTCAGGAGTATTATACCTACTATATAAGGTTGTGTGCAACTCTTGCATGACTGAAGATGGAGGATTTGAGGATGCTGAAGCAGCTGAACAGGTTTCTTGGCACTAGATTTGAGTCACTGATGTTGCCTGCTGGACATAGTCCTCTCTGGGACTTGCTCTCCTTCCAGATTCCTACAGGCATGGCTGTGATCCAGACTTACAACTAAAGAACAAGCGAATGCACTATTGGGATTAATAATCCAGACACATTTCATTCCATTAAATGTGAAGAAATGACACTGACAGGTGAGATGTGGCAGTGAGCAGATAAGATGCAAATCTGTTGGGCTGGCTGAAGT